>NC_135903.1:43591915-43970697 GCF_964194155.1 Cetorhinus maximus | reverse complement strand
CATGCCTTGCAATCTGAGGAGTGCAGTGGACATCCCTTCCTGATGTTCCCGAGCTTGTCTTTGCAGCTCCAGCAACTGTGACATGACCGAGTCCAGAGGCTCATCATCTGACTCGGACTCAGCAACGTTCTGGCCTCCAGCAGTCCTCCGAGTGCCGGACACCTGGGAAGTCCCTTGGATCAGACAGTGCGATGTGCTCACCAGATTGTGATCCCGAGGCTACACTAAAGCCAGGTCCCACTGAGGTGTGTGTTTCTGCGCTGGTGGAGAGTGAGGGTGAGCGCTGTGATGGGACTTCAGGGAGGGTGCCTTCAGATTCCTCTTCAGAGGTTTCTTCGGGACTTGATTGGAGGCCCTGGGTCATGGACTCTGTCGGCTGTTTCTCAAATGTGCCTGTGAGAGCAAGGGGAGATAATGAGTGCCTGGCAGTGGCCTGTGAAACAGGACACATCACTCACAGCGTGGTTGTCTGATGGATGTTGCACTGCTGGACCCTCACTTGGTAGAGCAGCACCGACCTCACCGTCAGCACAGGACCGGTCCAGCTCCTTGCACTCCAGCTGGACTGCAAAGTCCATGAGTTCCTTGATTTCGGGCATTCCGCCCCCAATTTGCAACCTCTCTCCTCTTGTTGTGTGCCAGCTTGTCCTGCATGGATAGAGGTGGAGAAAGTGTAAGCAGGACACCTGCCAGGCCAGATGATAAGTATACCTGGCATGTGTGGGTGGTGAGTGGTCCCATGGACGGGATGAGGACAATGACGGTGAGTGTGAGAGAGTGAATGGTGATGTCCCTTGCACTGGCAGTGAGTGAGGGCCCTGTGGGTGTGTGATGGGTTTGTGAGTGTGTGAGTTGAGTGATGAGAAGAGTGACTTACCCTGTCAGGAATGGAGATCATCATTCATCCTCTTGTGACACTGGGTGGCTGTCCTCTTTTGCAGGGCGTTGGCGCTGACCATCACTGCCACCGCCTCCCAAGCTGGGTTAGTGCTGTTGTTGTCCATCCTGCGGGGGTAGAGGACATCTCACTGGGCCTCCGCGGAATGCAAAAGTCGCTCGAGAGACATATAGAACCTGGGGGCTGCCATCTTCTTCAGTTTCAGGGCCATGTCTTCGGTGCAGCAGTGGTGAGCTGGAAGCACTGAGATGTGGACTTGCTGCTGGTCTTTAAACATGGTGCCCGGCGTGATGGAGCGGCAGGGTGATGGTGGGCGGGTGAATGGGAGCCCCTGCCCCACCCCATGGAAACGGCGTGATTCCCGGGAGAGCATAAATAGTGAGGTGGGTTCAGGACGATACGGTGTGAAAATCACCATCGCGGCCGGCGGGTAAAACGTTGTTTTACCCACCCACTACCACACTTAGTGCAAAGCTGGGATGATCCCGTCCTTAAACTTGCCTCCATCACTAGTGACAGGTCAATCAGTGAGACTGAACTACTGAACAACCTCATGTCGAATCCATAGTTAATCTGAGCTTGTATTATCTTTCAATTTTACATGTAGGATACCGAGTGTGTCCCTGATTTTATTTACAGGTAAAACTGCCAGGTGGAATTGAGATACCAGAGGGAGTGTGACATAAGGTACACAGCCAAAAGACAAATTCATTATACATCAGGTCCTTGGCTGTTGGCATCTGTGGATCTGATGATCTAGCAGCTGTTTATTGCAGGCAGCGCAGAGGATACAATTTCTCTCATTGGGAGGTCGGTTGGAGGCCTCTTGGCACCTGTTTTGGGAGATCCTGACTCATTTCAAACTTAAACTTGGGCACCACATTATAGGAAGGATGTGAACAGATTGGAGAGAGTACAGAAGAGGTTTACAAGAGTGGTTGCAGGGATGAGAAACTTCAGCTATGAGGATAGATTGGAGAGGTTGGAACTGTTCTCCTTGGGGAGGAGAAGGCTAAGAGGAGATTTGATAGAGATGTTCAAAATCATGAGGGGGCTGAACAGAGTAGATAGAGAGAAACTGTTCCCACTCGTAAAAGGATGAAGAACCAGAGGGCACAGATTTAAAGTGATTTGCAAAAGAAGCAAATGTGATGTGAGAAAAAACTTTTCACACAGCGAGTGGTTTAGGCCTGGAATGCACTGCCTGAAAGTGTGGAGGAGGCAGGTTCAATCGAGGCATTCAAGAGGGCATTAGATGGTTATTTGAATAGAAACAATGTGCAGGGATATGGGGAAAAAGCAGGGCAATGGCTCTACGTCATAATGCTCATTTGGAGAGCCAGTACAGATACGATGGGATGAATGGCCTCCTCTGTGCCGTTAAAATTCTGTGATTAAACTTTTACTTTCCAGCATGTTTCACCTCCCACCTCCAGACCCAGGAGAGGAGGCTTCCAAGGAAGAGCTCGAAAAAAGGAATAATGTCCAAGAAAATTCCGGATCTCGATAAGAGACAAAAATCAACATGTAAATGTAAATAATGCTTAAGTTCTGTATTTTGATTAACTTCTGCTATTTAACATTTCTGCACTATAGCTGTGTTTATTTTTGGTTTCTGCGCTGTTATTGGGTTTTTGCTTCATGCGTTTTGATGCATCATAATAAACTTTGAAACTTACAGTGCAGTCCAGTCAAGTTCTAGTTCACTGGCCCACAACGCACACAGACTCACAGGAAATATTTTTTGTCATTTATTAGTGGTACTTATACAAATGGAGTGGGTGGATTAATTTTCTCCACCCTTTCGGAAATTTTGAATATATAGCTGCAGGGTGACCTGCCCCACATTTTAAGGGATTGGCTTTTGACTATTTGTCCCATATTTTCTCAGTCAGCCTGTGAGGGACTAATACTGGGAGTCTCCAGGGTGAGTTAGAGTGATTCAAGTGGGACTGCAAGTGAGTAAGGCAGCCAGCAGAGACATGATAATGTTGTGACTCAACAAGATAAGTTAAAGTTTCAGTTGCTAACCCCCTCCCCCACTATTGTGATCTCAAGATGAACCCACTCATGTTGAACCCACCCACCCCTCATGCTTACTCTGCTGGCTGCCTTACTCACTTGCAGTCCCACTTAAATCACTCTAACTCACCCTGGAGACTCCCAGTACTAGTCCCTCACAGGCTGTCCGAGAAAATATGGGACAAATAGCTAAAAGCCAATCCCTTAAAATATGGGGCAGGTCACCCTGCAGCTATATATTCAAAACTTCCGAAAGGGTGGAGAAAATTAATCCACCCACTCCATTTGTCTTATGGTCATCAAAAACCTGTGTAAATGTTCCTTTTTCTTTATTTCACATGGTCGCCCTGTGTAGCTGGTCTCTAATGGAATCAATTGGGTTGGTAAATTTAACCAGGCTAACTGATCACAACTGGAAATAACTCAAATGCTCAGTGAGAAACCAATTCAACTGGCCACCTGGATCCAGTAAAACTGGACCAATTCTAATTTCCCATTGAGGATTGGTATTGATTCCTGAGGAGGTTCTAACTTTTAATTTAAACCCTAATTCCTCAAAATCTCTCTGCAGAACTTCATGCTTAGTTTCAAAGATGGCATTGTTCCTATGTGGACCACGACAACCAGGCCCTCCCACTCCAATTTATCCCCAGACGCGAGGGAGATCAGGAGAGAGAACTCAAGGGAGAGGGGGAGGTTGGGAGTGAGATCAGGAGAGGTGAGGGAGAGGGAGAGATTTGAAGAAAGGGGGAGATTGGTAGAGGGAAATCAGGCATTGGGGATGTGAGCCAATTGGGGGAGACAATGGGGTAGTGGTAATGTCACTGGACTGGCCCAGGCTAATGCTCTGGGTTTAAATCCCACCACGACAGCTGGTGAAGTTTAAATTCAATTAATAAATCTGGAATCTAAAGCTAGTCTCAGTGATGGTGACCATGGCAACTATTGTCGTAAAAACCCAGCTGGTTCACTTAGGAAAGGAAATCTGCCATCCTTACCCTGCCTGGCCTACATGTGGCTCCAGACCCACAGCAATGCGGTTCACTCTAAACCTGCCCCCTGAAATGGCCAAGCAAGCTACTTAGTTCAAGGGTAATTAGGGATGGGTAACAAATGCTGGCTTTGCCAGCGATGTGCACACCCCATGAAAGAACTGGGATTAGGGTGATATTTAGAGGATGAAGGGTGAGTAGTGATTGGCAGTGGCCTAAGATTTTAATGATTTGCTGCCAGGAGTCCTGCCCACCCTTTTGGAGGCTTAGACCACTGAGACCGTTTAGCACCTGGGAAACATGATTAAAGCCTAACAGGTTTCCAGTTTATTCAGGGCACAGTCCAGCAGATGCTGAGATCACTAGGTGTAGATAGAATCATAGAATGAGGTACAGAGTGAGGCCATTCGGCCTGTTGTATTTCTCCAGGAGAAAATCAGCTGCTTCCATTTCACTGTCTTTGCCCCCTAGCCCTACAACTTTTCTGTCTTTATGTAATTATATCCAATTCCCATTTGAATGCCTCGATTTAATCTGCAACCACTACACTCTGTTACTGCATTCCAAATCTTAACCACTCGCTGCTTAAAGAAGGTTTTTCCTCATGTCACCTCTAGTTCTTTTGCCAATTACCTTAAATCTGTGCCCTCTGGTTCTTGATCTTTCCACCAATGGGAACAGTCTCTCCCTATCTACTCTATCCAGACTCCTCCTGATTTTGAACACCCTCTATCAAATCTCCTCTCAACCTTCTCCTTTCTAAGGAGAACAGCTCCAGCTTCTCCAATCTGTCCGCACAACTGAAGTCTCTCATTCCTGGAACCATTCTGGTAAATCTTTTCTAAACCTTCCCTAAAGCCTTCGCATCCTTCTTAAAGTATGGTGCCCAGGATTGGACACAATACTCCAGTTGAGGTCTAACCAGTGTTTATATGGGTTTAGTATAATGTCTATGCTTTTGTACTCTATGCCTCTATTTATAAAGCCCAGGATCCTGTATGTCTATTTAACCACTTGCTGGAACCTGCCCTGCCACCCTCAATGACTTGTGCTCATATACCCCCAGGTCCCTCTGGCCATTCAAATATCCATGGCTGTTTTACACCTTTGATCATTATCCCTTACCCTTACCTAAAGGACAAGAGAGCAACAATGTGGGTAAGAGCTGAAAACCTCTGCAATAGGTCTCCTCTTACCTTGTATTGTCTGAAAAGCAGAGATCTTCAGAAAAAGATTTCTAGGTTGAATCAGTAACCAGAGGGTACAGGTTTAAGGCAATTGTCAAAAGAGCCAGAGGTGAGAGGGGGAGAATTTATTTTGCCGGATTAAGTTGTTGTGAACTGGAATGTGCTGCCTGAAAGGGCGACAGAAGCAGATTCAAGTGTAACTATCAAAGGGAAATTGGATAAATACTTGAGAAAATCGCAGGGAAATGGGCAAGAAGCAGGGAAGTGAGACTAATTGGGTAGCACTGCCAAACAGCTCGCATCGGGATGATGGGCCAAATGGCCTCTTTCTATAGGTAAAATGTTATTATTCTATAAAGTTCCCTGAGTAGTCCCATCGGCAACTGCTGCTAAAGAAACAGATGAGAATCCATTGTTCTAGTGCCTTTCAGGACTTGGTTTTTCATGGGCTTGAGAATGAGGGATTTGGGGCCAGTGAACAGGCCTGACTCCTCATGTTCGCTCGGTTAGCAAACCACTGGAGCTGCTGGAAATAACTAGGAGGCCAGGCCCTTGGTGGTTATGGCCCCTACTTATGCCTCAATCTCTATGAATGCCACAATTGGTTCCAGTGTCTTTGGAGTCATGAGGGGTGGGCAGTAGGGGGGCATATATCAGCTTCACAGCTGTAAGGCTCAAATGACTCACTGTGGAGGGCCGCAGTGGGTAAGGTAGGGCAGTGACAGAGGCGAAACTGTGAAGATGGGAGTGGGATCCAAAACTAAACCTATCAGTAGCAGGGAAAAAGGATAGAAAATTAGGGAGGGAAAAGAGAACAAAAAAGGGTAGACATGTTTTCTGGAATGAAACAAATGTGACAGACAAACGGTGTGAAATGTGTTTGAACTTGTGCAGTTTAAGAAGTGAAGCCTGAGGCCCCTTCGAAGCTGAAAAGAAATGGAGACTGTGAGGAACAAGGGTCATCAGAGCAGGCTATTCAACCCCTGAAGGCTGCTCTGCCAGCCAATCAGTTCATGTCTCAGCCTGTACCTCAAGCCCATGGGTTGGATTTTACAGGATGCTGTGATCCCCACACCCACACCCTCTACGCTGACTAAAGAGCCGGGGTGGAGATCTTCCACAATCCCAACAGCTTCCCCGCAGTAATTTGATGCTGGAAGTAAGGTTAATTGCTTTAAGGTGAGTTTTCTCAGGAGTAAGTCCCACCCCAGATAGCTGCTGGCCAATCAGATTGCTTGGAAGCTCTGTAGTCCCAGCAGTGCCGCCAACATCCGCTGCTGGGACTAAGTCAGGCCCCATTGCCCAGGAACCTGGGCTGATAGGTAAATCCGGGGACAGGGGTCACAGCAAAGGGCTGAGTAGGGGCAAGAGGGGTGAAAAGGGGTTGGGACCAGGTTCAAGAGATCAGGGGGGGAGGGTTAAAGTGGGGTGTGGCCTTGGGGGAGGCTGCATTAGGCCCAGGGGGCTCCCAAGGGAGTTTGCACTCCACCTCCCGCCCTTCACTCCTTGCCCAACATCAACCCACAAAACTAAAGCTGCTAGGCTTCCTGCCCAACGCTTACCCTACCCCTCAAATATTTTCAGAGAGGTTGGGGGGTGAGCAGGTAGGCAGCAGGAAGGCCATCCACTGGATTTTACATACCCCTTCACCTTCAAATCCACTGGCAAAGGAGCATAAAATCCAGTCCTGCCACATCCAGTTGTGAATGGTGTTGGACAATTAAACAACTCACTGGAGGAGGAGGCTCCACAAATATCCCCATCCTCAATGATGGGGGAGCCCAGCACATCAGTGCAAAAGGTAAGGCTGAAGCATTTGCTACAATCTTCAGCCAGAAGTGCCGAGTGGATGATCCATCTTGGCCTCCTCTGGAGGTCCCCAGCATCACCGATGTCAGTCTTCAGCCAATTTAATTCACTCCATGTGATATCAAGAAATGGCTGAAGGCACTGGATACTGCAAAGGCTATGGGCCCTGACAATATTCCGGCAATAGTGCTGTGCTCCAGAACTTGCCGCGCCCCTAGCCAAGCTGTTCCAGTACAGCTACAACACTGGCATCTACCCAGCTATGTGGAAAATTGCCCAGGTGTGTCCTGTACACAAAAAGCAGGACAAATCCAACCCGGCCAATTACTGCCCCATCAGTCTACTCTCCATCATCAGTAAAGTAATGGAAGGAGTCGTTAACAGTGCTATCAAGCGGCACTTGCTTAGCAATAATCTGCCCACTGACGCTCAGTTTGAATTCAGCCTAGGTCACTCAGCTCCTGACCTCAGTACAGCCTTGCTTCAAACATGGACAAAAGAGCTGAACTCCAGAGGTGAGGTGAGAGTGACTGCCCTTGCCATCAAGGTAAAATCTGACTGTGTGTGGCAGCAAGGAGCCCCAGCAAAACTGGAGGCAATGGGGATCCAGGGGAAAACTCTCCACTGGTTGGAGTCATACCTAGCACAAAGGAAGATGGCTGTAGTTGTTGGAGGTCAGTCATCTCAGTTCCAGGGCATCACTGCAGGAGTTCCTCAGGGTAGTGTCCTCGGCCCAACCATCTTCATCAATGACCTTCCTTCCATCATAAGTTCAGAAGTGGGGATGTTCGCTGATGATTGAACAATGTTCAGCACCATTCATGACTCCTCAGATACTGAAGTAGTCCATGTCCAAATGCAGCAAGACCTGGACAATATCCAGGTTTGGGCTGACAAGTGGCAAGTAACATTTGCGCCATACAAGTGTCAGGCAATGACCATCTCCAACAAGAGAAAATCTAATCATCAATCCTTGACATTCAATGGCATTACCATCACTGAATCCCCCACTATCAACATCCTGGAGGTTACCATTGACCAGAAACTGAACTGGCCTAGCCATAAAAATACTGTGGCTAAAAGAGCAGGTCAGAGGATAAGAATCCTGTGGAGAGTAACTCACTTCCTGGCTCCCCAAAGCCTGTCCACTATCTAAAAGGCACAAGTCAGGAGTGTGATGGAATACTCCCTGCTTGTCTGGATATTGCAGCTCCGACAACAAGAAGCTTGATACCATCCAGGACAGAGCAGCCGCTTAATTGGCACCACATTCACAAACATTCACTCTCTCCACTACCGGCAAACAGTGGCAGCAGTGTGTACCATCTACAAGATGCACTGCAGGATCTCACTAAGGCTCCTTAGACAGCACCTTCCAAACCCATGACCACTACCATCTAGAAGGACAAGGGCAGCAGACAAATGGGAACACCACGCTGAGTTGGGAGCTGTGACTGTGGGCTGGGAGAAGATGTAGGTGCGAATCTGCCATCCAGTCATGCCAGAAAAGACTTGGGCTGCAAAAAGCAGTTTTATTCTGAAGTTTGGATTCCTACAGTAGAAGAGTGGAAGAGAGTTACAGGTCATGTTACAGGAAATGCCTTTATTAAAGCTATAGCAGTTTGCCTTGGGTAATATTACTGGATTTTTATAGTTAAACATCTATAAGGGAGTGTTGCCTGGAAGGTGTTTCCTTGTGGGTCTGACAAAGTAGAGATTCTTTTTGAATGAAAGTGTTGTAAAACTAACCTTAATTGTGCAACTGTAATCTTGTGTGCTTAAGTTTTCTTTTATTCTTGTTAATAAAACTTTTATTTTTTATTTTTCATTTTTAAAATCTCAATAGTGTTACTTGATTTCTTGCTGCTGAGATCTTCTTGTTTTCAGAATACAAAAAAAGGGTGTGGCCTTTAAACCAAGTTTCCCTCTGGGATTTGGTGTGTGCAGCAATTAACATCGGCTGTAATCATAACATTCCCCAACAGCACAGGATGGATTTACTCCACTCAGACACGGGGAATGATTCCTGTTGACTTACCGTGAAAGCGTAATCCCGGATGGTTGTGATGACGTCTTTGAAGAGGATTTTCGAGGTGAGGGTGTATCCGTGGTAGATGATTGGCTCCCCGTTTGGCCCCTCCCAGCAGTCTAACTCCACACAGCGACAGCCCCTCAGAAGAGCTCTGAAAAACACCCAGGGTCACACACTAAACATTGGCAATGAGCTGCTGATTTCAGGCTGCAGACTACACACAAGGTGAGGTATGGCCTCTGACACTCCTTATTATCTTTCCATTGTAATGAGCTGCTAATTTAACAAATAGGAAAGGTTTCGATCAGCCATTGGCTGTTTGAGAAAGATTAAAAACAAAACAAGCTGCTGACATTTCAAACATCCCAGTGTTTTTTTCTGTTCAATGTTCCTGTTTCCTCACATGTTGGGATAGGGATCCATTGGATCTGGCTACTGGTGGGATAATGGGTCCACAGCTGCTGACTCCTGGAGTCCTCTCTGCCTCTCTTGGATCTTACAAAGGGCTCATCAAGGCACTTGGCACTGGCTCATTACAAGCAGTAAACTCAATTGCTCCCTCACCTTCCTCCCCCACAGTGTGTCCACTGGGGGCTAATCCTGCCAAGCTCCTTCCCAGTCACCTCATCCCTCCCACTGCTGACCCTGTGGACTCTGCCAGCAGGTCAGCTCCCATTGCCCCTCGATCTAGTTCCCTCCAGAACAACCATTTACTTGTGAACAAGGCCCTCATCCATGAATATAATGTGCATGAGTGCATCAGCATTACAGCCTTAACAGGCTGATAGGTGATGACACCTTCCCCTTAATGAAACTTCCCTTCCTGGATACATCTTCCACCACTGGTCCTGTCAGGACTGTGGTGCTGGTGGTGTGGAGTTTCTCACCAGATCACACCCTGGCCTGACCCCCTACTCCTCCTTGTTCCACCCTCTCACCTCTCATTGAAAATCACCATTCTCTCCCCAGCCCAAAATACAACATCTCATGGAGAAATTTTCACCGCTTTCCTCCTTCAGCCTCTACATGGAATAACCTCTCAGTGACTTCAACCTCCACCTGACCTCATCGTCCTCTCTCCTCTGAGTTCACACATTCCCCCCTAAATCTCTCCCTAAAACTCCCCAACCCAAGTTCCCAGCCACCCCTTTCACTGTGCCGGGTTTGTTAGTCCCAGTGCATCGATCACAGATAAGGCCATCTCTGACCACTTCCGTGTATCACTCACCACCCACACGCCACTTCCACATCCCAACCCAATCCATGTCTGTATCCCTCCTGGGAAAAAACTCTCCCAATTGCACTTTCAAAATCCCAACTCTCTAGCCTTTGGCCCTTCATTCACTACATTTCTGAAGCTACTGATTTACTCAGCTACCTAGTCCCCACTAAAACCATTGCTCTCTCTCTCACCCTGGGCGTTCCCCCTGGTCTTATCTCCACTCCTTTAAATCCAAGGACACAGACTTGAACGGACATGGTGGACAACTGCTTTAGCCATTCACCCCCAGGGCTGACTGAACCACATAAAACACCATCAGCTCCCGTCTGCTAAAACTGTTCACCATTCCAGATCAGCCTTGAATGCAAAGAAAACCCCCGGCTTCATTTATCTATAGCAGACCGTCTTCTTAAACCCCTCTCCCCTGTCCCCTCCACCCTCACCTCTAACAATAAGTGTGTGGATCGAGCTCATGGACTCTGATCACTAAGATTGAGACGCTCCAATCAGCTTCCTCTGCAGCTTCTCTCCCTTCCACTAGCCTGCCTGGTCAAACATCCTGTAAAACTCCCCCCTGCCCTATCCCTGAACTAACTTCTTTCTTTAGTTTCTCTCCTATCTCCCCTCATATCCTCTCTAAGCTCATCTTGTCCGCGATACTCACCTCCTGTTCACTCGATCCTATTTCCACTAAAGGGCTGACCTCCCAACTTCCCCTCCTGATCTCTGATGTTAGCTGATATGGTTAATAGTTCTCTCTCTTCAGG
Organism: Cetorhinus maximus; assembly: GCF_964194155.1. Lineage (NCBI taxonomy): Eukaryota > Metazoa > Chordata > Chondrichthyes > Lamniformes > Cetorhinidae > Cetorhinus > Cetorhinus maximus. Next base: position 43,959,768 of record NC_135903.1, on the reverse strand, counting down.
TGTTATTCCTCTCTCCTCTAACTCTGCTGGCATTGCCCCTCTCCTCAACAAAACCAACCCTTGACACTGGGGGAGCACCCATCCTTGCAAACTACTGCCCCATCTCCAACCTCCCTTTCCTCTCCAAAGTCCTTGAACTCATTGTTGCTTCCAAAATCCGTGTCTATTTTTTCCTGGAACTCCATGTTTGAATCTCTCCAATCAGGTTCTGCCTCTGCCGCAGTATCAAACTGGCTCTCATTAAAGTCGTAAGTGACATCCTGTGTGACTGTGACAAAGGTAAACTTTCCCTCCTCGTCCTTCTCAGCCTGTCTGCAGCCTTTGACATGGCTGACCACACCATCCTCCTCCAACACCTCTCCGCTGTTGTCCAGCTGGCTGGGACTGCCCTCACCTGGTTCCATTCTTAGCAATCGAATCATACTCAGAGAATCACTTGCAATGGCTTCTCTCCCTGCTCCCACACTATTACTGCTTATGGCCCCCAAGGATCTATCTTTGATCCCCTCCTAGTTCTTATCTACATGTTGCTCCTTGGCAACATCATCCAAAAACACAATGTTACTTTCCACATGTACACAGACAACACCCAGCTCAACCTCACCACCACCTCTCTTGACTCTTCCACTGCTGCTAAATTGTCAGATTACTTATCTGACATCCAGTGACTGAACTGACTGCAGGCAACAAGCTCATTGTGTTTAGTATCACAGCTCAAAGGGCTCATGATACTGACAGCTTGTGGTGTTGTACAAGGAGCTGTTGAGACCTGGGTTCCATTCTGATTGTACTGAATAATGAATATTGAATAATAATAATGAATGAACAGAATGAACAGAAATTTCCTCCGATTAGATATTGGGAAGACTGAAGCCATTGTTTTTGGTTCCCGCACCACACTCTATTCCCCAGGTACTGATTCCCTCCATCTCCCAGACAGCAGTCTGAGAGTTAGTCAATCTGTTCACAACCTTGGAGTCGCGCTAAGGCCGACCGCCTATTTCCACATTTGTAACATTGCCCAACTTTACCCCTGCCTCAGCTCATCTGCTACTGGAACCCTCATTCATGCCTTTGCTAATGTAGATGTATTGGAGGGGAACTTAGAGAAGCATATGAGGGAAAAGAGAACAGGGGGTTACAATGGTAAGTTTAGATAAGTAAAGATGTGGAAGGCTCGAGTGCAGCACTGTACTGGTTGGGCCAAATGGCTTGTTTCTGTGCTGTATATCCTATGTAATCCTATGTATTCTAACACATTCCTGGCTAGTTTCCCACATTCTATCCTCCATAAACTTGAGGTCATCCAAAATTTGGCTCCTGGTCAACTAACGGATTTTAAAATTATCATCCTTGTTTTCAAATCCCTCAATGGCCTCTCCCTCTCTATCTCTTTAATCTCCTCTAGCCCCACAATCCTCCAAGATATCTGGTCCTCGAATTCTGGCATCTTGAGAATTCCTGATTTGCTCCACCATTGGTGGCCGTGCCTTCAGTTGCCTAGGCCCTAAGCTCTGGAATTCCCTCCCTACACCGCTCCGCCTCAAGCCTTAGCTTTTCCCCTTTAAGACGCTCCTTAAAATTTACCTCCTTGAAAAAGCTTTTGGTCATTTGCCCTAATATCTCCTTATGTAGCTCTATGTCATATTTTATTTTATAAAGCTCCTGTGAAGCACCTTGCGATGTTTCATTATGCTGAGGGCACTATCGAGGTATAAGTTGTTGTTGTTGTTGACTCTTGCTGGGGTTAAGGTCCATTGGTGCTGGAAGTCCAGTGTCCTTTCATCACGTATGATTCTGACTACAGCATATCAGCAGGCTGTTTGACCATAGCAGGCATCACAGCCAGGCACAGTCCTGCCCTCAGCTGGGGTAATGCAGCAAGGGGTGATGGGATAGTGGCAGCAGTAGGTGCTGTAGATGAGGCCAACTGAATTACTCTGGATAAGTTCATCTTTCAGACAGCTTGGCTTTCAATTCTAACCCTTTAAACTCAATAAGCACAACAATTGTGCAGCATTTGTGAAAGGAATGGGTGTGACCAATGCAACAGAGATAGGGAAGCAGGCTGTGTCCAGACTTCCCTCTTAAAGGGTGAGAAATATTTCAGTCAAACTTTCCCTGGACATAGCTGGGTGGCTGTTAGGGCAAAACACGGCCTTACTCCCGAGAGCCTGGAGAGGGGAACAAACGTCCGCAAGGTTCCTGCTGCTACAAGGTGGACTGCAGCAACTTGCCAAGGCTCCTCAAGAGCATCTTTTAAACCTGCAACCTCTATCACCAAAAGGAACAAGGGTTGCCGGTGTTGTGTTACTGGACTCGACCACAAGCTTACCAAACACTCATTGATGAATGGGAGCAAACTCTTGGGTCCTTTATTGATGAATGACAGGCAACAGGGTTATTGACGTGGACATACTGATAGGGGATTAACACTGTTCCAACTGCTGCATCACATATTGCCTTGCATCACTGCCTGTGGTGATGATGTATTTTAACCATATACATATTCAGTGATATGCTAATCAGAACACTGCACTACATACATTAAAGCAATATCACAACATCCTACTTTTCCTTCAACAGAAACATTGCACAAACAGAATATACATATACATATATATACATAATAGAATAGGATCATTGTGAATACTATTTACACAGATGTGAAATCTCACATCAATAATTGTCTCTATAATGTACAAGTGGTTTACTGATCTGCTAATAGTAGAAACTCTCTGAGATCTGGAATCGTCAGCACTGTGCTCTTGATTCACTGGTGTAGATGTACAAGTATCTTGCACATGAGTGTTATGCTGGATGTCTTCCTCAACTCCACTCTCAGACCTCGAATCTGAACGTGTTCTTGATGCTACAGGAGCACCAGGCATGATGCTGTTGGATAATTCTCTCATTGGCCTCTATTCCTCTTCAACATCACTCCATTTCATATGATCTTTGCTCATTGCAGATCTTCGACACCTCTGCAGGGAGCCAGGTTTTTTCTGTTGAGTAGATAGCTTGAGCCTTCTGCCCTATGTGCAAAGGAAGCAGCTCCATGCCCAGATGCCCATCATGTGTAGACTTTATCTATTCCTGTCTCTCCAGTAATCTTCCCTATCCTGATGATAACCTGGTCAGATGATGACTTGCAAGTTTTGTTCTGATCTGCTTTCCAACCACGATCCCGGCTGGTGATGGTAATCTCATATCCGATGGTGTTGCCCATCAATTCAATATAACAACATGAAAATCCTGATTGCTCTCTCAGTGAGTGATTTGACTATATGAACCATCCTCTCAGTGAGCTGATTGAGCCTCAGGTAATGTGCAGATGCTGTTACATGGTTTGCATCCCACTTGGCACACATCTCTTGGAATGGTTTTCCATTATATTGTGAACCATTATCTGACATGACTAAAGATTGCACTCATCATGTTTGCTACCGGTGTGCTAGATGTATTCTTTAACTGTTGAAAGATTGGAAATTTTGAGAGGTAGTCACTGACCAAGAGATAGTCGTCACCGGGGATGGTAAATAAATGAGTCGCAATCCTCGACCATAGGTGTGACAGAACATGGTGAGGATGGGGCAGTGCTCTGAATGGGCTTGGTTAGTGCTATTGGTACACCTCACACAACCTCACGGCTATTTCAATGTCCCTCTTTATCCCAGGCCAATAAACTGTCTCCCTTGCCAGGCACCTTGTCCTCTCGATACACATGGCCCTGATGTTGTTGTGGAAGTACGTCTAGACGAAGCATTTCTGGAACAAACTTGTCTTACTTCATGGTCACTTCACTCATGATTGCAAATTCACTAAGGCGTGACCAAAAAGATTTGAGATTGTCTTGAACCTCCTGTACTGTGTCAGGCCATCTGTTGATAATAAGAAGAGAATCTTTGGATGTTTCTTCTCTGAGTGGCTCACACTTCTGCTGCCAAAAACTCATCAGGTGGATATTATACCTGTCTTCAACTCCACACATCTAGATCTAAAGATCTAGGGAAACGTCTTCAGTCTTCTTTGGGTTCCACATTCCCGTCTACCCCCCGTTAACCTTTGATTCCCTTGCCTAACAACAATCTGTCTACCTCTGCCTTAAAAATATTCAATGACCCCACCTCCACCACCTAAAGGGACAGAGAGTTCCAAAGTTGCACAGCCCTCTGAGAGAAAAAAAATTCCCCTCATCTCTGTCCCATACGGGCGATCCTTATTTTTAAAACAATGGCCCCTAGTTCCCACAAGAGGAAACATCCTTCCTACATCCACCTTGTCAATACCGTTCAGGGTCTTATAGACTTCAATCAAGTCACCCCTCACTCTTCTAAACTCCAGTGGAATCAAGCCTAGTCTGTCCAACCTTTCCTCATTCCAGGTATCAATCTAGTGAACCTCCTCTGAACTGCCTGCAATGCGTTTACATCCTTCCTTAAATAAGGAGACCAAAACTACACACAATATTCGAGGACAAAAACAAAAATACCTGGATAAACTCAGCAGGTCTGACAGCATCTGCGGAGAGGAACACAGTTAACGTTTCGAGTCCGTATGACTCTTCAACAGAACTAAAGAGAAATAGAAATGAGGTGAAATATAAGCTGGTTTAAGGTGGGGTTGGACAGGTAGAGCTGGATAGAGGGCCAGTGATAGGTGGAGATAGCCAAAAGATGTCATAGACAAAAGGACAAAGAGGCGTTGAAGGTGGTTATATTATCTAAGGAATGTGATAATAGGTGACATTAAGGCTAGAAAGCAGGATGAGCAAGGTACAGATAGCCCTAGTGGGGGTGGGGGGAATTGAAATAGGCTAAAAGGGTAGAGATAAAACAATGGATGGAAAAACATTTAAAAATAATGGAAATAGGTGGGAAAAGAAAAATCTATATAAATTATTGGAAAAAGGGGGATGGGAAAGTGGGTGGGGATGGAGGAGAGAGTTCATGATCTAAAGTTGTTGAACTCAATATTCAGTCCGGAAGGCTGTAAAGTGCCTAGTCGGAAGATGAGGTGCTGTTCCTCCAGTTTGCGTTGAGCTTCACTGGAACATTGCAGCAGGCCAAGGACGGACATGTGGGCATGAGAGCAGGGTGGAGTGTTGAAATGGCAAGCGACAGGGGGATCTGGGTCATGCTTGCGGACAGACCGCAGGTGTTCTACAAAGCGGTCACCCAGTCTGCGTTTGATCTCTCCAATGTAGAGGAAACTGCATTGGGAGCAACGAATGCAGTAGACAATATTCGAGGTGCGGTCTTACCAATGCCCTCTATAACTGAAGGATAACATCCTTACTTTTATGTTCAATTTCTCTCGTAATAAAGGATATATTTGTGGTAATTACAAACTCTGCTAATTTCCTCAGAATGTCAAAGAAATAAAGATGTTTCTCCTGACTGAGCTCTCAACCCACAAATACCTGTGCCTGTACACAGCAAGACCTGGACAACATCCCCGACCTAGCTTGGGCAATTACGCGGCAAGTAACATTGGCATCACACACAAGTGCCAGGCAATGACCATCTCCAACAAGAGAGAATCCAACCATCTCTCTTTGACATTCAATGGATTTACCATCACTGAATTCCCCTCTACCAACATTCTTGGGGTTACCATTGACCAGGAACTGGACTGGACTAGCCATAAAAATACTGTGGCTACAAGAGCAGGTCAGAGGTTAGGAATTTCATGGCGAGTAACTCACCTCCTGACTCCCCAAAGTCTGTCCACCATCTACAAAGCACAAGTCAGGAGTGTGATGGAATACTCCCCACTTGCCTGGATGAGTGCAGCTCCCACAACACTCAAGAGGCTTGACACCATCCAGAACAAAGCAACCCAGTTGATTGGCACTCCACCTACCACCTTCAACATTCACTCCCTCCACCACCAACGCACAGTGGCAGCAGTGTGTACCCTCTACAAGATGCACTGCAGCAACTCACCAAGGCTCCTTCGATAGCACCTTCCAAACCTGTGACCTTTTCCACCAAGAAGGACAAAGGCAGCAGCCACATGGGAACACCACCACATGGAAGTTCCCCTCCAAGCCACTCACCATCCTGACTTGGAAATATGTCGCTGTTCCTTCATTGTCACTGGGGCAAAATCCTGAAATTCCCTCCCTAACAGCACTGTGGGTGTACCTACACCACATGGACTGCAGCGGGTCAAGAAGGCAGCTCACCACCACCTTCTCATGGGTGACAAGGGATGAGACGAGGCTGGCCTCTGCAAGTGGCACCCTTACCCAAAAATTGTTTTTTTTAAAAGACCCCAATACTGTGTGAGCTTGAAGGCAACAATAATGTTAAAAGGATTTGTAAAGTGGAAGAACCAGCAGCACTGAGGTTTTTGATACTATGACCTCTGACTGATATTCCTAATTAGTGCCAATTGATGGACAGTGTTTTACTCTTTCACGTGATGTGAACGGTGCTGGCTAGGCCAGTATTTATTGCCCATCCCTAATTGCCACTTGAGAAGGTGGGGGTGAGCTGCCTTCTTGAACCGCTGCAGTCCATGTGGTGTAGGTACACCCACAGTGCTGTTAGGGAGGGGGTTCCAGGATTTGACCCAGTGACAGTGAAGGAACGGCGATATATTTCCAAGTCAGGATGGAGTGTGGCTTGGAGGGGAACTTCCAGGCGGTGGTGTTCCCAAGTGGCTGCTGCCCTTGTAGAGATGGTAGAGATTGCGGGTTTGGAAGGTGTTGCTGAAGGAACGATTTGCTGCAGTTGATGGAATCACTGGTGCCATTGTGCATTGGTGGTAGAGGGAATGAATATTGAAAGTGGTGGATGGGGTGTTGATCAAGCGGGCTGCTTTGCCCTGGATGGTGTTGAGTTTCTTGAGTGTTGTTGCAGTCACACTCATCCAGGCAAGTGGAGAGTATTCCCATCACAGTCCTGACTTTGTGCTCTGGGTCCAGCTCTGCTGGAACTGGGAGTGAGACCACCTAAACATAATTCACATAAGAAGCTGATGATAGCTTACCTAATGTAGGCCTCAGTACTGCTCGGTCCTCCCAGCTGGTCCTCCATCAGATAGGTGTTATGGGAAGAGGAGATGAAGTAGTGGCTGAGTGGCTGGGTCATGTCTTGGAAAACCTGGTCATGGCTGGAGCTAAACACGTCCCCATCAGGAGACAGCAGGTACATCATGAAGCTATCTTGGGTCAAGAGCTGGTTCTGCTTGGCTGAAGGTTAGAAACAGATTCAAGGTTACTATTATTAAAGGAGGACATTACATTCTTTTCTCCTTTTTTAATTTCTTAACCCCAGCCCCCAATCTGGCCCTGCACCACATTCCCACCATCAAGGTGCAGTTTCCAGTGTAAGACCAACTTCAGGGTTTCTGCTGTTCTGTAATTGGCTATTACAAGTCACATGATAGCAGTATAATATATACCTCCTGTAACATATATCTCCTGAAAATCCTGGGAGATACATTAGGGCTGGAAATGAAACACTTCTGGCTTTTTGAACTCAGGGTAAAGGAGAGTACAAACTGCCCGGAAAGCCATCCCGCACTGCACTGTGTCATGATTACACTGTTTCCCAAATATAGGGCCGTATTTTCATGGAGGCAAGTTCAGGTGTCGGGTCTGTAAAAAGAGTGCTCCTGGATGGCCTGTGCGTCTCTTGATGCCTCTGGGATGCGGTGCGGTGGGGAGTGAAGTGGGTGGGGGGCAGCCAAAACCCTGCACACCTCCAGTTTACTGCATATAAGCATGTTGAAGAGCTCATTGATGGGCTGGGGAGGGCGGCAAATGGGAAAGGCAAATGGTCTGGGCACATTAGTGCCCACCTGGCAGGGGCTTGGAAGGGAGCAGTGATGTGATGTTGCTGCTTAATTAAAATGTTGAATAAGGGAGTAGTGTAACTGAGTTTTACAAGCCATGGCACAAAGGGTCAGATTTTTGCGGAGTCCAGGCCTTTAAAAGTGGTGGATGAGGCACGATTCTGGGATTCATGCCCCCACTCCCAGCGCCCCCAATTTCCACGAGCAAGGGAGAAGAATGTGGGCAGCGAACCCGCATCCTGCATTCCCAACCAGGCCAGCTCCATTGTGGGGTTAGAGATCTCCTAGCCCACTGCAATTTTCATGGATTGGGGCCAACTTCTCAAGGAGTCACAGTCACAGGCCCTCAGAGGATTCATGAACTATGATCTGGAGGTGGGAATCTTTTGAAAGATAACTTCAAAAGGTCTTACTCTTGCCTACCCCCCATGCCAACACTTATGCCCCCCACCCCTAATGGCTTGTCATACCCTCCATCCAACCCATGTCCCTCCAACCAACCCCAATGGCTCATCATACTCTCCATGCAAACTCATAATACTTCCATACCCATTGACCAAAGTATACTCTTTGTGTAGAACCAATGAACCCTATAGTTAACATTGGCATGTATGGAAAAGCTTAAAAAACAGGCATTCATAACTTTAACAAGCTGCTGTTATTACAACCCTTTAAAACTGTCAATCAACCAAACATTTAAAGTATCAATAGTAGAAACTATAAGCACTTGAAACTCCTTTATCTTGTATAAATAAACATTGAGCTAGTGACAAAATAGATGTAAGATAAAGATCTGTCAATCATGCAATGTTTGCCTTTGTCGGTACCTGTTTCAACAAACTAATCAAAGTTTGGGCTCTCAGCCAAGCTTTCATAATGGAGACAAGATGTTTACAACAGTCTTCATAAGGGGATTAAATTATTCATGTGGGTCCCATAATAAACGGTATGTTTTGGGAGGTGAAGCTAGTTAGTTGAAATCCCTATCTGGGACATTCTAGGTATGTTACATTGCCATGGGATACGTTGCAGTGTGGATACCCTTTTGTTTTGGGTTTATCTGCATGATTTTTCACAGAAAATGGATAGTTTATGCCAGGAGAAGGAACAGCTTGGAAACAGGCAGAGAGTGAAACCTGCCAACAGTGTAGGCCAGCAGCAAAAGAGCTACTGAAAACTGAGGGAGTTTTCTAATATTGAAGTCACTAATCAAGAAAACAGTGAGGCCTGTGATTATCCTGGGGTGTCCACAATCATGAAGTACTTTAAGAAAGTTGAAGGAGCACCAAGCCTGATGCTAGCGGAAGGACCCCAAAAATCTCAGACCAGTGGGAACACTGAGGACAATCAAAGTGAATTCCTGAGAGCTGTGGCACACCTGGGTTTGGACCCAGGAGAAGCGAATACCCTGCACCCCTCATTGCAACACTGATAAACGCTACACCCTTCACTGTAACACTGATATACCCCACACCCCTCACTGTAACACTGATATACCCCACACCCCTCATTGCAACACTGATATACCCTACACCCCTCATTACAACACTGATATACGTTACACTCTTCACTGTAACACTGATATACCCCACACCCCTCACTGTAACACTGATATACCCCACACCCCTCACTGCAACACTGATATACCTCACGTCCCTCACTGTAACACACCCTCTGATGTACCTTACAGCCCTCACTGTAATATGGATATAATCCATACCGCTCACTGAAACATTGTCTGATGTACCTCACTTGCCTCACTGGAACACCCTCTGATATACTACACACCCCTCACTGTAACACTGATAGACCCCACACCCCTAATTTAACACTCTGATATACCTCACATCCCTCACTGTAACATACCCTCTGATGTACCCCACATCCCTCACTGTAACACGGATATATCCCACACCCCTCACTGTAACACGGGTATATCCCACACCCCTCACTGTAACACGGATATATCCCACACCCCTCACTGTAACACAGGTATATCCCACACCCCTCACTGTAACAGGGATATATCCCACACCCCTCACTGTAACACGGGTATATCCCACACCCCTCACTGTAACACGGATATATCCCACACCCCTCACTGTAACACGGGTATATCCCACACCCCTCACTGTAACACGGATATATCCCACACCCCTCACTGTAACACGGGTATATCCCACACCCCTCACTGTAACACGGGTATATCCCACACCCCTCACTGTAACACGGGTATATCCCACACCCCTCACTGTAACACGGATATATCCCACACCCCTCACTGTAACACTCTCTGATATACTCCACACCCCTGACTGTAACACTGATATACCCCACACCCCTCACTGTAACATTGATATACCCCACACCCATTACTGTAACACTCTGATATACCCCACACCCCTCACTATAACACGGATACATCCCACACCCCTCACTGTGACATGGATATACTCCACACCCCTGACTGTAACATTGATATATCCCACACCCCTCACTGTAACACGGGTATATCCCACACCCCTCACTGTAACACGGATATATCCCACACCCCTCACTGTAACACGGGTATATCCCACACCCCTCACTGTAACACGGGTATATCCCACACCCCTCACTGTAACACGGGTATATCCCACACCCCTCACTGTAACACGGATATATCCCACACCCCTCACTGTAACACTCTCTGATATACTCCACACCCCTGACTGTAACACTGATATACCCCACACCCTTCACTGTAACACGGATATACCCCACACCCCTCACTGTAACACGGATACATCCCACACCCCTCACTGTAACACGGATATATCCCACACCCCTCACTGTAACACGGGTATATCCCACACCCCTCACTGTAACACGGGTATATCCCACACCCCTCACTGTAACACGGGTATATCCCACACCCCTCACTGTAACACGGATATATCCCACACCCCTCACTGTAACACTCTCTGATATACTCCACACCCCTGACTGTAACACTGATATACCCCACACCCCTCACTGTAACATTGATATACCCCACACCCATTACTGTAACACTCTGATATACCCCACACCCCTCACTATAACACGGATACATCCCACACCCCTCACTGTGACATGGATATACTCCACACCCCTGACTGTAACACTGATATATCCCACACCCCTCACTGTAACACGGGTATATCCCACACCCCTCACTGTAACACGGATATATCCCACACCCCTCACTGTAACACGGGTATATCCCACACCCCTCACTGTAACACGGATATATCCCACACCCCTCACTGTAACACGGGTATATCCCACACCCCTCACGGTAACACGGATATATCCCACACCCCTCACTGTAACACTCTCTGATATACTCCACACCCCTGACTGTAACACTGATATACCCCACACCCTTCACTGTAACACGGATATACCCCACACCCCTCACTGTAACACGGATACATCCCACACCCCTCACTGTGACATGGATATATCCCACACCCCTCACTGTAACACGGATATATCCCACACCCCTCACTGTAACACGGGTATATCCCACACCCCTCACTGTAACACGGATATACTCCACACCCCTGACTGTAACACTGATATATCCCACACCCCTCACTGTAACACGGGTATATCCCATACCCCTCACCGTAACATGGATATACCCAACACCCTCACTGTAACACTCTGATATACCTCACATCCCTCACTGTACCACTCTCTGAAGTACCCCACACCCCTCACTGTAACACTGATATACCTCACACCCCTCACTGTAACACTGATATACCCCACACCCCTCACTGTAACACTGATATACCCCACATCCTCACTGTAACACTGATATACCTCACACCCCTCACTGTAACACTGATATACCCCACACCCCTCACTGTAACACTGATATACCCCACACCCCTCACTGTAACACTGATATATCCCATACCATTCACTAAAGCACAGATATATCTCACACCCCTCACTGTAACAATGATATACCCCACACCCCTCACTGTAACGCACCCTCTGATATACCCCACACCCCTCACTGTAACATTCTGATATACCCCACACCACTCACTCTAACACTGATATACCCACACCCGTCAATGTAACAATCTCTGATATACCCCACACCTCCCATTGCAAATCTCTGATATACCCCACACCCCTCATTGTAAATCTCTGATATACCCCACACCTCCCATTGTAAAATTCTGATATATCCCACACCCCTCATTGTAACATTCTCATATACTCCACAAGGGTCACTTGATACACTTCACATCCTTCCCTGTAACACCTTGATATACCCCACACCCCTCATTGTAACAATGATATACCCCACACCCCTCACTGTCACAGATATATTCCACACTGCTCACTGTAACACTGATACATCACTGTACCACTGATATATCCTACACCCCTCACTGTGACACTCTAATACATCCCACTGTAACACTCTCTCATGTACCCCACACCTCTCACTCTAACACTAATATACCCCACACCCCTCACTGTAACACTGATATACCCCACACCCCTCACTGTAACACTCTGACATATCCCACACCCTCACAGTAACACTAATATACCCCACACCCTCACTGTAACACTCTGATATACCCCACACCCTCACTGTAACATTGATACAACCCACATCCCTCACTGCAACACTGATATACCCCACACCCCTCACTGTAACACTGATATACCCCACACCCCTCACTGTAACACTCTGACATATCCCACACCCTCACAGTAACACTAATATACCCCACACCCTCACTGTAACACTCTGATATACCCCACACCCTCACTGTAACATTGATACAACCCACATCCCTCACTGCAACAATGATATACCCCACACCCCTCACTCTATCACTGATATATCCCGCACCCCTCACTGTAACACAGATATATCCCACACCGCTCTCTCTAACAATGACATACTCCACACCCCTCTCTCTAACAATGATATAACCAATATCTCTCACTGTAGCACTAATATATCCCACACCCTTCACTGTAACACTCTCATATACTTCACACGGGTCACCGTAACACTCTGATATACCCCAAACCCCTCACTGTAACACTGATATAACCCACACCCCTCACTGTAACACTCTCATATACTCCACACGGGTCACCGTAACACTCTGATATACCCCACACCCCTCACTGTAACACTCTCTGATGTGCCCCACACATGCTCACTGTCGCTCCCTCTGTTCCACCCTGTAACTTTCACTGTAACCCTCTAATATACCCGAACCTCCTCTCTGTGATACTGTCTGATATAACCACAGTGAAGGAGCTGAGGAGTGATGGGGAGCTCAGGGTGGTGCTGGCTTGTGGCCAGTTAAATTCTGGCCTTAATCATTTAATGCTTCTAAATATAAAAATATAACGCAAGTAGTAAGAGAATGCCAAGGATTGCACCCCTCCCAGCCAAGCTGAACAAACCCTTACTCAAACCCTGTAAACAAGTAATTCAATCATTTCTATTTTAACATGCTCACACTGTGACTAGTTCTACCCATGTGAAATATCAGAGCATTGGTTATCTGAATTCCTGTTTTGCATTGAGTATAATGGTTTCGTCTTAAAACCTTGTTTTCTTTGTCCTAAACTAGATTCACAAAAGCTCAGGGCAGCAAACATTCTACATTTAACCATTTCATTGTTTTCTCACCATTCCATACCCTCTTCACATCACAGAACTCTGTTCATTACTCGGCTTCATGGTCCCTGTTGTAACACTGAGAACGAGCCTAGACAGGAAGGGTTAAGGCCATGGCACAGTGAACTGCACTCTCATTTCGGAATCATAATGTGGGCCCAAGCCCATTCCCGAGACTTGGTCACGTAATCTATCTGACACTCCAGTGCAAGACGGAGGGAGTGCTGCTCTGTCGGAGGTGCCATCTTTCAGAAGAGACTTTAAACTGAGGTCCTATCTGCCTTCTCGAGTGGATGTAAAAGTTCCCATGGTGCTATTCAAAGCAGCAGAGTTACTGAGCAGCAGAGTGCTCTGGTGTCCTGGTCAATTTTTATCCTCAGCCAACATCACTAAAAGAGATTATCGGGTCATTATCACATTACTGTTTGCTGTGTGCATATATGTTGCTGTGTTTTCATACGAACATATGAATTAGGAGAAAGAATAGGCCACTCGGCCCCTCGAGCCTGCTCTGCCATTCAATAAGATCATGGCTGATCTGAATGTAACCTCAACCCCACATTCCTGCCCAGCCCCCCGATAACCTCTCACCCCCTTGTTAATGAAGAATCTATCTAGCTCTGCCTTAAAAATATTCAAAGACTCTGTTTCCACTGGCTTTTGAGGAAGAGAGTTCCAAAGACTCTCAACCCTCAGAGAGAAAAACAATTCTCCTCATCTCTGTCTTAAATGGGCGCCCCCTTATTTTTAAACAGTGACCCCTCGTTCTAGATTCTCCCACAAGAGGAAACATCCTCTCCACATCTACCCTGTCAAGACCCCTCAGGATTTCCAGCATTACAATAATGCCCACACTTCAAATGTACTTCATTGGTCATAAAGGGTGTTGTGACGTCCTGAGGTTATGAAAGCTGGTAAAGCAGATCTTTCTTGCTATAACTGTTAGGGTCTTATTTCCTGAGCAGCTCCTCTGAATTCAGGAACAGGCACTGCAGAGGTGACTTAGGGCTACGTTGGATTGACCTGAGTCTAGTTCGGTTCCTTCCTCACTACAGCTCAGTAATTCTAAAGGTGGGTTTTGAGAAATCATTCCACCCACAGCCTAGACACATCCTGAACCCACTGTGGAACAGTCCTGGCAATACAATTCCAATGGGCGTTATGGTGTCTCCTACATCGAATATAATCATAGGCCAGGATTTCACAGCCCCTCCCGCCTGATGGGATGTTACAGTCCTGCTGGGCTGAACATAGATTTAAATGGCTCACCGCACCCACCAGAGAGAGACATGCAGCGGCCGGGGCTGTAAAATCCTGGCCATAGAATAGTTACAGCACTGAAAGAGGCCATTCAGCCCCTCATGTCCATGCTGGTTCGCTACAACAACAACTCATCTAGTCTCACTACCCTACCTTTTTCCAGTTGCCCTGCAAATTTTTTCTTTTAAGATAATAATATAATTCTCAGTTGAAAGCCAGGATTAGATCTGCCTCTACCAAACGCTCAGGCAGCGCATTGATTACTTTACTGGGTAGAATTTTGTGCCCCCCCGCACTCTCCGCTGGGTTTGCAGGCTGGGGGGCCTGTAAAATTCCCTGGGTAGCCCTTCCACCTCTCACACATGTGTCTCTGACCTGTCTGAAATCTTACAGGCCTAGGGCAGAACTGTTCTGATAAAATGTGATAGACCGGAAAGGTTAACTCTGTCTTTCTCCGCACCGACGCTATCTAACCTATTGAGTATTTTCGGCATTTTCTGTTTCACTTGCTCCAGGTTCATGTCCTGCATTTGAATTGCTATCAAAGTGCTAAGAAATGAGCAGGAATCCATGTACATGGATCAGGAAAAGCTAGGCTTAAAAAGTAATCAAAAAGGCTAATGGAATGTTGGCTCTTCTCTCAAGAACTGGAATACAAAAGGGGAGGAAGTGATATTTCAGTTCCATGCAGCCTTATTCAGATCCTATCTGGAGTATTGTGTTCAGTTCTGGGCACTGCACCTCAGAAAGGTCAGACCGGCCTTGGAAAGAATCCAGCACAGATTCCTCAGAATTATACCAGCGCTTAAAAGGTTAAATTATGAGGACAAGTTGCACTAGGTTTGTATTCCCTTGAGTTTAGGAGATTAAGGGGTGAGCCTGTCAAGATGTTTTCAATGGTTAATGGATTTGATGGCATTTTGCCTGGTGGGGAAGCCCAAAACAAGGAGGCAAAATCTTAAAATTAGAGCTGGGCAATTTAGAAGTGAAATCAGAAATTGTTCTTTTCACTCAAAGGGTGTTGGAAATGGAACTCTGTCTGCGTAGAGTCTGTGGATACTGGGAGTCAATTGGGATTTTTAAGACAGAGATTGAGAAATCTGTGTTAGGTCAGTTACCATGTAATATCGATCAAAGGCAGGTAAAAAAAATTAAAGTATAAATCAGCCATGACTGAGGAAATTGCAGAGGAAGATTAGGGTCGTGAGAACAATTCTGCATCTTCACCTTCCACAGCTTCCCGGCCACTTGGCTACAGCCCTCATGTTCCAGTGACTATGGCAGCACTTGCAGAAAAACAGGACCCACAGTCTCAGGTAGGTCCCCAACAGGTCCCTGCACAGAGGCTGGCTGTCATACTCCTCAATGACTTATAGGGGAGAGAGGTGAGCAGCCTGCCCTCCACCTCCTCCCAGACAACAAGGGGGCACTACACAACAAGGGGGCACTACACAACATGGGGGCACTACACAGGAGTGTTCATGAGCTCAGGGTGGGTACCATGGTGACTCAAGCACTGATGGATTCACAGTGGTGTAATGTCTCACATTGTAAACATGAACTTTCCATCAACTGTAAATACACTGTCTAACACAAAGGATGAGTGTAGTGGCTTTTACTTGCAGAGCGGCACATACAATAGCCGGGTAAACATTAAACTGCATGTTCTTACTAGCGTCAGTGGAAATTGCAGCTAGAAGTCCATCTCTCAGGCACATGACACTTGTGAAGGGTGTGGTCACACATGTCATTCAGAGGAAGGTCAGGTCCTCATTAATACTTTCAATGACAACAGGAGCCAACCCTGGGGTGTGGAAGTTGTGGGCCCTCGATTTCTATCCATTGGTGTCTTTGAGGAAGTTTGTACTGATTGGACTTCTGAAGGAGCAGCAATCGATCCAGTGTAGGCCCAGCCAGAGGGGCGAGATAAAGGTGGTGACATCATTTGTACACATGCTCAGCTAAAGCACAGCAGTGACCCCACAGGCCAGGACTGTACGTGTCTTTGAGCGAAGACTGCATTTGTGGGAGTTGACATCGAAATTATGTCCTTGTCCTTCTAAGTGTTACACGCCATGGGCTGACAAGGAACCTCGGTGAGCTGCTGCACTGAACATTGTGGATATCCCACGAACCTGCCAGAAGAGGCAGATTAAACTCAAAGTACGTGGATGGTTTGCCCATCACATGGGGTGTCTTTATCTTCCACAGTCTTGAGTTGCTGCATTTCTATTGGTCCAGCAGTCATATCCGCATGTGATGGGTCTTACCTCACATTCCACGCTTGACATAGGGACCGGGCTTCCATTAGATACGAGGTGACACACTCTCCATGTCCCTGACAGCCTCGAACATACACTTGTTAGTCTCTGTCACAGGGCATATCAAGGTCAATCCCTCAACACAGGTGAGTCCAGGCTGCTGATGGCACAGAACTCAGCCATTGTGATGACAGGGTCAAGGGCACTTGTTGACTTTCTCTCTTGTTGGGGAATTGGAATCTCCTGGAAAATGTGAGGCACCTATGTTGTTGTTGTACATTTATGAAGTGATGGTTTGCCAGGCATTTGCTGCTGAAGGTGCAGCTAGGTACTCAATGCTGCCTAGGGGGAGCGCCTCTAGATTAAGTGTTCCCTGGTGATTATGGCATCATGTACTGAGCCGGCCCTGGGTAACCAGACACTTTGTTCAGGATTTCTCCCATTGTCAACCTCCTCAGTGACATCTTCATCTGAGCCGAAGAGATCCTCCTCCTCCTCCTCTTTGTCCTCCTCCTCCTCCTCCACCTCTTCCTCTGATGAGCAGTGTCCATCGCCAGCCTCTGGCTCCTGACTGTGAACGCTCCTTCACTGCACCATATTATGCAGCATGCAGGGGGCCATCACTACCCTTTTCAGGAAAGACCTGGAGCATTCCTCCCAAAGTGGTCAAGGCATCAGAACCACATCTTCACGAGGCCAATAGCCAGCTCGATGAATGCCCTCGCCTGAAGGTGCCTCGTGTTACATATCAATGTTGCAACCACCTCTTCAGTTGGCGCAAGGGGGTGAGGAGCCATCTCCTCAATGGGTAGCCCATTGTCCCCCAGTGCCCAGGCACAGACCCAGGGTCTAGGCTTGAAATGTTGTGGCAGGTGTGACTCTGTCGAGATGTAAGAGCTATGGCAGTTTCTGGGGGATTGTGCACACTCGTGAAGGATTATCTCATTTTGGTTTCACACAAGCTGCACGTTGATAGAATGAAATGACTTTCGATTGATGTATCTGTGCACCTCCTGTGATGGTGCTTTAATGGTGATGTGTGTGCAATCTATCACACCTTGCACTTGTGGAAAGCCAGCTATGGAGATGAAAGCAAAAAACTGCGGATGCTGGAAATCCAAAACAAAAACAAAAATACCTGGTAAAACTCAGCAGGTCTGGCAGCATCTGCAGAGAGGAACAGTTAACGTTTCGAGTCCGTATGACTCTTCAACAGAACTAAGGAAAAATAGAAAAGAGGGGTGGGGGAGTGGAACAAGTAGAGCTGGATAGACGGCCAGTGATAGGTGGAGATAACCAAAAGATGTCACAGACAAAAGGACAAAGAGGTGTTGAAGGTGGTGATATTATCTAAGGAATGTGCTAATTAAGGGTAGAAAGCAGGACGAGCAAGGTACAGATAGCCCTAGTGGGGGTGGGGGGAAGGAATCAAAAAAGGCTAAAAGGTAGAGATAAAACAATGGACGGAAATATACTTAAAAATAATGGAAATAGGTGGGAAAAGAAAAATCTATATAAATTATTGGAAAAAAAGGGGGGATCAGAAAGGGGGTGGGGATGGAGGAGAGAGTTCATGATCTAAAATTGTTGAACTCAATATTCAGTCTGGAAGGCTGTAAAGTGCCTGGTCGGAAGATGGGGTATGAGATGAACCCTGTTGCTCTCTTGAGTCTGTGACTCCACATGTGTGGGGAAATTAATGTGCTCCCCAGCATCAGCAAAGAGGGGCATCGGTGACTGAGGTGATACCCCTGTGGGCGCTGCTTGTGAAATGCTGCAGAGGTCCACAGCAGACCCTGGGAGGAGCTGGCTGCAGAGGGGTCGAGGGCCAAAGTAACTTTGACTGCAACTGGCAGTGCATGGGCACCGGCTGTTCGAGGCATGAGGTGTGCCTCCAGCATGAGGCAGGTGTCTCTAACCACACCCCAAGACATTCAAAGTCATTGCCTGAAGTGCTTTTCGGTCATGTCGAGGAAACTGAACCTGTTCCGGCAGACCCTCCACTGAGGGTAGCATCTCACCCTCCTCCATCTTGTGGCTCTCTCTGGGGGCTCTGCCATCTCATGCCTAGGTACCCTGGCTCTAACTGCGTGCTGATGCCGCTGCCTTTCCTCTGTAGGCCGTATGTGGGGAGGTGCTCCGGCCATTTCTTCAACCTTCCTGGACAATACCCTCCCCACCCAGCGAGACTACAGTCAGTAATGCCCCGCACTTGGCTGATGATGCAAGGAATGATGAGGAGGCCCCACACAGATCTTCCCTTCCACTTTTCCAGCCCACCCCATCCCCCCTTCCCTGAGGTCAGACAGCAGCCTCAATCTCAGAGACAAGTTTTTTAAACTGCTACTTTCCACAGCTCTTAAGGTTTACAAATCTTTACCTCCAGCCTTCTGAGCTGCTCACACCAAGTCCTGGAACACACACTGTGCTTTGAGGGTGGTTTTGGAGTGAAAATCAGGCCTACTTCTTCCCTGCGCCATGTTTAAATGGTGCAGCCAATTTGAAGACAGTACCTGTGCACTTCAAACCTCGCGCCCTCTGCCGACTTGTGAAGATTCTGTATATGGGATTGGGATTTCCAGATATGGGTCCCGTCCGCCATCTTTTAGCTTCTGCAGAGTCTCCCTCACTCTGTGAAAATCCAGCCTGTGAACTCAGTCTCTCTCTCTCTCCATAGATACTGCCAGAGCTGCTGAGGATTTCCAGCATTTTCTGTTCTGATTATCTTTATTTCCTTCTCCCCCATATATACATCAAGTCGGCCCTTAAATACATCAAAATTCTCAGCTTCTATCACTCTGTGTGGCCGAGCGTTCTGCATTGTCGTCATTCTCTGGGTAATGATCTTGAACCCTTTGTTTGGTATGTTATTGGCTATCTTATATTGATTTAATACACACACTATGGCCGGGTTTGTCCTATGATGAGCGGGCTGGCTGGGAGTGGCCGTGGGTCAATCAGCTCCGAGCCGCCATTTTATGGGGTGGGCCCAGCATAAATCGTGGCTCCCGAGATCAGCAGGAAGGGGCAGGTGGTGGTGGGAGGCCCATGTTCCCTGGGTCCAACTGCGACCCAGCGGCCCATTCACAAACAGCCCAGGCAGCCGACTTAAGGCTGCTGCTGATGTCGGGCAGGAGGATGTGGAATAGCATCCTCAGAGAGCAGGTCAGGTCAGCGGGGCAGTCGGCCCCCAGGTTTTCGGATGAGTGGCCTGGCTCCCCTCCTCGAGGAGGTGGCAGAACACTGCGAGATCCTGGTGCCAAGGGACTGGAGGAGGAGGCCCCCCACATAACAAAACGTGCCTGGGAGGAGGTGACAGAAAGGGTCAGCTCCCACGATGTGGTGAGACGCACCTGGGTGCAGGGCCGCAAGCGGTTCAATGACCTCTTGTGTTTGGAAAGGATGAGTACCGTGTTGGCATGGGTCACTTAGCACAGCAGTTAGGTTGCTAGGGTGGACTAATCAATGCTCCTCTCTTCTTTCAGGAGAAGGCTGCACACAATAACGCTGAGCGGCTGTGGACTGGTGGAGGGCAGTCTGACCAGATACGAGCAGGAGGCTCTCGAGCTGGAGAGGCGCCATGTGCCCAGGTCTACCGGCCACGGTGAGGTTGGGGTGCCAGTGGGAGGTAAGTGCACTGAGGTCACAATGTCTGTCATTGCAACCATTCCACTGTTAACTGTATATTGATTTCAGCCTCCAACATGGGATCCCCATTGATAACGGAAGGAGGAGCGCATCCTGACCCAGGTGCCAGGCACGCACATTAACAGTGTAACCACTTCAACTCATCAAATGTCCCTGTTCTTCCTTTCAGCCTCTCTGAGCACGGCCACACTCAGGAGGCAGAGGGACCACCGCTGACCCCTGAGGGCCCTGAAGATATACACACACCAGCGTCACACCCTCCCAGCCAGGCAGGCACCAGCGCAGGTACCAACACCTCAGTGGGGATAAGATCCTCGGCTAGTGTCCCGGGGCACAGCGGTGAGGGCACTTCACACTCGCTTGAGGTGCAGGCGGAGACAGAGAGTGCCCAGGACGCCGGCAGTCGGAGGACGGCTGGGGACCAGGAACATGCTCAGTCGGTGGCTGATGATGAGCCTCTGGAGTCGTCCCTGAGGCAGCAGGTGCTGGGTGTCCAGCAGGGTGTGCGGGAGGATCTGGCGGAGATACATGAGGGAATGCGTGTCATGGTCTCCGTGATGGAGGAGTCCATGCGGAGTGTGAGCAATGCAATCACCCTCATGGCCGAGCGCACTGCCTCCTCCCTGTAGAGAGTGACTCTCATGGAGAGACCCCTCCAGGATCTGAATCGGGGGTCCTGGGGATGCGCTCGGACCTGCAGCCCTCACACCGGCAATGACCTCAGCTGGTCAGTGTCAGTGTGGGAGATGGATTGGGCACCCAGTACCCCAGCTAGATGCCCATCCATCAATGGTGAGCAGGGAGGTCCAAAGCGACCTGACATTGGCACACGAGCTGCCTGCTGTCTCTGCCGGCTCCTCTCAGGGCGCTCTGGATGACGGCAGCAGCTCCTCCGCTCCTCTGCCAGTGACCGTGGCATCCGATGAGGCTGCGGTGACTGGGGAGATGCCAGCCATGGCACTGGCCGTTCCCTCCCAGGCGGGGCCAGCACAGGCTCCACTGGCCAGAGGACGCCCACCAAGATCAGCCAGGCCAACAGGACAGCAGAGTCAGCAGCCTGTCTCCAATGCCGGTGCCAGCGAGGGGGCAGTGCCTAGACATAGCACCCATAAGCGTAAGCGTAAATCATCTTAGGCACAGCACAGGCTTATCACTAGTGGCTTCCTCATGCCCCACGTTTAAGTTGTTTTTAAGTTGGTGTGCTGTTCAATACCTTTTAATGTACTTTGATTTCTGTATGCAAGTTAGCAATCATTAAATGTTTTAGTTCTCAACAAGCCTCTGGATGCTTCATTACTTCTGCTGGTGAAGGGGAACCCATGATGTTACAAGTGACTTGTTTGTCATTGAGCTTTATTAACAAGGCACATAGTTAATGTTCCTGACCAGGCAGATGTTGCTCTCCGGTATCGAGTATGGAGCCTGCAGCCCTGGCATGTGTTGGAGGTCCATCTGTGGTGGGCTAGCTGAAGGAGTGTTGGATCAAAGCCTCACGGGTGTCCCTGCCTCCCTGCAGGCTGCCTGGGTCAGCGTCTACCCCCTCAGCGTTCTCCTGAGCGTGCTCATCCTCAGACTCGCTGCTAGACTCATCGTCTGCAGACAGAGCATCTGCATCTACATCTTCTTCCTCCACTGCGTCGCCCTTTTCCAGCGCCAGATTGTGGAGACTGCAGCATGCAACCACTATCAGTGACGCACAATCTGGAGGGTATTGCAGTGCACCCCCTGAACAGTCCAGGTATCGGAAGCACATCTTGAGAAGACCGATGGTTCTCTCCATCACAGCCCTTGTGGTGCTGTGCCTCCTATTGTAACGTTGCTCAGCTTCTGTTCTTGGATGGTGGAGAGGCGTCATGAGCCACCTTCTGAGGGAATAGCCCTTGTCACCCAGCAGCCATCCATCCAGCCGGGCTGGAGCACTGAAGAGCCCCGGCACCTGGGAGTGTCTGAGGATGTAGGCGTTGTGGGAGCTGCCTGGGTACCTTGCACAGACTTGTAGAATCAGCATCCTGTGATCACACACTATCTGCACGTTCATGGAGTGGAAGCCCTTCCTGTTGACGAAGGCACCGGGCTCACCTGCTGGCGCCTTGATGGCCACATGTGTACAGTCTATAGCACCCTGGACACGGGGGAAGCCAGCAATGGCCGCGAAGCCTCTGGCTCGCTCAGCCTGGCTGGCCCCGTCTGAGCGGTTGTGAATGAAAGTCAATGCACGCCTGAACAAAGCATCTGTCACCAGCTTGACACAAGTGATTGGGAGACTCCACACAGATTCCCCACCGACCCCTGGAAAGAGCCAGAGGCATAGAAGTCGAGGGCAACCATGACCTTCAGAGCCACGGTCATGGGATGTCCACCCACACAGTTGGAGCTGATCTCAGGGCCGAACATCTGACAAATGGAGGTCATAGTCTCCCTGGACAGGCGGAGCCTCCTTCGGTATTGCACCTCAGACATATTAAGGTAGCTGCTTCACTGCCTGTAAACCCTGGTAGCAGGATAGTGGCGTCTTCTGCAGCCCCTTCTGCCTTGGACTTCCTGTTGGCCCTGCGCCCCTTGTGCCTGTGCCTCTCCTCCCAGAGGTGGCTCCCCTGGAGGCTGAATATGAACTCCTAGCCTCCTCTCCCTTCTGGCCCTCTCTTCCTCCTCAGAGTAGATGCGGAGACCACAATCCCCATTCCCAGGGTAAGGGAAGGCTGTCTGATACCTGGAAGGCCCAAAGTGTTATGATTCCTCCAGAATCCTGAACTGAAGCCGGTTATTCCTGTCAAAGCAGCTCTGAAACGAAATGAAGTTGTCCTGTTCACACAAGCAAATAGCTGCAAGTAATAATCTAAAGTTCTAACAACTTGCATTCCCGAACCTACTCACCCCTCTTATCCTGCCCGTGGATGAAGTTTTTAAAAATGTGGCCTACCCGTTTAGCCCGTGCGACGCACAGAAAATCGCACGGGCTGTGAAAAATCATCTTCACTTGCGGCCTCAAGGGCCTTAACTGGCCTGTTAATTAATGGCGGGCACACCTCGGAACTCTCATAGCGCGGCCGCCTTCTGAAATATCACGATGGCGCGCGGTGATGTCAGGACACACGCCTGACCTCATCACATGTCATTTTACACGTTGGCGTGTCGGGCCCGCCCACGCACGCCGACCTGAAAATTCTGCCCTATGATCCCTCCCCTCTTTGGTCTCTACTATATTTTTCTCCATCTCTGTCACTTGGCCCAATTCAGCCTTGTTGTGCAATTTCCCATGGTTGTCGGGACTTGTGTGTTAAATTTTTCCACTTGCTCTTAATCATCAGCTTGTGGTACTTTTTTCAAATGAATGAATCATTTTTAGGTGTTGTGACTGCCAACGTATCCTCTGTGCGGCTGCTCTTTCATGAGGATTGCTTTTGCCAAAAGGGAAATGGTCAAATGTGAAACATTTTTATTCTGGGCTCTCTCGTTGTGAATTGTCAGTGCCCAACACCACAATGCATTGTGGGACTTGAACAACAGGAATCACCGCATTAGCTCATAGGAACAATCTATACTTGGCCTTGAAGGCACACGGCCATCTTGGAAAAGGACAACAGTCACACAGCTGTGTTGCAGTTAAGGCCTTAGTTAGTGATACATTTTCTTAATTGCGGGAAATAAAATCCAATGGGTAGAAATCCATTTTGATCCTTAATGCAGAGCTGGATGGACAATGACTGAGCAATCTGCTTTACCTCGGCCAAAAAGGAAGGTCTGAAATGAAAAGAGAAAGTGCTGGAAAATCTCAGCAGGCCCAGCAGCATCTCTGGCATGAGCAAGAGTCAACGCTCCGAGTCCGACATGGTTCTTCTTCGGAACTGGGCAGTTCTATGGGAGACAGCGGAACTGAGGCAGAATCTTGCGAAGTTCCCAGGAGTGGGAAATGAGGCAAGCAGGGCATTTAATGGAGTGGGAGGCAAACTTTCAGCTTCCCGAGGTGGGGAGGGGGTGGAAGTTGGTTATTCAGCTGGCGACAGATTGAGGGCGGATTGTGCTTCCCAACTGCAAACAGCGGGAACCTCTACTTCTTTCAAATTTATTTTACGGGATGTGGGTTTCACTGGCTGGGCCAGCATTTATTGCCCGTCCCTAATTACCCATGAGAAGGTGGTGGTGAGCTGCCTTCTGGAACCGCTGCAGTCCATGTGGTGTAGGTACACCCACAGTGCTGTTAGGGAGGGAGTTCCAGGATTTTGACCCAGCGACAGTGAATATATTTCCCAGTCAGGATGGTGAGTGGATTGGAGGGGAACTTCTAGGTGGTGGTGTTCCCATGCATCTGCCGCCCTTGTTCTTCTAGATGGTAGTAGTTGTGGGATTTGGAAGGTGCTGCCTAAGGAGCCATGGTGAGTACCTGCAGTGCATCTTGTAGGTGGTACACACACTGCTGCTACTGTGTGTCGGTGGTGGAGGGAGTGAATGTTTGTGGAAGGAGTGCTAATCAAGGGGGCTGCTTTGTCCTGGATGGTTAGCATGCCATGCATGCTCATTAAAACACAATTTTGCCAGATTAAATTGTACCTTCAGAATTAAGAATGCAGCAAATGAGAAACATGTGCATTCAGATTCACGACTGGTTAAAGGTGACATGCAGTAGGTGAGGTGGTCTTCCTGGTGTATTTGGTCTACTAGTATGAGGAACTTTGTTAAACCACAGGGGAGGGGGCATTGATGCATTGAGATCAGGTGGCAGCTATGTAAGGGGAAAGGAGCTTGGCTGACCGACGGAAGGAGGGTGAGGTGGAAGCCCCATGAAGGCTTGTGGGGGACAGAGGGAGGAAACTGCACTATACTGGGAAGGTCAATGTTGAAGTCCTGAGAGTCGAGGTTTTTTTTTAATTCATTCACGGGATGTGGGTGTCACTGGCTGGGCCAGCATTTATTGCCCATCCCTAGTTGCCCTTGAGAAGGTGGTGGTGAGCTGCCTTCTTGAACTACTGCAGTCCACATGGTGTAGGTACATCCACAGTGCTGTTAGGGACAGAGTACCAGGATTTTGACCCAGCGACAGTGAAGGAACGGCGATATATTTCCAAGTCAGGATGGTGTGTGACTTGGAAGGGAACTTCCAGGTAGCAGTGTTCCCATGTATCTGCTGACCTTGTTTCTGTACTACCTAGAAGGACAAGGGCAGCGTATGCATGGGAACACCAGCACCAACACCATATAATCAGAATCAGAGCTATTACTAAAGCTTTCAGTTGCTAGAACAGTAATTATGTATAACAAGAATACCACAGTACAGGAGTTATATCGATGTCATTAGCCCAATGGAAAAATAAATCATCATGTAGGGAAAATTGCAATTATTTATAATTAACAAGATCATTAAATTCTCCTTATTTGGAGTTTTATAATCAGATAATGTACAAATATATGGATTGTTACAAAGAATGGCTGAGAGAAAAAGTGAACAGGGAGGGGGTTTATATAAATATATAAGATTCAATAAGGGTCCAATTAACTTACCTCAAAACTGGGATGTGCCTGACCAAACCATCACCAGGCCTGATGTTAAAGTAGCTATATTGGACTTGAAACATTAACTCTCTTTATCTCTCCACAGATGCAGCTGGACTTGTGGAGTATTTCCAGCACTTTCTGTTTTTATTTTAAGCACTGTTCTCTAACTATACATTTAAGTTTTATTGCACAGGCTCTATGCTCAATTAACCTTGGATATTTCAATATTAAATAGTCTTTAAGAAGTGAATCATAAATCAATTCCTTAATACGCAGTAATACATCAGGATATACTCCCAGTAAAACACACCCAAATACAGCTGTCTTAGCACAACCTACATAAAATCCACCAGTCTCTGATTAACCTGTGTGAAGTAGAAATGTAAATTCGGATTCCATTAGCCAATGCTAACAGCAAGCAGTGAACCATGCTGGAGAGAGGACTATAACTCTGTTCCACCATTCTCCATTCCATGCTCCCTACCCCAGTGTTGGGGATTGAGGAATCACCTCAATCAGACAGCAACTGCATCAGTCACTCGACACCTCATTCGTTCATTCACTCTCCTGCCCTTTCTGTGTTTTCACTTATAACAAATTAGGAATATTTAACATCGCCCTTTTATTGACTCGTAAAGGGTCAGTATCTCCCTGAAAAAAAGACTTGCATTTATACAGCGCCTTTCATGACCATAGCACTTTACAGCCAACAAAGTACTTTTGAAGTGTAATCCCTGCTGTAATTTAGGAAACGCGGCGACCATGTTGCACAGAAAGATCCCACAAACACCAATAAGATAATGACTAGATAATCTATTTCAGTGATGTTGGTCAAGAACTAAATATTGACCAGCACCCAGTGCAGAGCTCTCCTCCTCTTCTTTGAAGAACACCATGGGTCCACCTGAGAGGGTGTCCAAAAGACAATGCCTCTGACAATGCAACAGTCCCTCAGTACTGCACTGAAATGTCAGTCTACATTTTATGCTCAGGTCATGACTGTGGGAAGTGTGCTATTGGCCCGGATTTTTGTGAAGCTGGCTTGAGTCTGGAGGCTTTAGAAATGGTGGGCAGAAGCTGATTCTGGGATTCTCACACCCATTCCCATTAGGCAATTTTGGCCACCGTGGGATAAAGGTGTAGGTAGCTGCATCTTGCCCTTGATGGCTCCATTTCAGGGGCAGGTAATTCAAAGCCCCCACAATTTTGATGGTGTTGGGCCTGTTTCATCAGACGTGGTTCATCGCTTTTCAGATGAGTCTTGAACTAAGAGAAAGCCCTAGTCCCAAGTGAGGAACCAAAAAAAAACCCAGCAATTGAACATTCCCTGAAAAATGTTCTGGTCTAACTGCTTCTGTTGATACAGTTGCTAGATGGCCTCATTTTGAATGCTTGGCTGAGCTCCATGAATGACTAATCCACTTACCTTTCATCAGGGGTCTGTTATACAGCTTTCACTATTTGAATGAAATCTTTATTATCTTGTAAAAACCAGATCTTTCTTTGAAGAATTTTTCAATGCCATTGTGAATGGCTGTGATTGATTGACACTTTTCTAAAGTTGTAAGCCGAACAGATGTTTGCAAAGGAAATTTTCAAAGCCTCCTTGCTTATTGTGCCAGATAAGTATTTCAAAGGCATGTCAGACCTGCCAATGGCTCATTGGTTCTGCATATAGTGGATACTGGGAGAGTGGGTATGCAGGATGAATAGAGGACATGGAGAAGGCATGAGGAATATGAAAGGCAAGGGAAATATGAGGGGGCATGGAAGGTATAAAGGTGCAAGGAGGGGGCATGGGGACATGGAAGTGGGCGGAAGGAGAGAGGGCGAGGGCTTGAGAGCCTGACATTCATGATTACAACTGGGCTGATCTCCTGGTAAACAGAAGTGGGCCATCCAGCCTGCCTCACCATCCGCCCCCTCCATTGCTGCCTTGGGCTTGCCTCAAGTAGTGGTGGGCCCAACTCCATCCCAGCCCCACCTCCCCGCCTTCCTTAATGGAGATGGGTTTTCGGAGACAGAAACTCTCCTGATTTATGTTTCCCATCTCCTTCACAAAAATTCGGCCCAATGACTGAACCAACGAAAAGTACCTTTAATATGTGCGTGGATCAATATTCCCCTTCAACAAGCACCATCAAAAACAGAATAACTGATCATTTATCCCATTTCTGTTTGAGTTGGAGCAGGAAGTAACAACAGCAACAAGTTACAATTATACAGTACTCTTAATGTAGCAACATTTCCCAGGATGCTAATGTCATATTTTACAATCCCCATACAGACTGATAACTTTGAAAAAGACATTTGAATTTCCAGTGATTGACTAGAAGGGTCACACAACAAGATTTCAAGTTTTAAGAATTTTACTGTAACAAACAAATTAAAAGCAACATTCTCTAAACATTATTCATTAGGTGAGCTGATAGTCTAAACCACAGTCAAGAAATTCCCCACTTAGCTTTGAACACAGTGGAAAATCTCCCTCTAGTTATATTAGTTATATTTTATGCTGTTCCTTAAGTGGAACACTTCATTCTCCAGGAACCTGCCCAAAGTGATTTTCAGCTCAAGATGGCTTGCTTCATTTTCCCTTTCCCAGCCAGCTATCTTTTAATCTCAGAACTGACTCTCACTGTGAGGGTTATACCGACTCAAGCTCGAATTAGGTGAATCTTCCAATAGAGTCAGCATTTTCTCTGCTTCAGATGTAGAACTGGCTGCCTTTATCTCCTGTTCTCTGTCTCTCAGATGGCTGCAGATTGACTTGGATCTGTGAGGTGCAGGGGTATCTTAGGAAACCCACAGCCTGATACTATAATGGCTTTCTATTGACTTTCCCTTTCCCAAAGCTCATCTCCAAGGCAATATGAATCACATGAGCCTTCCATCCTGGTAGAAATGCTAATTAGCTATCCTCTAGACTTCCAACTCCATCCTATCTTAAAATTAAACAGACAGTTTAAAGTCTAACCATTTATAAAACTGACATTCCTTACATCTCCTTGTGAGATTTGAAAGCTAACAGTCTACCCACAGTCAACACAGCTGCTCTTACCATTGTTTGCAGTGTGAACACCTTTCACTTTCTTCCCAGTAAATCAACCTGGGCTCCCTTTTACCCTTAACAACCAAGCCACCCAGACTTGTTGTTGGGTGGAATTCAGAGCAGGTCACATGACTCCTCTCATTCTTCCATTTTGTCTTCAAGAGACAATTCTAACATATAACAATCTCATAAACTTCGTATTCATAACAAATGTCATGTATGTTGGGACGCTGGATTTACCCTGTCCAAATATCATTCTTTACTGGAGATTAAATACGGCCAGGTTATAAAAGCAGCTATACATCCAATCCCATCAGTTTACTGACAAGCAGGTTAAATTTGACCCCATAATGCTTGTTTACATAACAACAGTCACTGCACTTTGGCACTCATTTTCCAAGGCACTTTGAGTGGTTTCAATGTGATACAGTGCTATATAATTGCACAGATGATTATTTATTAAAATAGGTAGAGTTAGCGGGGGTATGTGGGATTGGGTGGGTGGGGGGCTTTCATGTCTGTGTAGAGAGATGGAGGGAACTAGGAGGAGGTGGGGCAATCCTGACATTGTCAATCACCACAGGATGAATTGGGAGAGTCAGGAATGTTTCAGGATTTGCACAAAACAGCAGAAAACATGGGGGAAACAGGATGTGCACATTTTAATAATTACACTACAGGAGCAGGGAAAACAGCATTCAGAAGTACTTTTACAAGAGATGTGGATAAATATTTAATACGAGAAATATTTAAGGGTAGGGGGGTAAGGCTGGGGATTGGGTTTTTAGCTCACTCTCCTTTGAGAATGCCAGTACCAACATCAATGTTGCAAAGTGTCAGGAATGCCCGCTTGGGATTGTATTGACTTTCAAATGGACGTGGCCCTCCAAAGAGGTATCACCATGTCATTGTTCAGTCAGGCAGACTGCACTTCAACTGTGGTTCCTTCCAAATAGATTTTGCAGGGTTGGGTCCCATAGGAGCCTTACCCTTAGAATCACCATCTTCTGAATGAGCTTGGAGCATTTTTTGGTAGATGTGATATCCTGGGACTGTTGGTTTCATTAGAGGATGGGCTAGCAGAGGAAAATCACTGACAGCATCAACCTTACACCTGTGGAATGCAATTGGAGCCAGTTATTAATAGCAGATAACTAGCGCCCTAGTATCAGAAACTAGGATGGTTTAGGCTGCCAGTTAATTAATTATTTACACCAACATCACTTGCTGACCACCACTTGCTGGTTCAGTTGGTAGCATCCTTGTCTCTAGGCTAGAAGGTTGTGCGTTGGAACTCTCCATGCTAGCATTTGAGCAGCTAATGTGGGGTTACAGTGCGGTGCAGAGCTGAGGGAGCGCTGCAACGTCAGGTTCTGTTCTGGTGGTTCAGATTCACAGTGAAGGAGAACAGGAAGTCCTCCTAAGCTTTAAAGTCAGCATGTAAAAACAGACAGGACATCCTTCACCAGGCTGTTGGTGGGAAGTTCTTGTTGTAAAGTGGCCACTATATTCATCTCCCTGGAAGTAGTTTCCGCACTGCACAAAATATTCACTTTGAGAAGTTTTGACAGGACAGAGCTACATAAACCAAAGCATTATTATTAACAGCTGTACAGCTGTGAACCCAGTGTAAACAATAGAAAGGTGAAGATTTCCCATACCTGTTTCGTTCAGCTCGAATTTGTGTATAATCGTCACCACATTTTCGTCAGTGGCAATTTCGTTCTGTTCCTTTAAAAAATTCTTCATCTCACTGACAGTCAGGATCTGGTCCTCTCCTGAGTAATAGTTAAAGATCTCCTCCAATTCCGGTCGCTGCATCAGGAACTTGCAAAACTCCTCGATCTCTTGCTCTTCCAATTTGTTTGTTTTGGATTTGTCACATTGCTGCAGGAGGTAAGAGAGATGATTGAGATTTATCTGAGACATTAATGAAAGGCTCTCTCTCTACACATTGGCTGTATGGGTGGTATTTAATTGAGGCAGTGGGGATCTTGCCTGTCCTGCCTGGAGAGCCACAGGGAGCCTCGCCTCACTTCTTTGGGGAGGGCCTCTCAAATTGAGGGCCAAACAGGGGCTGAAGTGGCTGGCGGCAGGTCTTCCCCAGGTTTAAGGACTCCCACCTCCCCTGAGAGTTGCTGCATTGCAGGGAGAGCCAGCAGGAGCGGTGGCAGCTGCCAACAATACACCCAAGGAAAAGCCAAGGATTGCCAAGGGTCCCAGGCCACAGGTGAGCGAGGGTGCAGTGGGGATCATGGGAGACTTGGGGAGGTGGGGCTGGCTCTCAGTGGTTCCCCCTTCCCAATGCCGGGTTCCTTGATGAGGCACTGGTTATCTTTGAACAAGGGACCCCTGGCCCCCGGGAGCCCGTGTGCTTTTCGGGCTTCCCACACGATGACCGCCCCACCCACCACTGGTTCAATCCCAATGAGGGTGGGATGAGACCCTTAAGTGGTCATTAGCTGGAGGCAGGGCAGGAAGGCCGTTCATGAGCCTTCCTGCCTCAGATTTAATTGGGGCAGAGATGGGAAGACTGTGCCCTCCTACCCGATTAAATGCCCCCTGCCTCCAAACTCGCCTCGGGGGGGGAGTATTAAATCCTGCCCTATGTGTGGCATTTCTGAGAGTGTCTGTGGAGCGTGAGTGTGTTTCTGTGAGGGTTTGTAAGTGCATGCCAGTGTGTGCACGTGTGTGTGTGTGGGAGGAGGGGGGGGCGCGGGGTGTGTGTGTGTTTGTGTGTGGGGGGGGGATGTTTGTGTGTGTGGCGGGAGTGTGTGTGTGTTTGTGTGTGGGGGGGGGATGTTTGTGTGTGTGGCGGGAGTGTGTGTGTGTGTTTGTGTGAGTGTGTGTGTGTGTGGGGCGGGGGGGTGGTGTGAGTGTTTGTGTGTGTGGCGGGTGTGTGTGTGTGTGTTTGTGTGTGTGTGTGTGGGGCGGGGGGGTGGTGTGAGTGTTTGTGTGTGTGGCGGGTGTGTGTGTGTGTTTGTGTGAGTGTTTCTGTACCTGACTGTGAGAGTATTTGTGCAAGTGTGTGAGTGGGCGTGTGTTTCTGCGACTGTATCTGTTCATGTAAATTTGTCTGTGTATATGTCTGGTATGTGTATTTGTGTGTGAGTGTGTGTATTTGTGGGTGTGTGTATGTGTTTGTGTGAGTGTTTGTGTACCTGAGTGTGAGAGTGTTTATGCCAGTGTTTGTGAGCGTTTGTGCGTGAGTGAGTGAAAGTGTGTGAATGGGTGAATTTAATGCCTTCACCCCCCCTCCCCCTCCGGGGTGAGTTTGGTGGTGGGGGCCATTTAATCAGTTAGGAGGCCCTGTCAAGTTAAGTGCCTGAGTGGCACGAGGTGTTTGATCATCGACCTGTCAGCTCTCACCTGCTGGAGGAATGGACTGCGGTGGTTCAAGAAGGCAGCTCTTCACCATCTTCTCAAGGGCAATTAGGGATGGGCAATAAATGCTGGCCTAGCCAGAGACACCCATATCCCATGAAAGATTAAAGAAAATTGAGTTGCCCTGGATGCAGAAAGTGTCTAAATTTGTGTTGTTAGCTGAGTGGTTCCTTATCTGACCGATCCACCTCTCAGCAAATCTTATTGGTCCCATCGAGCACCATGATGCTCATTACTGGCTTGTCTGCAGGGCTGGGGAGCAACATTAACTAAGATAAGGCAGCCTATTGGAGGAGGCACTTGCTATCATCCCAGGACTTTGTAGAATGAGTGTGTACAATAGATGAATGAAGGTCACAAATCTTCTCCATCCACCAGGGCCCAATGGATAGAGTCCAAGTGCCTGATTCAGCCACTTCTCAGGACAGCACAGAGCTGACTTCTGAGCCCATGGCTTGGGGAGACAGCAGTTAGCTTGTGTTCACTTTGTCCCTATTGCATTGATATCCTTTTCATGGAGTTTAATGTAGGAGAGGGGACGCTTATTCTGTACAGAATTAATCACTCAAGTGAGGATTACCTTTGGGCCAAAGAGGGGTGATGAATTGTTGTGTTGTAAGATAAATATTTGGGGGAAAAGTGCTAATTTTCCAGGCTGTGTTTCATAGATGAGGAAATGCTGATGATGAGCTGTGCTCTGACATTCTCCTCTGTCGCTGTGTATCAGTCATTGTGAAAACCTCCTCCCAGTAACTCCTGGATCTGATGACACTGAGAGCTCCTCCTCACAGTGTGATTAAATGAGTGTGACAGCAACTCCTCATGCAACAGCTGACTCTGCTGCCCATATCCTCAGCCCTGTCCTTGCTGATCCAGTCATTAAAATTCTCATCCTCATGTTTAAATCCCTCCATGGCCTCACTCCTCCCTATCCCTGTAATCTCCTCTGGCTCTAAAACCCCAGACAAATCCATTTCTCCAATTCTGGTACAACCCCTCCCTCCGCTGCACCACTGGCTGTACCTTCAGCACCGGGTCCCCACCCTCTGGGATTGTCAGCCTGTCACCCTTTACCTCACTAGCTCCCTCTCCTGCTGAAAGGCTCTCACAATCACAGAATCACAGAATCACAGTGCAGAAGAGGCCCTTCGGCCCATCGAGTCTGCACCGACACGTGAGAAACACCTGACCTACCTACCTAATCCCATTTACCAGCACTTGGCTCATAGCCTTGAATGTTATGACGTGCCAAGTGCTCATCCAGGTACTTTTTAAAGGATGTGAGGCAACCCGCCTCCACCACCCTCCCAGGCAGCGCATTCCAGACCATCACCACCCTCTGGGTAAAAAAGTTTTTCCTCACATCCCCCCTAAACTTTTTCCTCACATCCCCCCTAAACCTCCTGCCCCTCACCTTGAACTTATGCCCCCTCGTGACTGACCCTTCAACTAAGGGGCACAGCTGCTCCCTAACCACCCTGTCCATGCCCCTTATAATCTCTCAATGAAATCATTCCCTTTCATAACCCCACCTAACAGTTGCTTCTTTGGTTCAGCCTCCATTTATTTTTGGTAACGCTTCTATGAAGCACCTTCTACATTCAGGGTGCTTTGTAAGTTCGAGCTGTCATTGTGGTTCTCTTGCCTCATTAGTGAAACGTACCCTTTGAATAAATACCCCCCTCAGTAAGGCTCCAATATGGCCCATGCTGCCTGGATCTTCCATGGGGGAGTGAGTGGAACCCATCCTCTCATTCGCTCCACCCTGCCCTGCCCCTCCTCCACCCTGCCCTGCCCCTCCTCCGCCCTGCCCTGCCCCTCCTCCGCCCTGCCCTGCCCCTCCTCCGCCCTGCACTGCCCCTCCTCCGCCCTGCCCTGCCCCTCCTCCGCCCTGCCCTGCCCCTCCTCCGCCCTGCACTGCCCCTCCTCCACCCTGCCCTGCCCCTCCTCCGCCCTGCACTGCCCCTCCTCCGCCCTGCACTGCCCCTCCTCCGCCCTGCACTGCCCCTCCTCCGTCCTGCACTGCCCCTCCTCCGTCCTGCACTGCCCCTCCTCCGTCCTGCACTGCCCCTCCTCCACCCTGCACTGCCCCTCCTCCGCCCTGCACTGCCCCTCCTCCGCCCTGCACTGCCCCTCCTCCACCCTGCACTGCCCCTCCTCCTCCACCCTGCCCTGCCCCTCCTCCGCCCTGCACTGCCCCTCCTCCACCCTGCACTGCCCCTCCTCCTCCACCCTGCCCTGCCCCTCCTCCATCCTGCACTGCCCCTCCTCCGCCCTGCACTGCCCCTCCTCCACCCTGCCCTGCCCCTCCTCCACCCTGAACTGCCCCTCCTCCGCCCTGAACTGCCCCTCCTCCTCCACCCTGCACTGCCCCTCCTCCACCCTGCACTGCTCCTGAGGTCCCTCGGGGAGGGGTGTGGGTATAGACATGAGTTCCCATCCTGTCTGAAGCAGTGAGCACCAAGTCCAGGTGTGTGGAGGCAAAATGGAAAAATATGTCTGCAAAATATGTTGCGGAAATTGCTTCTGAAACTCTGTACCCCTCAGGCTGAGGAACTCCTCACTACCTGTCTCAGCTGCTTTGAACAGCAGGTTCCAATTATACATCTCAATCTGGTTTACTGAGTGCAACGTGTGTGTAGAACAGGAAACATAGGGCTGCAGTGTCGATGGCTCTCATTATAACATGTGAAAATGAGGAAGACTTGTATTTATATAGCACCTGTCACATCCGCAGGATATCCCAAAGCACTTTACAACCAATAAACTGCTCAATACTTTTGAACGTGCTGTTGTGTGTTGTGTGAAATGTGGCAGCCAATTTGCTCACAGTAAGCTCCCACAAACAGCAATGTGATAATGACCAGATAGTCTGTTGTTGTGATGTTGATTGAGGGATAAATATTAGCCAGGACACTGGGGAGAGCTCCCCTGCTCTTCTTTGAAATGATGCCATTGAATCTTTAACGTTCACTCGGGTGGGCAGACAGAGCAGCAAAGGTTTCATTGCTCATCCAAAAGATGGCACCTGTGGCAGTGCAGCACTGCCTCAGTACTGACAACCGAGATCATGGAAAGTATAACACTCAAAATGCAGTTGCCATTTTTGTAGACTCAAAACGTTGCTGGGGTTTGTTTCCACAGATTATGTTGGCACAACAGAGATGAGGAGACATTTTTTCTCTGAGGGTTTGTGAGTCTTTGGAACTCTCTTCCTTAAAAGACAGTGGAAGCAGAGTCTCTGAATATTTTTAAGGCAGAGCTAGATAGATTGTTGATTAACAAGGGGGTGAAAGGTTACCGGGGGTAGGCAGGAAAGTGGGGTTGAGGTTACAATCAGATCATCCGTGATCCTGTTCAATGGTGGAGCAGGCTCGAAGGGCCGAGTGGCCTCCTCCTGCTCCTAATTTGTATGTTTGTATGTTTGTATGAGCAGGAGTGGGTGGAGTCTCAAGGCTAAGGTTCTCCTTACCTGTCACCTCCACAGGGAGGTTGTCCACCAGGGAAGGGGGTGGTGCTGAGGTCTGGATAACCAGCAGGAGTAGCAATCCTGGCTGATATTTCCTCTCTGTAACCCAGAAGCCCTGGATGAGCTCAGTCCTGACCAGGGATAGAACCTGAGTTCTTTGTGGAGTCTGTATAGATCAGTAAGCCCTGGATAAACCCACTGAGCGATTGGGGGAATAATGTTTGAGCTGATCTGAGCTGGGAGCATTGTTTGAGTACAAGGGCCTTGGTTACTCTGGATCTAAAAAGACAAGTGGGACAATGGCATTTTCACTCCTAATTATCACCAATCACCTCCTATTAGAAGCTGCACAATTACAGCCTGTGAATGAGGACAGAAACAAACTGATAGTAAAACAGAAGCACAGAATTGTTACAGCATGCAAGATTCAGCCCATTGTGTCTGCACCAGCTCCCCGAATGAGTAATTTGCCTAGTGCCACCCCCTTGCCCTCTCCTGCATTCTTCTTTTTCAGATAATAATCCAATTCCCTCTTGATGCCTTGATTGAACCTGCCTCTGCCACACTCTCAGGCAGCGCATTCCTGACTTTAACCGCTCACTGCTTGAAAAAGTTTTTCCTCATGTCTCCATTGCTTCTTTTGCCAATTACCTTAAATCTGTGCCCTCTGGTTTTCAATCCTTCCACCAGTGGGAACAGTTTTCTCTCTGCTCTGTAGATACTACGCTGAATCACACAGTCTGGATTCATACGTGAGAAACAGAGAAGGTGCCAGTGGGCGACCAATAGCAGTCAAATTGTATTCAAATCAGCTCCTTGGACACTGAAATGATCCTGAATGTGACGCCCTGTGTTTTTCCTGCAATCCATTGTTGGCCACATGCACAATGTAATATACTTTATTGCAAAAGTTTTGTTGCCAGGGGTCCACATATCCTGTGGAAGCAGGGTGATCCATTATCAGCGCCATGGGTTTAGTCTCAAACTGCCGTAACTATTTTCTAAAGCTGACAGACACTAACTTAAGCTCTGCAATGACAAACGTCACCAAGTATGTGTACATCTGACAAAACAACCCCCAACCAAGACACTCATTAAATAGGATCAGACTTAAAGGAAACACTAATCTCCAAAGGTGCCTAAACACCCAAAATCATGATTTAAAATCCAGTTTCAGCTAAAACATCAATCAAAGAGCCCTGAACGTCCCTCCAGGAATCACTTCCTTCTCCTAAAGAAACTATGATTTTCTCCAAAGCCAAACAAAAAGGGAAGAAATTATCAACCTTTATTGATTTGAAGTCAGACGGATGACACACCTCATCAAAGGGAAGCCTCCTTCAGGCACTGGCCTGGGCCTTTCAGTCTACCAGGGACTGCCAAAGGATCTTGAGACTGTGGGCCTGGTTTAGGCAGAGCAACACCAGGACCACCCCCCCACTTTTTAGATTTGCACTCGCTGCTGGAGTTCCCAACCCTCCCGGATTGCCTCAAAGTCTCCAGGAGTTAAACACGAATCTTTGGGTCTGTATTGTCAGGAACAGTCAGAAAATGATCATAGTAGTTGCAGGGTATGGAGTACTTTTAAAATTTTCTTTGAACACTTTGTTTATTAGTTCGAAGTTGATTAAATGGCGAAGAGAGGCCAGGTGAGACGCTAGAGAATAAATATGTAAAGCTGAAACTTTTGGGATATGCTGAAGCAGAGTTGGTAACTGCTAATTTCACAAAATCCACCACATTTCCAAAAGTCCATGGGAAAATAGGTCTCTGCAGTGACTGAGCAGGAGAGCAGCGAGAGTATCAATTAAGGTATGGGTTAGGGTCATGTTTGGGTAGAGGACCTTGTTATAAAGGCATCTTTAATGAATGTTTCCTTTCAGTATTTATCTGGTGTATTACACAATGACATTTTACCCTTCTCCATTCTGGCACTCTGAGACTATCTTTACTCCAGGTTACCTCTGCTGCCCTACATTAAAAGGAATAGAAGTCCTTGAAGAAATATTTAAGAAATATTTGCCAAGAATAGCTAGACTGACAGAATCAATCCCTCCACAGGGTGAAAAGCTATAGGCAGGGTTTAAACTGTTTACATGAAATATGATTGGATCAGGCAGAGCTGGGAGGTAACATGTGGGCTGTTGCAGATGCTAAATATGGCCTCATGTTTCAGACTGATGCCAATAGCAACTCACATTTCTTCTGCTTCTCCACATGCCTGAAATAGTGCCAGAGGGCAAATTGGCAGCAAACCTGTCCTGAAATACTAACTGCAGCTCCATGTTCCACATCCCTGTCAGTTGTCGGTATTTTTTCTGTTGGGGTGGGGGAAGAGGGTGTAGAAAGGGAGTCTGGTTTCAAACACTGGCCCAACCCAAACCCAACCACCCCACCTCCCCCAGCTGATTCCAC
Source organism: Cetorhinus maximus (assembly GCF_964194155.1). Taxonomy (NCBI): domain Eukaryota; kingdom Metazoa; phylum Chordata; class Chondrichthyes; order Lamniformes; family Cetorhinidae; genus Cetorhinus; species Cetorhinus maximus. The sequence goes on along the minus strand of NC_135903.1, from coordinate 43,921,288 downwards.
ATCAGCATTCCCTTTTGAGCCATTCCAGTAACCTCCTAAAAATAAGGACAGTTTCTTCCACAGAGAGGCTGAGTCTGCCCCAGCAGTGAAAACCATATTTTCACGGACAGAGCTCAGGTTTACCAATCCTCAGGGAGTTAAAACAGGTGGGCTGTTGTGATTTCTTTCCTTTAAGCTGATCCTATTGAATGAGTGTCTTGGTTTGGAGTTGTCCTTTCCAATGTTGCTCTGTGAGTAATGCGGGATAGAAACCAGAAGGGATTAAAAACAATGGGCTGAATTTTCCTGGTGGGTTTAGTGGTGACATCATGAGCGATATTAAAGAATCGCGTGTCGGGGTGTCTCCCTGTGTCTGAGTGGTCTTGTCAGAGGCAGGGGCCTGATTGTCACCGGCTATCCACTTGGCAGCAACAGGGAGCTAATTAGGTTTAAATTAAGTGCCCAATTGGGGCAATTTGGTGACATCAATCTTGCCAATGGCGGATGGGCATCCCACTGAGTCTGAGGCCCGGTGTTGCCTGGAGACAGCCTCCGAGCAGCAGGTGGAGGCTGGGGGGCAGCAAGGCCTCTGTTAACTGCACACCCTCCCATCCTCTTGAGCCATGGCGATCAGGGGGGCCACAGTGAAGGTGCAAGCCTTCCTGTGAAGGGGCTCCCTCTCTGCCTTGATCACCTGGCAGCTGTCCCTACACTCATTTTTTACAATCTTCTCATTTTTCAGAAAGTGCCGTCATCTTGAGGTGCATTTCCCTGCTCCTCCTCACACCACTCAGACATTACTGCATTTGACTGGGTCTCCTGGATCTGCCCATCACCCTGAACTGGTGGCAGCTTTTTAATTGGCTAGCTCTGGGAAAGTCGGGATCAATGTATCACTGCGGCCGTTTCTGTGTTCCCCACTTAGAATTGAGTCCATTATTAGGATTGTGATGATCTCAGCTACATCTGGCCCAATATTGGAGATTAGGGAACTTTACAGAATTGTTACAACACAGGAGGCCATTCGGCCCATTGTGTCTGCGCTGGCTCTCTGAATGAGTAATTCACCTAGTGCCACTTCCCCATCTTCTTCCCATAACCTGCACATTCTTGCTTTTCAGATAATTATCCAATTCCCCCTGGGATGCGTCAATTGAACCTGCCTCCACCACACTCTCAGGCAATACGTTCCAGATATTAACCACTAGCTGCGTGAAAAAGTTTCTCCGCATGTCGCCATTGCTCCTTTTCCCAATTACCTTAAAACAGTGCCCCTTGGTTCTCGATCCTTCCACCAACGGGAATAGACCCCTCGTGATTCTGAACATCTCTATCAATTCTCCTCTCAACATTCTTTCCTCCAAGAAAAACAGTCCCGAATTCCCCATTCTAGCTACATAACTGAAATTCTTCATCCCAGGAACCATTCTCATGAATCTTTTCTGCACTCACTCCAATGTCTTCATATCCTTCCTAAAGTGTGTTACCTTGAACTGGACGCAATACTCCAGCTGAGGCCGAACTAGTGACTTACACAAGTTCAACATTATCTCCCTGCTCTTGTACCCTATGCCCCTATTAATAAAGCCTAGAATACTGTATGATTTAATAACTGCCCTCTACAACTGTCCCGCCACCATAAATGATTTTTGCACATATATAACCAGGACCCTCTGCTCCTGCACCCCCATTAGAATTGTACCCTTTATTTTACATTGTCTCTTCATGTGCTTCCTAACAAAATGAATCACTTCACTCTTCTCTGCATTAAATTTCATCTGTCACTGGTCTGCCCATTCCTCCATCCTCCTATGACCTGCTGAAGTTCTACACTATCCTCCTCACACTTCACAATCCTTCAAGTTTTGTTTCATCCTCAGATTTTGAAATTGTGCCCTGCACACCACAGTCTAGGTCATTAATATATATCAAGAAAAGCAAGGGTCCCAACTCTGACCCCTGGGGAGCTCCACTACAAACCTTTCTCCAGTCTAAAAAAAATCCATTAACCATTACTCTGTTTCCTGTCACTCAGCCAATTCCATATCCATGTTGCTACTGTCCCTTTTATTCCATGATCTGTAACTTTGCTCACAAGTCTGTTGTGTGGCACTGTGTCAAATGCCATCTGGGAATCCATGTACATCACATCAACATCATTGCCCTCATCAACACTCTCTATTGTCTCTTCAAAAAACTCCGGCAAGTTAGTTAAACATGATTTTCCCTTAACAAATCCATGCTGGCTTTCCTTAATTAACCTCATCTGACCGTGTGACTATTAATTTTGTCCCAGATTATAATTTCTAGAAGTTTCCCCACTGCTGAGGTTACGCTGACTGGCCTATAGTGCTGGGTTTATCTTTACCTGTTTTTTTGGACAAGGGTGTGACATTTGCAATTTCCCAGTCCTCTGACACCACCCCTGAGTCTAAGGAAGGCTGGAAAATTATGGCCAGTGCCTCCACAATTCCCACTCTCACTTCCCTCAGTATCTGTGGATGTATCGCATGAGACGGGAGAAAAGGCTGTATGACTGTCAGTCCCATCAACCAATCAGGAAACACACAATTTGCCTGGGAAGGTCAGGTGTTGTGAGAATTGATGTGTTACCTAACCAATGGGACTGCTGGCCCTCATAATCCCACGTGGTTATTTGTGCCTGCAGCTCACCAACCTTATTTACCTCACTTCCCATGTTGACAGGAAGTCTTGTGATGCAGTGGGTAGCATCCCTGACCCTGAGCCACAAGCTCCGGGATTGAGTCCCACTCTAGGATTTGATGGCTGAGGGAGGTGTGTTCATAACACAGCCAAACAATTAGATTTGGCCCTCTATCCAGCTCTACCCGTCCCATCCCCCTCTACCAGCTTATATTTCACCTCATTTCTATATTCCCTCAGTTCTGATGAAGAGTCATATGGACTCGAAACGTTAACTGTGTTCCTCTCCACAGATGCTGTCAGACCTGCTGAGTTTTTCCAGCTATTTTTGTTTTTGTTCAGATTTCCAGTATCCGCAGTATTTTGCTTTTATATTAATTTGATTACCAATATGCAAATCTCCAACCCGCCTGTGGCAGGTGGTAAGAGCGGGAGTGACTCCTGGTCAGCCATGCTCGGTGCCCCCCCAAGCTTATACGTTGAGGCTGTCGACCAGGCAAGGAAAATGCATGTGCTTTAACTGCTCCATGTGTCTCTCGACCCAGGAACTTTTCCAAGTCTAAATTCACAAATCCTGCACTCTGAATCTGAAACAAAAACAGAATTACCTGGAAAAACTCAGCAGGTCTGGCAGCATCGGTAGAGAAGAAATCAGTTAACGTTTCGAGTCTTCATGACCCTTTCCAGCATCCGCAGTAGCTTTTAGCTTTTTGTTTTTATCTCTGAATCTGATTTCAGCTTCATTGCAGACTTAGTCTGACCCCACCTAACACGGCCACTTGGGATTGGCAGCCAATGACATCACAATCACCGATCCCAGGTATCTGTTATTCTGCATAAACCATGAAAGCGCCTCGATTCAAAGACAGATATGAACAACAAATTTCATCATCATCTCTAACGTGCCAGCCCAGCCTTCGGTACTTAAGTCCAGGATGTCAAAGCGGAGGCTAAGGTCATGGTTTACTGGGGAGCGGTGATCCCCATGCTTCGGAGACTTTGGCAAGCTACAGCAGGCACCTCGAAGCGCTGGAGAAGTACAACCAGTGCTGCCTTCGCAAGGTCCTCCAAATCCATCGGTGAGAAAGACAGGCCAACAGCAGCATCCTCTCCCACGCCCAGCATTGAGGTACCAATCATTCAAAACCAGCTCCGCTGAGCGGGACAGGCTGTTCATACGCCTGACACCAGACTCCCGAAGTAACTGCTCTACTCAGAACTTGGTCACAGCAGGAGTCTCCCAGGCAGCACCTCAGGGATGTCATCACCACATTCCTTCAGAAGTTAAACATCCCCATTGACTCATGGCAGTCCCTGGACTGTGACTAATCAAAATAGAGAAGGTTTATTCAGGAAGGCACTGAACACATCGAGAGACTTCATTGGGAACATGGAGAGGAGAAGTCAAGGTGTCCAAAACATTTCATCTACCCAGCCCTTCGAGCACCTCCTCCCTGTTTGTGACAGAGCCTGTAGATCACACTGGACTCATCAGCCACCTCAGAACCCACTGAACCAGAGCAGAAGCAAGTCATCCGCAAACCCAAGGGACTGCCTAAGAAGAAATCACCTGAACTCCTGAATCAGATTCCATCCTGTAACTCACTCCTGGGTATCTGTTATTCTATATGTAAGCACCCTGGGTCCCTCAATTACATTACAATGTGCAACTCACTCCTGGGTATCTGTTATTCTCCATGCCATGAACCCTGGATTAGATTCGAGTCTGTAACTCACTCCCGCCTGTGTGCTGTCTGTCCATTGCCACAGTGTTTGCAGGGCTCCAATGACACTGGTTAGTTAACCTGGTGGAACGGAATTGAAGCAGTGTTTATGCTCTGTTCTGTTGAAGAGTCATACGGACTCGAAACGTTATCTGTGTTCCTCTCCGCAGATGCTGTCAGACCTGCTGAGTTTTTCCAGGTATTTTTGTTTTTGTTTTGGATTTCCAGCATCCGCAGTTTTTTGCTTTTATCTCAGTGTTTATGCTGCTGTGCTGGTCCCTTTGGGTGGAATTTCATGCTCTCCCCTATGGCAAGTTTGCTGGCTGGAGGGCATTTCATTGGGTGGGATGAGTACTGGGTGATGGTTAAGGACCCTGTAGTTTTCCCGCCTTTCCCGTTTAAGTCTCTGGTGGGATGGCTTGTGGACGAACTTCTTGCCCCATCACCAATTGAGGCCTTTAAATGGTGCCAGGCAGGAAGCCGATAAAGCAAAACCCCGCCAAGGTCCGCTTGTGGGCTTCCACAGAGGTGGGGGGGAGGGGACCCAGCATTTGGAAGGGGGGCCTCTGAAAGTCACCCCCTTGCCCTTGCTGCCAAATCCCCTACCCCATGAACCCCACCCCGAAATCCCCCTCCTGCCATCGCTCACCTGTGGTTTGATCCTGGGCCTCAGGATGTGTCAGTGCTCAGTTACCCATCTACATTCAGCATGTTTATGCTCTCTGCGGGCAGCTGTTAAACATTGTAATTATATAGCTGGTCACTGCATAATATCTCTGGCTTATCTCATGAAGCAGGCAGAGCTGTGAATTGGTTCAATGACTCTCTGTTAAATCCTTATCACGGCCGCAAAAGCTCAAAATTCTCAGGTGTCAGCTGGATTTCGGTGTGAACATTCTCATCCTTGTGTCTGAAAGTCAGGGGTTCAAGTCCCACTCTAGAGACTTAAGCAAAAAATCCAGACTGACACGCACAGCAGTCCCATGGCCTTTTGGATGGGATGTTTAACCGAGGCCCACTCTGCCCTTTCTGGTGAATATTAAAGATCCCTTGGCACTATTTCAAAGAATATCAGGGGAGTACTCCCCGGCATCCTGACTAACATTTATACCCCAACCAACATCACTAAAACATGTTGTCTGGTTATAATCACACTATTATTTCTGGGAGCTTGCTGTGCACAAATGGGCTGCTGCATTTGTTGCGTTACAACAGCGACAGCACTTTAAACAATACCTTTGGAGAGAGAAACAGAGTTAACATTTCAAGTCCAATATGACTCATCTTCAATTCCAAAGAAGTCATATTGGACTCGAAACGTTGACTCTGTTCCTCTCTCCACAGACGCTGCCCGACCTGCTGAGGTTTTGCAGCATTTTCAGTTTATATTTCAAATCTCCCGTGTCCACAATAAAGCAACACCTCATAGGCTGTAAAGTGATTGGGTGGTCCTGATGTGATGAAAGGTGCTGATTAAATGCAAGATCTTTCCTTCCTCATTCTGTGCAATCAATGCTGCAGTTCCACTGTTGATGGTAACTGCAGTGATTCACTGAGACACCAGACACCGACCACCCCAATGCAACTATTGGGTGTCTTTCACTTTGTATCACATTTACCATAACTGAAGACATGATGCTTCAAATAATCTGAACTTTCTAATATTGGAATTCGCACTACATTGGCAAGATCCACATTCTGACCTGGTCTGAACCGAGATCCAAGCAGATGGAAGCAGAACCATGTTAATATAAAGCACGAATTTACCCCAATTTCCATCCCATGTGTACTCCTGCCCCCCAGCCCTTTCCCCCATCCCAGACCTTCAGCCTGGTCTTGCTTCCTCTGATGCTAACATGGTTTAACCCTCCTGTTAGCCAATATTGTAAACAGTTCTCTCTCTTCAGGTGTCGTCCCTCTCTCCTTTAACCTGCTGTCATCACCCTGCTCAAAAATAAATCCTTGAACCCACTGTCCTCACATCCCATCTCTAACCTCCCTTTCTCCTCCAAAGTCCTGAAATGTGTTGCTGTCTCCCAAATTCGTTCCCATCTTTTCCTGAATTCCACGTTTCAATCCCTCCAATCAGGTTTCGGCCCCTGCCACAGTATCAAAATGACTCTTATCAAAGTCACATCCTGTGTAACTGTGAACAGGTAAACTTTCCCTCCTGATCCTACTCAGCCTGTCTGCAGCCTTCGACACTGTTGACCACACCACCCTCTTCGCTGTTGCCTAGCTGGCTGGGACTGCCCTCACCTGGTTCCATTCTTATCGATCTAATCATAGTCAGAGGATCACTTGCAATGGCTTCTCTCCCTATTCCCTCTGGTATCTCCCAGGGATCTATCCTTGACCCCTCCTATTTCTCATCTACATGTTGCTCCTTGGTGATATCATTCAAAGGTACAGTGTTAGTTTTCAGATGTATGCTGATGATACCCAGATCTACCTCACCACCTCTCTCAACTCCTCCACTGTTGCTAAATAATCAAACTGTTTATCGGACACCCAGAACTGGGTGAGCAGAAATTTCCTCCAATTAAATATATGGGCAAGGCCACTGTTTTTGGCCCTCGCTCCAAACTTCATTCCCTAGTTACTGACTCCATCCCTCTTCCTGGCAACAGCCGGAGATTAAGCCAGTCTGTTTGCAACCTTGATCCCGAAATGAGCTTCTAAACTCGTGTTGGTGTCATCACCATGGCTGTCTATTTCCACCTCGGTAACACCACCTACTTTTACCCCTTTCTCAGCTCATCTGCTGCTGAGACCCTCATTCAGGTCTTTATTACCTCTGGGTGTGACTATTCCACTGTATCCTTGGCTGGTTGCCCACATTCCATCCTCTGTAAACTTGAGGACATCCAAACCTTGGCTGCCCCTGCCTGAACTGGCAGAAAGTGCTGTCCCCCTATCACCCCTGCGCTCAAGCAATGTGCTGATTTTAAAATTCAGTTCCTTTTTTGCAAATCCCTCCACGGTCTTGCCCCTCTCTATTTCTATAATCTCCTCCAGCCTCACAACCCTCTCATTCTGGCCCCTTGCGCATCCCCAATTTTAATCACTCCACCATTGGCGGCTGTGCCTCCAGCTGCCTAAGCCCCATGCTCTGGAATTCCCTCCCTCAGCCTCTCCGCTTCTCTGCCTCTCTCTCCGCCTCTCTGCCTCTCCGCCTCTCCGCCTCTCTGCCTCTCTCTCTGCCTCTCTCTCTGCCTCTCTCTCTGCCTCTCAGCCTCTCCGCCTCTCAGCCTCTCAGCCTGCCTCTCCGCCTCTCCGCCTCTCCGCCTCTCAGCCTCTCAGCCTCTCAGCCTCTCAGCCTCTCAGCCTCTCAGCCTCTCAGCCTCTCAGCCTCTCAGCCTCTCAGCCTCTCCGCCTCTCCGCCTCTCCGCCTCTCCGCCTCTCTGCCTCTCTCTCCGCCTCTCCGCCTCTCAGCCTCTCAGCCTCTCCCCCTCTCCGCCTCTCCGCCTCTCCGCCTCTCTGCCTCTCTCTCCGCCTCTCAGCCTCTCAGCCTCTCCGCCTCTCCGCCTCTCCGCCTCTCCGCCTCGCTTTCTCCCTTTAAAACACTCCTTAAAGCCTAATCGAAAAGCAGAATCCTGCAGATGCTGGAAACCTAAAATAAAAGCAGAAACTGTTTCTCTCTCCACAGATGCTGCCTGACCTGCTGAGTATTTCCAGCATTTCCTGTTTTTACTCCTTAAACCTAACCTCTTTGACCAAGCTTTTGGTCCATCTGGCCCAATATCTCCCCGTGTGGCCGGGTGTCAGAGTTTATTTTATAATGTTCCTGTCAAACATCTTGTGGGATGTTTCATTATTTTAAAGGTGCCATATAAATATCAGTTGTTGCTGTAAAACAAAGGTGAGCAACTGATGGTTGCAGATCAGCGGCCCTCACACCCACCCTCACCCCCCCCCTCACACCCACTCCCCCCACGCCCCCCCTCACCCCCCCTCACACCCACCCCCCCCACACACACCCCCTCACACCCCCCCTCACCCCCCTCACACCCCCCCCAACACCCACCCCCTCACACCCCCCCTCATACCCCCGCCCCTGACACCTCCCACCCCTCACTCACACCGGTCCTCACACAACCCCACCCCTACCCACCCCACCCCTCAACCATCCGTCACCCACTCCCATCCCTTACCCGCCCCATCCCTCACCTACCCCATTGCCTCATCCCACTCCCACCCCTCACCCTCCCTACTCCTCACTCCCCCACCCTTCACTGCAACCCCACCCCTTACACACCTCCCTCCTCCCAGCCCCTCCCCGTCACACACCACCCCCTCACCTCACACCACCCCCTCATCTCACACCACCCACTCACCTCACCCCTACCCCTCACCCCTACCCCTCACGCCACCCCATTCCTCACCTCACCCTCCCCACCCTTCACACCAACCCCACCCCTCACACACCCCTGCTCCTCACCCTGCCTCTCACCCTACCCCCATCCCTCACTCCCCACCGCTGCTCCTATATTTTTCCATCAGGATGTACAAGTAGCCAAGCTGTACCCGTGGTGTTTTTTCTCTGTACGAAGGGTTCCAGATGCTGCCCGATCCGGGATCATTCCCAGCCGGAGCTGTGGAATCCTCACATCCTCAATGTTTCACTTTCTCCACTATTTTGCCTTTTGTTGAAAACTACTTTCAGATCCCCAGAAATTACAAGTAATGGTCGTGCAGTTGACAGTGAGGAAGAAAGGAGCAGTGGACAGAATAAGCGGCAAATCAGATTCAATCCAGAGTGTGAGATAATGTATTGGTGGGGGGTAAACGAGGGAAGGGAAGAGAAGTGGGACCTGGGAGTGCATGTTCACAGGTCCCTGAAGGTAGCAGGACTAGGACATGAGGTAGTTAAGAGTAAGATGGTTAAGACTGCCTATGGGATACTTTCCTTTGTTCACTGAGACGTAGAATATAAGAGCAGGGAGGTTATGCTAGAATTGTATGAAACATTATTTAGACCACAGCTAGAGTACTGCATATAGTTCTGGTCACCGCATTACAGAAAGGATGTGATTGCACTAGTGAGGATACAGCAGAGATTTATGAGGATGATGTCAGGATGAAGAATTTTAGCTATGAGGAAGATTGGATAGGCTGGGGTTGTTTTGTTTGGGGCAGAGGAGACTGAGGGGGGATCTGATTGAGATGTATGAGATTATGTGGGGCTGGGAATGGAGTGGATGGAAAGGACCTATTTCCCTTAACAGAGAGGTCAATACCTAGAGGACATGAATTGAAAGTAATTGGCAAAACTATCAGAGGGGAGTTCAAGAGGTAACGGGAATCTGGAACTCACTGTCTGAAAGGTTTGTAGAGGCTTCAACATCCACTTGAGGAGCCATCACAGACACAATGGGCTGAATGACTTCCTGTGCCATAAACCTCTCTGATTCCATGATTCTGCGATTTCCACACCACTGACCTGTGGACCATCATTAACCTGTAAATAAAGCCTAACGAGAACCCCAGAGGAGTTGGCAATTTGAACTTCAGGACTAACGCTGCTGTTTGTAGTAGGTTGGTGCTACGATGAAAATGAGGGTGTAGAAAGCGCTTTCTCGTTTCAGGAGCGTTAGAGAATCCAGCCCTCATTTCTGTCCCAACATTCACAATTCAGAAGTTACATAGGTATCCACCCACTCACCAGCAATCAATCAGGATGACAGGGGTATAGCTCAAAAAGTGTGGGCACCCAAGCAGGGCATCTGAAACCATCAGCGCATTAAACAGGAAGGGCTAGTGAAGTTGGCAAATCTAATATAAAGATGTCAGGAAGCCTGGTGGCACAGGTAACCAACAGGATGGCTGGGAATGGGCACTCATCGTGATCACCTTACCTGTGCTTCGGACTGAAGTGAGTTGAAGCCTTTGTCTGCTGAGTATTGATAACCTTGTTCTACCAACAGCCTCAGAGCTAAAATACTCCAATATGAATGGAATGCTGTTAATTCATTAATTCACTGGCTGGGCCAGCATTTATTGCCCATCCCTAGTTGCCCTTGAGAAGGTGGTGGTGAGCTGCCTTCTTGAACCGCTGCAGTCCATGTGGTGTAGGTACACCCACAGTGCTGTTAGGGAGGGAGTTCCAGGATTTTGACCCACATCACCCACGATCCTGCCTTACAAACACGCAGGGAGACCGTGCACTTAATTAACATTAAACTCAAACCACTTGAAGTGTCCCTTCATACCTAAACATGTTGGGTTTGTTACAGTGACGTTTGACTGTAAAAACAGTCAGAGATTCACAAAGCAAACAGTTGTGCCCATGCAGATATAACCAAAATCACTGATAGTCACAGAGTTCCACAACGATGCTCTCCCTCCAGTCAGGCAGGTTCTTACCTTGAAGACCTGGTAAGCATATTCATCGCCTGTCTCAATGTTGATCATCTTCAGCAGGTTTTTAATCTCTTTGAAGCTCATTTTGTTGTCCTTATTTTTGTCAGCCTTCCGGAGGTAATCATGGATCCAGGTAGATTGATGTAAGGAGAACACTCACAAATAAGAGAGGGTAGCAAAATGCAATTGAATGAAGGGTCTAGAGCAGGACTCACACCTGGTCTGGAACAAGGAGGGAGATGGAGAGTGGAGCACTCCAGCCCTAGCGCACACACACACACCCACACACAAACCCACACACAAACCCACACACCCACACACCCACACACAAACCCACACCACACCCACACACACACACAAACCCACACACACACCCACACACAAACCCACACACACACACACATACACACACACACACACACATACACCCACACACACACACCCACAAACCCACACACACATACACACACACACCCACAAACCCACACACACACATACACACACCGACACACAAACCCACACACACACACCCACACCACACACACACACACACACCCACACACACCCACACCCACACACAAACACACCCACACACCACACCCACACACAAACACACCCACACACACACATACACACACCCACACACACCCACAGAAACACACACACCCACACACACACAAACCCACACACACCCATACACAAACCCACACACAAACCCCCCCACACACACACATACACACACCCACACACAAACCCACACACACACAAACCCACACACACACACACAAACCCACATGCCCACACACACACACATAAACCCACGCACAAACCCACACACACACACCCACACACAAACCCCCACACACACACATACACACACCCACACACAAACCCCCACACACACACACATACACACACCCACACACAAACCCACAGAAACCCACACACACACACACACACACCACACCCACACCACACACACACTACTTAGACACACGCACACATGCAGACACATACACATACAGATTAACCCAATCACACATACACACAATTCCACTGACACAAACACATAATCACGCTTACACGCAGACACACACACGCAGACACACACACGCAGACACACAAACACACACACGCAGACACACACGCAGACACACACACACGCAGACACACAAACACACACACGCAGACACACAAACACACACACGCAGACACACACGCAGACACACACACATGCAGACACACAAACACACACACGCAGACACACACACACGCAGACACACAAACACACACACGCAGACACACACACACGCAGACACACACACACGCAGACACACACACACGCAGACACACAAACACACACACGCAGACACACACACACGCAGACACACAAACACACACACGCAGACACACACACGCAGACACACACACACGCAGACACACAAACACACACACGCAGACACACACACGCAGACACACACACACGCAGACACACACAAACACATTTCCATGGACACACACAGACACACTTCCACAGGCACAACACCCTCACACACACATTTCCATAGAGACACACACAGACACACACACAACACACAGACACATTTCTATAGACACACACACACACGTGTGCTACTAACAGGTACATTACCCAGTCTAAATGCTACTCTCTTTAGGAAAAAAATCCCATTTCTGGCAGAGTATTTGGGGAATTCAAATGATCATTGCCCATGGTTTTTAAACAATGTGGATTTATTAAAGAACCCATGACTGTATCTGACCATAGAAAGCAGTTTGAAAAGGATATTGGTGAATCTTCTCTCGCTGGCTCATGGTTTCTGCTTTTTTTCTCAGTTTTTTCAGCCCTTGAACCCATCGCCTCCCTTCTTCCTCTGAAGCTGCCACCAGGTCCAGGTTTGTCCGACTGCCCACAAACACGATGGTGAAACACCGCTTCTCCGGGAAACTGCGGCCATGTTTCTTCATCACCTCTGACCGGTGTCCCTCTTGGACATCCCGTATATCCATCACCGAGACTGAAATATCAGACAAGAGATTAGCAATGGACTAGTGTTAGGGGGAAGAAAGTAAATGAGAATTTATGGTAAGGGAGAATTCATTATAAGGGAATGAATTACTTAAGTTAGAATCTATAGGCAGGCCAGCGCAAATCAGTAAACCAACAATTAAACAGTTAAACCAGATGAACCTTCTACACTCTCAAACTTTGTACACCCTCTGGGTTTGCAATCACCAGCAAGGTCCTGGGAGTCAGACTGGAGTCAGAGGATGGCAATAACATAGATTAAGTGTGCTCTTCAACAGATAGGGGAAGGACAGATAGTCCCAGCTTAGATAGGAAGACAGGTCTCTGCCTGGGTGAAGGTCGGGTCAGATGATGCATGTACCTTTGTACCAGAGACTTGTCTGTTTAATGTAAACCTCTATGTTGACAAGACCAGAATCTGGAGGATGTTCTTGTATGTGACCAATAATGTATAAATATGATGAACGCTTGTAGTTTAGCAGAGTACTGTCTCAAGCTGCATTGAGATGGTGCCCTCTTTACAATTGCTCGAATAAACGATCGTAACCTGTACCCGAGTCTCCTGTGGTCCGTTCATCAAAGACACCACAACAATTTGGCAGGAGACTTGGATCGGATCCTCGGGATGGCTCTGCTAAGTGGGTGAGTATATTTATTTACCACCCGTAGTTAGTGCAGTAACTACCCGAGAACGGTCCGGTCAAGTATCAAAGAATCAAGAGGAGGACTCAGGACAGGAGATAGGAGGCGCCAGGGGTAAGAGGCGGAGCCGTGCAGGTGGGTTAGCGGGACCAAAGCCGCACAGGAAGGGCCAGAACCATTACCCAGTGAGAGGAGGCAGAGCCTTGCTGGCGGGTTACGGTTTGAAATATAACCTTAGCCAAAGCCGCGCAGGAAGGCCGGACTCCAGTGAAACCGCACATACATACCTCAGATAACTAAGTTGTTAGGACCGTGCGAACGGAGATAGAGATAGACAGAAAATAGGACTAGAATGCTGTCAGGGAAACAGAATAGCGCTATGGAACTCAACTGGGGAACCGCGGACTCCATTACCAGGTTCATAGTGGAACAACAGTCAAAAATAATTACTAAAATGCAGAAGGAGCGGTGGAACCCACAGGGAACCCCTGGGGAACAAAATCAGTGGTGGTTAGAGCAAAAAAAAGGATAAGGGAAAGAAAGGATGATGGTTATTATCACACTGTACCTACAGTTGTGCAGACGGGTTAATACTAAATTCCAGTCGATTAGAGAGAGAGAAACAAAGTCAGATCCAGGACAGATCAGAGCAGCAGCAGCAGGAGCTGCAGTGACACTGATCAAGAGGGGGAAAGCTCCGAGGGAGAAGCCTATGAAGGAGCTGAGGCAGTTCCACCCTCATATAAACCACCCGCCCCACTGCGCCCATTGAACCCCACGGCCCCTATGGCAATAACTGTTAGGAAATGTAAAGTCAGGAAAGGCAAATTGAAACCCGAAGGGAGAAAGGGGGCTGAGGAATAGGGGGAGGATGAAGAGATTGAGAGGGTTACGGAGAAGGTTAAGCACGTACCATTCAGCCCAGGGGACAAGCAGGTTTTGCTTAACGAACTGCTGACCCTTAAAACTCGGCATAGCAACCCAGATTTTTGGACCAAACTGCGGGAAATGCAAGATTTCCATGCAATGCAACCCCTTGATACCCACATACTGGCGAAGGCTAAATGCCCAGGGGATATCTGGGGAAGATTACCCCTACAGTTTAGGAGTGGAGACTGGGCGAAACCTGGGGACGTCCCAGATCAGGGGAAGGCGACAGTCCTGCACAGGGAGTTTGAGAGGGCAGTTAAGGAAGCCTTGGGGGAGGGAGAGACGAATTGGGGGTGTATAATGTCCCGTGAGGGATGCTGAGATTTTCCTGAAAGTGAAGGATGATTGGGACTCGGCTCAATTTTCTGTGACTTAAAAAAATGAATTGATCTAAGTTACAAGAGCTGCTTGTGCTGGAGAGAGAGAGAGAGAGAAAAGGGGCGTAACCCCTAGGGGAGTTAATAAGCACTGACAGGCAGGGGGAATGTCAGCTTTCATCAGTTTGATTGTCCCAGAAGGTGGAGCCTTCAAGATTCCTTTATTTCCCCCACTGCTATTTGAAGTTTCGTTTAGAATATGAGAATTTTAAGGCGTTAAGTTAAGGATACAGGAATATAAATACATACCTCAAAATGTATGTTTGTTTGTGTGCAAGGAAGCATTTGTATGTGAGCTTTAATGTATTTTCTCCCGTAAATTGTTATTTGTGTGTGCAGTTCAGCACTTTAGGGTTGAAAGCCCCATGTTAGATTAAAGGAAAAGTAAACTAAAACATTCCAAAGTTTTGAGTATAAGGTTTGAGTTGAGATTTCTGGGAAAAAGGGGTTGCAATTTGAAGGTATCATGAAGCCAGACAGGGTTAGATGAACCAACCTTTGTACCACCCCCTTTGCAGACTCGCATCACCAGCTTCCAAGCTGATTGGGATTGATACATACGAGTTACATTAACTCAGACGAGTTAGTTTTCTAAAATCCTGAGGGGAAAAATTAACTGAAGTTCAAGGGATTCTAGGAAAACCAAAAGGCATAAACACACGGTCTAGATGGCTCCAATGGATAAAAATCTTTTGATGAGATGAATTAAATATGAAAGGAAATCTGCATCCCAACAGCACTGTTATTTGAATTTGGGACAATCTTTGAGATGTAAAGTGCAGTGTAATTTAACAGGTTACTTTTGAATCACTAGGATGCTATCAAAGATAAAGAATGTGTCGATAAACATACGGGAATTATAACTTGGATACAAATCAATACACATAAGAAAGAGGTAGTTTTAATTTTGATAGTGTAAATTACATTTCTTACAAAGTTTAAAATTTGAGGTTTGGTTCCTGATAATTTCTCAAAAGGAAATTTTCATTTTAAAAGGTTTAAAAACAATTGGCACTAATTCAAATGCTGCAAGCTTTTGTATCTGTAAGTCTGTTCCCAAAATATGAAGCTAAGCTCAAGACCTTGACAAAGTTTGGCAGAAATCCAATTTTTGGCCGAGGTAATGAATCTGGGATAATGCAAAAAAAAAGTCAGATAAAATTTAGTGGGACAATAAAATGTTGTTTGAGAAGAAGATAAGGAAGCAAAACATGTCAATGCCTGATTTCTGTTTTAAATCTGTTATGAGAATACTTTATTGGACTGTAAAGTCTTTCCAGACAACCTGAACAAGATAAGATGGTAGCTGTTGCATGTGTAAAATGGTATGAGGCAAGTAGGAGAAAGAGTTAGGGAAAGAGGAAATAATGTACAAACTGTTTTAAGGGAAGTGAATTTGATAATCTGGCCATTGACTGAAACATTGGAACCACACAGGGGGAGATAACAAGGAGACAGAGATCCTCATTGACACGGAATAGTTAATACGGCCTAAAGAGCAAGGAAACATTATAAACGATCAAGACAATAGAGAAACTGAAATCAAGAGAATCTTAGGATGATCATGGTCAGGGAAAAAAACTTAGAGGTAAAACTACGTGGAATCTGTAGTTCAGGAATTGAAAGATAAGGAGAAATAACACTTAACAACAATTTACCACAAGATGGATATAGGTAAAGGGAAAGCTGGAAAAAGGCTAAATAGATGTATTACTGCTTGTATTAATGTGCCTGCCAGCTACAAAGAGTAAAACCACAGGATTAACACCATGATGACAGGCAGAGTTAAGCGGCTCCCAGAGAGAACCATCACTGTCTGTTTAATTGAAAGATAGGATAAGAAGGTGCATTGTAGACTTGTTTAAGGAATTGAGGTCTGACATGAGACAGCAGCAGGAGAGAGTAAACTGGAAGGAGTGGAGGGACCCTACCCAGATGGATTCAGATCAGGAACTCATTTCGCAGGAAAAGTCATTAAAGAAATGTATAAATTTAAATATAAACAGAAATTCCACATTCCCTACCAGCCACAGAGCTCGGGGATGGTGGGAAGGATGAACTGAACTTTTAAAAAAAACATCAATCACAAAAGCAATTCAAGAGACAGGGAGTAGCCCAATATTCTAATGTGCCTTAGGGCTACCCCAAGCAGGACCGCCGGGTTCACCCCATTTGAAATAATGGCAAGGAGAGCAATGCACTTACCCGAGGGAATCATAGTAGGAGGGGGAGATGTGGGACTACTAAAAGGAAGGAAATAAACGTGAGGGAAATAAATAAGCAATTGCATGAGTTAAGGAAGGAAGTCAGAGACCGACAGGTGATTAAGGATATGGAAACAGGCAAATCCAAAGAGCAACAATGGACCAAGTGGGGAATAAGGTGATGGTCAAGGTGAGCCCGGAGTGAACAGGCATGGACCATACGAGGGAATGATGACAGGTGATACATGGGCACTTGTAGATATGAGAACGGGAAGTAAATGGAGGCATTACACACAGTTAAAGATACATGACAATTGACCAAGTGGTAACCCGGAGAACGGGAGCCAATGTTAATGTCTCCACAGATCTACGATCCTGGTTGTGGGTATATCAGTACTGGTAACAAGGTCGGGGATCATCACTGCTCATCCCGCACCGCAGGAGGGACTTTGGTACAGCACGGACAGTGCCGAATGCGACACGCGACGGGGAATGATAAATGTAACAGTAGGAGAACAAGTGCTTTCAAATTGTAGTAAGGGTTTGCTTCAGATCGGGCGTGGGATGTCCGCCACTATCCAGCCACCTTCCACATCTACTTCCACAGTCCGAGTAGAGATAATTGAAGCCCCTCAAACCACACCGACTGACCCACCTTGTCCGACTATGCATCCAGGCCCAACGAATGGTTTGGTACTGGTTAATCAGAAGTTCTGTATGGATAATGTGCACCACAAGCTGGTACCCGGAGTCTTGAACATATCCGGAATTGCCCCGCCCCAGCGGTGCTCAACCCATATTCGAGCACTAAATACGGCTCGAATGGGCCAGCTGGTGACTGAAGCATCTCAGTTCAACAGCGGGATGCGACCAGGCTTGGGGAGGAACCGCGTTAAACGCAGCCTGATAAATGACGCTCATTCAATACAGGGACATCAATAGTTAATTCCATCGACCTAGCAACTGTTGACCAGAGGGTCCGGACCCTGAGCTTTAAGCTTAAGGAGATTCTAGAGCAGGGACAGGGAATTCATAACACCCAATTAAACACAGACCAGGACATGACACGGTTAATCCAAAGCCTGGTTACTGTGCCCGAAAGTCATGCGAAGACTATCAACAAACTGATTGAAATAGGGGAAAATATTTCAGATGAAGTGAGCAGAAATGATGTTTGCACCTATAGATCTTGGGCACTGGAACAAGCCCGAGAGAATTTAAGACAGATTAATGAAGGGGTAATTCCTTTATGGATAACTAATGAACATTTATTTAATCTTTCACGACACAAGAATCATGACTTGACCGGTTGCCAGCTCAGAGGTTTAACACGTGTATATAGAATGAACGTTGAATGTATAGTGAATAGTAATATGCTAATAGGTATTGTATTAGTAATACCTGTCATACCTATGTCAACACCCGGCAGGACATTATATAGAGAAGAAAATATTGGGGTTATATGGGGGGGGGGGGGGGGGGGGGATTACTGTATTAGGTATCATGACATTCCACCATATGCAGTAGACATAGAAGGGAATGTAGTTAGCACCACATTAGAAGAGTGTAGGATAGAAGCCACCGCAGTAGTATGTGCACACCCGATATATGAGACAGATGAAGCGAAGTGTGGATTTAAAGCAGCAGCAAACTGTACAATGGAAACTATATGGGCTGCAAAAGAACCGACCCATGTTGCATATACAGGGAATGGGAAATATTGTATCACCACATGGCAGGAAAGAATCCAATACGGGAACAACCGTATATGCCCCATCCATAATCATTCAGTGTGCCTACACCCACAGACACCAGCAAGGGTGAGGAAAGTGGAACTGGTTGAAATATACAAGAGAGGAACGACTACTATTCAGGTCAAGGAAAGCCTTAAGGATAACCTGACACAGTATTTCAACCAGTTCTCCTATGAAATTCCCCTATTAACAGAGCACCTAACCACGATTCGGAGACAGGCTCAGCAGATATACAGAACTTACCATACACGGCAGCAACAGGTTAGAGTCTTAAAGATGGATATCGAACAAATAGATGCTTCCGCCTGGTGGGAGGATTTGTGGAATTGGGGCTCGAATGTACAGATCCACCCCTGGATTCAGATTATCACCCATGCCTAGTGATACTTCAATTGATATTGATTATATATCTAACATACTTGATTCATCGCACCCGGAAATCACAAAAAAGGTGGCGCTGGGGGAGTTTTAACAGGTGGAGAAGGAATTTAATAAGCCTGAGGCCTGAATTGAATGGCCAGATGATACAGATGGTCTGACCTTTACTACCCAAAGCTGGAGGACTGGTCAGCATCAATGGGTGGCAGTGCGTAAAGGTGGGGGAGCGGACAGCACTGTCATTGGCTACATTGGGCTAAGCCAAGGACCAAAAGGGGGGACTGTTAGGGGGAAGAAAGTAAATGAGAATTTATGGTAAGGGAGAATTCATTATAAGAGAATGAATTACTTAAATTAGAATCTATAGGCAGGCCAGCGCAAACCAGTAAATCAACAATTAAACAGTTAAACCAAATGAACCTTATACACTCTCAAACTTTGTACACCCTCTGGGTTTGCAATCACCAGCAAGGTCCTGGGAGTTAGACTGGAATCAGAGGATGGCAATAACATAGATTAAGTGTGCTCTTCAACAGATAGGGGAAGGACAGATGGTCCCAGCTTAGATAGGAAGACAGGTCTCGGCCTGGGTGAAAGTAGGGTTACCTTTGTACCAGAGACTTGTCTGTTTAATGTAAACCTATATGTTGACAAGATCAGAATCTGGAAACTGTTCTTGTATGTGACCAATAATGTATAAATATGATGAACACTTGTAGTTTAGCAGAGTACTGTCTCAAGCTGCATTGAGATGGTGCCCTCCTTGCAATTGCCCGAATAAACAATTGTAACCTGTACCTGAGTCTCCTGTGGTCTGTTCATCAAAGACACCACAACAACTAGCATCTGAAAATCACCCAGGACAAGATTTGTCTTCACGGACTGGCCAGGAATTTAGAATATCTCAGGAACTAGGAGTCCTTCCCATGATGGAACCCCCCTCCCCCCCACAACACCCACCCCCACTCCCCAACATACTGCTCAATCAATATAACACACTGTCCAAATGAAAGACTTCTGTTTATATAGTGCCTTTCACAGCCTCCAGAAATCCCAAAGTGCCTTGGACTCAATGAAGTGCCTCCGATGTGTTGTCAGTAATGAAATGTAGGAAACGTGGCAGCCACTGTGTGAACAGCAAGATCCCACACACAGCAATTATGTGATAATGACCAGATATATTTTAGTGCTGTTGATGGAGGGGTAAATATTGCCCAGGACACTGGGAAAACTCCTCTCATCTTCTTCACCAAAGCAGCATTGGGTATTTACATCTATGCCTTGGTTTAATGTCCCATCCGGAAGACAGCACCACCATGTGACTAGCAGTAACAAACTTCCGGAGACACCGTCTTAATTGTAACACACCCCTGGAGAGTTTGAGCTGCTCTAAGAATTTGGTTACTTGACTTGGAATGTAAAACTCTCAAACAGCTGATGGCTCCATGAGGAGTGAAGACAGCTGAACTATCACGTGGATGGGAGATCAGGTATCTCGTGCTGTCCCATGGGTAGAGCACTCAGCGCGGTAGCTAGACAGTCCACACAGAGTCAGCCTGGATCAGGGTCACTGGGCAGCCCTGAACAGGATGTTCCAGGACTTTGTAAGGTATAAGAAAGCATTTCTTCACAAAGACAGTGTCCTGTTACTAACACAAAACCACACGCATCGGGAGATAGCAGAAAATCAGAAAGCAGGTAGCTCACTGCTATCCTTAATTCCACATTGGGAGATTGTGCACTGAGTAGCTGCACAGTATTCCATTAAAACACCATGGAATGATAGGATATGCTGAGGCTGCTATGCAAGTGCAAACTCTTCCATAGCTTAAATCTACAGCCACCAGCTGCAGCAAGTTACCCTGGAAACAAACGCGTAATTCCAGCATGGGGATCTTTAAACTTTGCTTTCAGTTCGTCTGGTGCAAGCTGGACCTGAGAACTCCCCAGTGCACTGGTTATTCCTTCTAACATAATGGACCCCAGTGGCAGAGAACTCAGTGCTCAGCTCAAACTCCCAGAGGAAAGTGAGCAGGAGATGAAGGGAAACAGCATTCACTGTGATTGTTTTTAAATACAGACAGTGAGAGGTGGGACTTCCTGTCCCTTACTGCAAAACATTTAAAGAATGGAAATAAGGCTTGTGTTATCAAGGGACTAGTGACTAAACAATGAGTTCAGTTTCCATGAAGTGGCTCTGAATTGATGCTTTTGTATAATGTAATTTTTGTGGACCACGCTTTGTGTGCCTAGCAGACATCATCCTAGTTTCGAGGGATTGATGACGATAATGTAATTGCAGCAAGGCTCCACTGTCACTGTCAATAGAATTATTGACATATTTGCACAGCTGGTGCTGAGCTCACACCACAATGCACAGTGCTGTCACTTCCACTCCTACCAATTTATACCTGGCATTATATCCCATGGGGATTAGAGTTTACACTGAGGAAGCTTCCAATAAAATACAACAAGACATTGCCAAACTTGCAGAATGGGTGCACAGTTGGCAAATGAATTGCAGTGCAGTTAAAAGTGGGAGCTGGTGCATTTTGGTAGGAGGAACAGGGCTGTCTACTTGAAAAGCCAGAGTCTAAATGGGGTAGAGACACAAAGGAATCACATTCACAATTCATTAAAAGCAGAAACACAGGTTAAACTATAAGAAAATATAAATAAAGCACGAGGGTTCATTTCAGGGAGGGATAAAATTTAAAAGCAAAGACGTTATATTAAACTTACATCAAACCCTGGTTGGGCCACACTTAACAGCACTGTTCATATTTCTGGTCTCTGTATTACAAAAAAAGGGATTTGGAGGCACCTCAGAAGAAGGTAAAAAAAGCTGAGGGTGACCTGAGTCTTTAAAATTGTGAAGGGGTTTGAAATCATATTGTATGTTGACAAAACTCATTAGCCCAACAACATGGTAATTTGAATTTGGGATGATTCTGAAATGTGAAAAATGTCCTCACAATTTAGTGGGTTACCTTTGAGAAAATAACAAGCCATCAAAAATAAACAAACAAAATGTGTTAATAATTGGGGCCACTTGTGAGTATCTGATTTTTGATTTAAGGATATTATGAGAGTATTGTATTGTATTGTAAGTTCCTCCAGGGCTCATGTATGTGACAGAATATGAATTAATGGGATACCTCACTTAGAATAGAAGATAGGGATAGGCAAATCACACCACCAAACAGGAACTGGAAAACCACCTGGGTGCGATCCAAGGGAAGGTTTTTGCAGTAGTCCAGAAGGATGGCAGGTGGGGAGTCAGGTGATGGTACAAAACCATGTGAGGGGTGGGTGTGTTTGAGGCCCTGTGCAAGGAACCACATAGAACTGTGAATAAAGCCAGTGCCATGATACACATTGCTCAGCTATCATAGGAAGGTAAATGAATTAGCGATAGTTTTGACTTGTATGGTATTGCACCCTGATGTGTGTCAAAAGGTGGCTCCTGTTCTGGCTAATGCGAGTATTAATCAAGGGATCTGGGGAACAGCCAGCACAACATTGGCAGAATCAGAATTCAAACCATTATGTTATTACAGTGCAGGATTATCAAATAGTCTAGTGGCATTCTAGTGAAAGCGTAGATACGACTTGTAAGTTGATAGCTTTCTCTTGATGATGTTTGTATCCTTACTTTTTAAGAGGACTGCATTTGATAATCTAGCCACTACCCGAGACATTGGAACCATGCAGGGGGAGATATGCAAAGATGGATACCACCCCCATTTGATCACCTGAAAGTCTAACAATGGTTTGTATCGACTGGAACATGTGGCATGATATTGGGATATAAATGGTTGTTTCATAGTACAGAACTTGAGTATTGCTGAAAAAAAGAGACATGTCAAAACTTTTTTGCCTTGCACTCATTAGGACACTTCATAAGAATACCAATACAAGGGAAAACAATTTATACTGTATGAGAAGAGGGTGCTGATTGGCAAGTGGACTCTGATTGGCAGAGGTGTTGCCATGGAGAATGCACCAATTGCTGGTGACTTACAGTTAACTGGCAAACATCGTTTGAAATTTAAACCAGGCAACTTGACTCTGATTGGTCAAGGCATTTCCCTGAGGAATGATTCAGTGAATGGCTGTCACTAATTTTGTTCAGCTGAAACAGGCACAATGTGTGTACATGTTCTTTCTGTTTGCAAAGAACAGGACCCTGTTTATTAATATATGTAGCTTCCAGTACATGCAAATGCACCACATTGAGAGCCTGATTGACAATCTTAAATTGGTTGTCAGCGTAATTCTTAGCACACTGAGGATTATTTAGCAAATGTTGTCCAACCGCAGAATCACATCTAACGTTGGACACTGTGTTTTGAGTTTTGCAAGTACGGGCTGGTTGGGTACAGTCTGTACCTTGCCCATCGCGAACATTGGCTGGGACATGCTGTTTGATATGATTCACCAGTCTTTGGGAGGAATGACCTACATACCAAGCATCACACTGGTCCTGAAATTCATATACTACATTCCTCATTTGTGTGATAGGCAGAACGTCTTTTTGGCTAACGGCAGCATCCTGTTAGTGGCGAATGCCACTCATGTTGCTGCTGCATAGTCGCAGCGTGAAACAGCTAGCTTCACCTGTTGCTCAGATTTTCGAGATACCTTACACTTCCAGAGTAATCTGAGGTAGACCAGGCAGTTTTCCGGCACTTTTCAGGGATGAAAGTGACGGCCCTAGGCCCGTTCATGAGTTTGTGATATACAGTGTGAAATGATCTGATCGGGGTAGCCATTATCCTGCAGGATGCCTTTGATGCCCCTATTTCAGCATCAAGCCTGCATGGTGAGCAAATGGCTCGGGCCCTATTTACAAGATTGCCAATAAGACCAATCTTATAGCGGGTTGTTAGGAAATACAGATAGTTTAAGTTAGTTACATTGGTATCCCTGGGTGTTAGGAATGAGCATTAGGTTCAATGTTTGTATTTCTGTATCTGTGTATTAAGAAAAGGTCAAGCTGAGTTTTAGTTTCACTTTAAAAGGTGCCTGCATTTCTAATGAGAGTTTACGACTGTAAGAGAGGTTAAGCAAACGCAAGAGTAGAAAAACTGGGTTGTTGCCTAGCAACAGGGGTCCAGAGAGGTAGTTACCTCCCGCAGACACGCACAGAAGGAACTGGAAACAGCAGTTTTTGAGTTCAGTTTGAAGGCAGCTGCCAGGCAGAAGCAGCCTAGAAGGCTCAGATAGCTAGTTCCAGGATAAAGTTGGTTGAAAGTAGCTGCCAGGGAGAGACTGAGGGAAAAGGGGCAGATAGCCACTCCCAGCTAAAGAAGTAAGTCCCCAAGAATCCAGAGGAGTGGAACAGGAGAACATGCCAAGCAGACCTTCGAGTCAAAGGAAGGACAGGGACCTGGAAAAGGTCCTGTTAAGTGAAGAGTGAGAGGCAGAGAAAGGCTCCAAGCTGCAGCAAGCAAAGCCAAAGTGATATAATCACTCAAACCTATAGTTCAATTTTCCCCGCAAATTAAAGGCTAACAGATTAATAACTTATTCAAAAGATTGTTATGCTTAATGGGGTTAGTTTATTTGTACCTACAATTACAGATTTAAAAGGGGCACAGGTTTAAAATGATTCCAGAAAAATTAAAATGGTTACAAAAATTGATTACAAATTTAACAGGTTTGAGAAAGAAGAGAAAAGTAATAGTTAAAAAAAACAACAGAGGGGCTTTGTTACTTTAACTCCCAGCAAATGAATACTTCAAAAGTACCTAGCATTAGGATGTTCAAATATGTTACCAATTAGTCCAATCACCTGAATGAGCCAGCCCCCATTGTTTACAGATTCTAGTTCTGACCCTCGGTCGGGCCGCCGATACTCGATCAGGTTCCTCCTTCCTTCAACTGTCGTGTTGGCCTAGTGACCACTGCAGAGTCTTCCAACCTGTTCAACCTCTTATGCTCCTGTTCAGGGTCTGAACCTGGGTCACTACAAAGCTTCTTTTAAACGCACAATTTCCAATTATTTGAATCCATTCAGAAAGATGTCAATCTCTCCTTCTCCAGTGCTCTTTTATTATGTGAAGCCCCTTGCAGTCAATCTTCCAGAAAACAAAATTTGAACTTTGCTGGACCATGGCGCTTTATCTTATCTTAGTTGTATTGTCTTCCTAAGGTCTAGTCTCCATAAATTCAAAATACCAATGCTTCTCACTTGCCTGCACTCTGTTGTTTTTCCTGATAGCATTTGTTTTAGTCTCACAGCACAGCAAGTTCAGCGGATTTATTTTAGAAAGACTGAAAGTTAGAGAATAGATTTTGTTTTCAATCCAGATCAGTTAATCACAGGGCATGACGAGGAATAAGGCCAAGTTTTTTTGTCGTAATTCATTTAAAAAGTGTTTTTTGTTCCTACATTCCCCCTCAAATGTCTAGAGTGACCTTTCTTTTCAGTTATTCCCCATCAGTGTTGCTCTTGATATTGTTATCTCTCAGCTGTGGAAATGTTTATTCCAGACCAGTTTAAGCTTTGTTAAATATTCCAGACAGGTGGAATGTTATGATGAAAGGTAATAACATATCTGTGCAAGTTGGATTTAGGCACCTTACAGGTGCCATAATAGTGACTTGCTGTAACAATATTCATCAAGCAGACAGATGCATCTCTTAAGTAAGCACTTTTCCTAATAGACAGCTAATAAATATATTGCTGAGAAAAGAGACATGTTGAAGCTTTTTGTCTTGCGCTAATCAGGACATGTCACAAGAATACCAATATAAAGGGAAAACAACAATTTATACTGTCATGGAGTCATAGAGGTCTACAGCACAGAAAAAGGCCCTTCGGCCCATCGAGTCTGCGCCAGTCAAACAAGTACCTAGCTATTCTAACCCCATTTTCCTGCACTAGGTCCATAGCCTTGTATGCCATGGCATCGCAAGTGCACATCCAAATACTTCTTAAATGTTATGAGGGTTTCTGCCTCTATCACCCTTTCAGGCAGTGAGTTCCAGACTCCCACCATCCTCTGGGTGAAAAAATTCTTCCTCACATCCCCTCTAAACCTCCTGCCCCTTACCTTAAATCTATGCCCCCTGGTTATTGATCCTTCCACCAAGGGGAAAAGTTCCTTCCTGTCTACCCTATCTATGCCACTCATCATTTTATACACTTCAATCATGTCTCCCCTCAATCTCCTCTGCTCCAGGGAAAATAACCCCAGCCTATCCAATCTCTCCTCATAACTAAAACTCTCCAGCCCAGGCAACATCCTGGTAAATCTCCTCTGCGCTCTCTCTAGTGCAATCACATCCTTCCTCTAATGCAGATTGCAGAACTGCACACAATACTCTAGCTGTGGCCTAACCAGCATTTTATACAGTTCCAGCATAACCTCCCTGCTCTTATATTCTATGCCTCGGCCAATAAAGGCAAGTATCCCATATGCTTTCTTAACCACCTTATCTACCTGTCCCGCTACCTTAAGGGACCGGTGGACATGTACACCAAGGTCCTTCTGATCCTTGGTACTTCCCAGGGTCCAACCATTCATCGTGTATTCCCGTGCCTTGTTTGTCCTGCCCAAGTGCATCACCTCACACTTACCTGGATTAAATTCCATTTGCCACTGTTCAGCCCATCTGACCAGCCCGTCTATATCCTCCTGTAATCTAAGGCTATCCTCCTCACTATTTACCACCCCACCAATTTTCGTGTCATCTGTGAACTTACTGATTAACCCTCCTACATTCAAGTGTAAATCGTTTATATATACCACAAACAGCAAGGGACCCAACATCGATCCCTGTGGAACCCCACTGAACACAGGCATCCAGTCACAAGAACTCGACCATCACACTCTGCTTCCTGCCACTCAGCCAATTCTGGATCCAATTTGCCAAATTGCCTTGGATCCCATGGGCTCTTACATTCATTATCAGTCTCCCATGTGGGACCTTATCAAAAGCCTTGCTGAAGTCCAAGTAGACTACGTCAAATGCATTGCCCTCATCTACACACCTGGTCACCTCTTCGAAAAATTCAATCAAATTTAATCAGGATTAATCCCTGCCTCTCCAAGTGTAGATTAATTCTGTCCCTCAGAATTGCTTCCAATAGTTTCCCCACTACTGAGGTTACACTGACTGGCCTGTAGTTCCCTGGTTTATCCCTTCCTCCCTTCTTGAATAATGGTACCACATTGGCTGTCCTCCAGTCCTCTTGCGCCTCTCCTGTGGCCAGAGAGGTATTGAAAATTATTGCCAGCGCCCCTGCTATCTCCTCCCTTGTTTCACTCAACAGCCTGGGATACATTTCATCCGGGCCTGGAGATTTATCTACTTTTAAGCCTGCCAGACCACTTAGAACCTCCTGCCTTTCCATGCTAATTTCTTTAATTATATCACAGTCCTTCTGCCTGATTTCCATACCCACATCGTCCCTCTCACTTGTGAACACCAACACAAAGTATTCATTTAGAACCCTACCTACATCATCCGGCTCCACACACAAATTACCACTATGGTCCTTAATGGGCCCTACTCTTTCCCTAGTTATCCTCTTACTCTTAATGTACTTGTAAAATAACTTTGGATTTTCCTTTATTTTACCTGCCAATGTTTTTCATGCCCCCTTTTTGTTCTCCTAATTTCCTTTCTAAGTTCTCCCCTACACATTCTATACTCCTCTGGGGCTTCCGCTGTTTTGAGCCCTCGGTACCTGCCATAAGCCTCCCTTATTCTCTTTATCCAATCCTGTATATCCCTTGACATCCAGGGTTCCCTGGATTTGTTGGTTCCACCCTTTGTCCTTACTGGAATATGTTGGCCCTGTACTCTCCCTATTTCCTTCTTGAATGAGTCCCACTGCCCTGACTTGGATGTACCTAAAAGTAGCTGCTCCCAGTCCACTCTGGCCAAATCATATCAGATCTTATTAAAATTGGCCTTACCCCAATTTAGAACTCTGATTTCTGGCCCATCCTTGTCCTTTTCCATAACAACCTTGAATCTAACGGAGTTATGATCACTATCTGCAAAATGCTCCCCCACTGATACCTTTACCGCTTCCCCTGCTTCATTCCCTAAAATTAAGTCCTGTATGGGAAGAGAGTGGCGATAGGCTGGCGAGTGGACTCAGATTGGTACAGGCTTTGCCCTCCTGATGAGTGCAAGGCAAAAAGCTTCGACATGTCTCTTTTTCAGCAATACTCAAGTTCTGTGCTACCAATTGACTAATAGATATATTTGAGAAGGAAATATCCTTATTGACTTCTCACAATTAGTACCTTACTAGCCTACCTATTGTCAGCAGGCCTATAGATTAGTGCTCCTCACCACACTCAAAAATATTCCTTATCTTTTGGCAGGAGCTCTGCAAATTCTAAGTTATTAACAGATAAGTACTTCTAATTTGAGCAACAGGTTATGATACAGACAAAATCAAAGAAAATATACTGTACAGAAAGCTACAGTTTACCACATCCTTGGCAGATTTCTCAACTAGTACACCAGGGGTTCTCTACCACCGTGTACCTACTGCAAGCCTACATTCACTGGTCAATATACACATTGGGATTCTTACAGTTTCACACCGTTATGATCCAAGCTGAGGTTACCACTGGACAAGCCTGATCCCATAGTGGAACCCAGCTTGATAGATCCTAACTTTTATTTGTTTGTTTAGATATGTGGAGAGTGGCTACTGAACAGAGTCACAGGAGTCAGCTGATTAACTTATAACAAAAGCATAAAACATTTATTAAACAAGAAAAGATTAACTATATTACAAAACTCACCCACAACTTTATATCTTTACAGATATGTACAGATTTGTAAGGATAACACAAGTTGCAAAAGCTATCTTATATGTTAATGTTCACAGTAAGTACACAGTCCATGTAACTCTATGGCGCCCTGTGGTCAGACACATCACACTCTGAAACCAAGTGACAGATGCCACCCAGAGAGATGCTATGGATCTCTCCTCAACTCCCCCCAGTTGCTTGTCACACCATGAGCCCACCAGTCTCACTGAACTCTGCCTTTCACACGAGGGTTTCCAATCCCCATTTTCCAAGAACTCACCTTGGAATTTTCTCCCAAACCGATGCTTTCTCACAGACGCCTTCTGCAAGGGTTCACCTCCAGAGTTTCTAACTCTCCTTGTGATGTTCCTCTCCCCTGGGTCACCACATGATTTCAAGCTGTCTTCCATACACTCTCTCTCACCAACTCAGCTGTGAACAGTGCACTGCTGCTTCACATGCCCATAACAAAGCGTTACAGACCGACAGTTGTCTCTTTGGACCTTCTGACTTCTCACAAGAGGGGATGTGGAATGGGTGCCATTCTATTTACGTTGTTGGAAATTATGTACATCTGGTGAAACCTGTGAAACCTTTGTGCTCCTAGTATTTCTTGATCTTCCTAACTCTATCGTTATGTCGAGGTGCAGCCCCGACATCCACAGTGGAGGTGGAGGCAGCTGCTGACTGATGCACCCTGTTGTCTGTGATGGCTTTGGCGGGTGTCCTCTGGAGGGCTCCGGCCTGCTTTGGGTCTCCTGCTGCAGGGCTAGTGCACCCTCCTCGGTCTGTGCAGCTGGAGATGATGGGGTCACAGGCAGAGGGGGTTGGGATTGGCTGGACACTCCGGAGTCACCTGAGTGGATGGCCCCGGGATGTCCAGCTGCTGGTCCTTGTCCCTATGGGTGCCCGAAGGCCCCTGGCTGGTTCCTTGAGGAGCAGGGGCACCTGGAGTGAGATCGTGGATTCGCCATCTACCAGTGTTGACCTCAGTGAGCTGGCATTGCCAACGCCATGACTTCAAACTGAACGTGGACGGACTCCTCCATCGTATCTTGCGATCTGCGGGATGCATCTGACAACCCTTCCTGATATTCCCACGTCTGTCGCTGCAGCTCCAACATTTGAGTTTGGCCCGAGTCCACAGGCTCATCATCCGACTGCAACTCAGCAGAATCCTGGCCTCCACCAGCCCTCCGAATGTCGGTGACCTTGGATGTCCCTGCCTCTGCCTGCTGCAGACCTGAATCTGTGCTGTGCTCAGCAGATTGTGACCTAGCCTGCTCTAGGTCTAGCTCCCATTGAGGTGTGTGTCTCTGTGCTAGTGGAGGGTGGGGGTGTGGGTGGGTGCTGTGATGGGTCATCCATCTGGATCCTCATCTGAGGTGTCGTCGGGGCTGGAGATGAGGTGCTGGCTCCCAGTGTCCCTGGGGAATTTAGTTGTGGTGCCTATTAAAGAGAATAGAGATAATTAGTGCATCCCACCACCGGTCTGGGACCTCTCCCTCTTATTGTGGACGAGCTTGTCCTGTGTAAAGACAGATGGCAAGAGTGTGATCAGGACGCATGTCAAGGCAGATGTTAAGGATGCCTGGCTTATGTGGGTGCCTTACATGGGATAAGTACTCGAGCTGCACAGGATGAGAGCCCAGATGGAGATGTGAGGGTGAGTGTGAGAGAGTGAGTGGTGATGTCCCTTGAACTGGCAGTGAGTGGGATCCCTGTGGAGACTCATCCTTCGAGTGTCTGATGGGCTTATGAGAGTCTGAATGAAGAGTGATGAGATAGTTAACTTACCCTGGTGGAATGGATGAGATCATTCATCCTCTTCCTGCATCGAATGACTAATCCCTTATGAGCTGAGTTTGTGCTCACCACCCTGGCCACCTCCTCCTCGCAGTTGAGAGGTTTTTGGACCTCCCTCTGGCATCACGGTGGGGGGTAGAGATCCTGCCAACGATCCTTGATGGTGTCAAGAAAGTGACCCAGTGACACGTCGTTAATCTCGGAGTTACAATCTTCTTCCCTTTGAGGGCCATCTCTCTGTTGCAGCAGTCCTGGGCTGCAGACTGAGAAGGCTGTGCTGAGGTGTGGTTTAAATAAGCTGCCCTCTGCGATGATCCGCTTAGGTTATGGCAGGATGGGCGAATCACAGGCGGCCTAACCGCAATATGACATGTTTCCTGTTGATGCATATTTAATGAGGGGAGAAGCCCACGGTCAGACGTGAAAACCTGTCATTGCAGCTGGCGGGAGAAACACCGCTTTTCCCGCCCTCCATCACACCTAGTCCGAGGTGTGGAAAATCCTGCCCTCTGTTCTTAACGCTCACTCAAACCTATAGTTCACTTTGCCCTGCAAATTACAGGCTAACAAATTAATAACTTATTGAAACGGTTGTTATGCTTAATGGGGTTAGTTTATTGTACATACAATTACAGATTTAAAAGGGGCACAGATTTAAAATGATCGCTGCAGTTGAGGGCAGGAGAAGCCCAGTCGAGTATCGGAGGGCGGACTGAGTGTCAGGAGTAGAATCTGTAAACAGTGGGGTCTGGCTTATTCAGGCTATTATATGACTAATTGGTAACATATTTGAGTATTTTAATGTTATAGTGATGCATCCCGCAGATCGCAATGTATGATGGAGGAGTTTGGAAGTGCAGTTCTGCAGTTTGTCCGGTAACCCACATGGTTTTGGATTTATTGCTGCACTGGGAAATTTCTACACTTGGGACACGGGGGTTATTGTAAGGAGATCAATTAATGGCACAAATTGGAATTAATCTTGCATGAATGCGCTTTATGAATTAAGGCTCCTGATTGCACCTATTGTCATTAAAATGCTCCTAACATGTCTCAGCTGTGCATTCCTCCTTATTTGGGAATACAGATATCAGTTGGGTGCCTGTTAAGTTGGTCCGGCCACTAGTGCAGTGATCCACTCCTGTGCTCGCGGGATGAGGCTATCCCATTGCACTGTGGGTGTGCTGACGCCTGCGATGTCTCCAAATGCTGGATACACGACTCCCAGAAGCCCGAAGAGCCCTCCCCACCAGAGTGTTTTCATAGGTTCATTTTCAGCTGTGCCACAGGTTCGGGTTGCAAGATGGTGGAGCTGAGGTTTTACTACCAGACCAGCTTTGGCCCTCCCTGTGTGACTGTGAAAATCCCTCCCATCATCCTGGAGGAGAATCATGTACAGGTTTCCCTCCCTCCAATAACTCTCAGTCCTCCCCCTGTAATCCTTGAGCCCATTGTCATTGTGGTGGATATCTCTGTCTTACCTCTTGAATCGTTTGAGGGGGATGTGCCTGTGCCCCATGTGGACCTTACTGCTCACAGTGACATATAGAGACCTCCCCATGAAAGCATCAAGCGCCCAGCTCTACACTACCTGCTCCCCATCTACAGGCTGCGGATACTGCCCCTGACTGTGACTGTGCCGTCTGTGGCCCAGTATTATGCCCAAACACCTCCCCCCACCCCCCCAACCCTGGACCGTCAAGCGTGGCTAGGCCCCATGCACCTGGATGGCCATGGCTGACACTGCACTGACATGCCCTCCCCCTCCCTGGACTGGGACAAGGACAGTCTTTACAAGTTCAGCAATCTGAACTGAAGCTTCCTCATTCAGCTCTCCACCCGTTCTGGCCCTGAGGACATTCCCACCAACTCCCACCCAATCATGTGCACCCTTCCCCAGTATTCCTCCCCCCACCAGTCAGGCCTTTGCCTCCAGCCCCTTCCCTTGCCTCTGTCCTGTCTTCCCCCACCTGCCCAGTCAGGCCTTTGCCCTGTAGCTCATTTCAACACCACCCTCCCTCCCACACCACCCCCCACCTCGCCTCACCCCTTACCGCTGGTCTGGTATATATAGCCTAGGCTCTGAAACCACCCTGAAATCATTGTGCCATTGCCTGCGCAGCCTGGCGCAGAGTTGGAGGGGCCACGAGTGATGTAAGGTAGACAAACATACCTCAAAGTCACGAGTGAAGTGGTTTGTCAGGTGTGCGTCCCTCATATCTGATTGTGAATGACACTGGTCTAACTAGGCAGCAGCATGGCCTTTAGGCCCAGTGTGAGGGTGTGTTTCCAGTGGCCTGCCTTCATAATGAGCATTCATGATATTCTAATGTATTCAGATGCTGTTCCTGACATGGTGCGGAGGGAAACAGGCACCTCCATTGGAGTCTGGAGTGGGTGATCGCCACCTGATTTCACGCTGACGTAAACCTGACTTCCGCACTCCCGCGATACTTCCCTCCCCCACCCACCATCACGCTCGCCGCTGGTGGGAACGAAAATCCTGCTCAGAAAAGTCTAGGATGAGGTGATATAATAGGCAGAACCTTCCATCCTGGAGTCTAGGTTCAGTGGTGGGCAGAGAGGTCAGAGTAATTTCTGCTGGGTGGGGATGGAACAGCTGAACACGCGTGATCTTGTAATGTTCAGCTCACGGCAAATCCTGTGGTGGGTGGGCAGGAAGTCACTGTCCCCGCCATTACCTCATGGGGTTGATGGTCTGGGCACCATATTTAAAGGCACCTGGACAGCCTCCCTCCCTTGGCCGTTTTGCCTGGCTTGGCGCAGCTTGTGGTACCCGCATGCGATATGATTTAAGTTGTAAGCAGTCCCCAGTAAGGCGAATGCAGCATCCAATCACCTCAAAGTCAGGGGAGAAGTCAAGCTCACCAGCTGCACAACCACTTATTGCCGTTGTAAAAGTGAGCATTCTAATTTCTTGCTAGTGGGGAACTTAATTTGGAGGGGAACTTAATTAGGTAGGGTGGCCTTTTAAAGAGCATGCA
The DNA here is from genome assembly GCF_964194155.1 of Cetorhinus maximus. Lineage (NCBI taxonomy): Eukaryota > Metazoa > Chordata > Chondrichthyes > Lamniformes > Cetorhinidae > Cetorhinus > Cetorhinus maximus. The sequence goes on along the minus strand of NC_135903.1, from coordinate 43,887,627 downwards.
TGAAATGCTAATGCATGCAAAAAGGGTTAAAGATTCTCGATAAATATAGATTGTTCTTGTTGTTGAATCTACTAAAAGGTTGGGTTATTAAGTACCTCTGTATGGAAGCAGCTGGTGGAATATTTTTGGCTTCTCCTGTTCTCCTTACACTCTGTTTCCCTTGGCCAAGCTCTAACTCACCCTTGTTTGTTGGGAAATGAACAGTGTTTCTTGGGAAACTTGACCCACCTTTAACCTGCCTTTAAAATCCCGAGGACAGAATTCCTACAGTTCATCCTGAAGTCAGGAAGCTGATTTTTGGCCTCACACCAAATTAAGACCCATGCTTCCCACTGCAGGCGGGACCAGAATATTCCACCCCATGTGTTTGGAAACTCTCTTTTATGGAGAGGAGAATCAGAGCAGCAGATACATGGGAACACCACCACCGGGAAGTTCCCCTCCAAGCCACTCACCATCCTGACTTGGAAATATATCGCCGTTCCTTCACTGTCGCTGGGTCAAAATCCTGGAAATCCCTCCCTAACAGCACTAGGGTGTACCTACATACCATGGGCCGCAGCAGTTCAAGAAGGCAGCTCACCACCACCTTCTCAACAGCAGCTAGGGATGGGCAATAAGTGCTGGCCCAGCCAGCAAAGCCCACATGCTTTGAATGAATAAGAAAAATCAGCATTGATCTGTTGGACCGAATGTTTCTGTACTGAAGATTCGATGTAATTCTATGTAATACCCACTGGCAGATGCCCAGAAACTGGGCCTGTGGTATTTGTGTGGCTTTCGCAGTGGTTTTGTCGTGGATCATTCCCAGCTACTTGGGGAACTTCTGCCTTTTGAATTGAGAAAAGGAATTCCTAAACTCTGCAATTCTAAAATAAACACAGGAGAGCTAGAAACGTACAGCGGGACCATGACATCTGAAGGAGGAAAAGAGACGTATGTCTGATCTGAAATCCTCCTGGGGCCATCTTGCTGGTGAAGCCACTTTTACAGGATTGGCAAGGGTCAGTTAGAGCTTGGCCAATAGAAACAGAGCGTAAGGAGAATAGGAGAAGCCAAAAATATTCCACCAGCTGCTTCCATGCAGAGGTATTTAATAACCCAACCTTCAGCAACAATCTATATTTATATAGAGCCTTTAACGTAAAGAAATGTCCCAAGCTGCTTCACAGGAGTATTATAAAACAAATATAACACCGAGCCACATAAGGAGATATTGGATCAGTTGACCTGCTATTCAATTCAATCATGGTTGATCTTTATCTCAATCCCATTTCCCCACCTTTGCTTCACAGCCTTTGATAAACTTACCAACTAAAATCTATTGATCCCAGAATTACCTGGAAAAACTCAGCAGGTCTGGCAGCATCGGTGGAGAAGAAAAGAGTCTTTCCTTCTCCACCGATGCTGCCAGACCTGCTGAGTTTTTCCAGGTAATTCTGTTTTTGTTTTGGATTTCCAGCATCCGCAGTAGTTTTTTGTTTTTATATCTATTGATCCCAGTCTGGCAAATGTCAATCGTTACAGCAGCTGCAGCATTTTGGGAAAAATAATTCTAATTTCACTCCTCAATAGCCTGTCTCTAATTTTAATAAAATACCCCCTTGTTCTGGATTGCCCCACCAGAGAAAACAGTTTCTCTGTATTCACCCTATCAAATCCTTAATTCCTTTTAAAAATCTTGATGATGTCACCCTCAACCTTCTAAACTCAAAGGAATGTAAGCCATGTTTATGCGCCCTGTCATCCTAATTTAACCCTCCAAGTCCTGGTATCATGCTGGTGAATCTGTGCTATATTCCCCACCAAACCCAATACACCCTCCCCAAAATTGAATGCATTACCCTAGGTGGTGTCTGAGACTTTAAACTACTGAAGCATAACTTCCTCCTCTACATTCCAGTCCCATTGAGATAAAGGCCAATTTTCCATTAGCCTTTCTGATTGGTTGGAGAGAGACACTATTGTAATCCACTGGCAAAGTTCCAAATGATGTCTTAAAGAGCAAACTCCTCTGTAATTACAGCCAGGGGTCAGTTTCACCCACCCTGTGTCTCCTATCCAGAGCGTGACAGCCTTTATACTGGTATTAAACATCTGGTATTGAGCAGCCAGTGGTTTGCACATGCTTTCTATTTAAGGGAATAAATATTTTTTCTAAAAATGGTCCATACGCCAAACCATTTAGGACTAGCTGCATAACATACAGTCACAGAGCAGCCAACGCCTATAAACGAGAGCTGGCAGTTTGCTGTAAGTGTAATGTCTTCTCAGAGCTGCTCTACGAATACTTCATTCTAGTATACTTACAGCTAGATTGTGTTTCCATTTTTCTGACTTACACACAATCTTACTTCTAATTACGCAACTCTCTCTCAACGGCTGGCATTTTGAATGGATAAATCTTACTTAGTTGTTCATCCATTTTGAAGTCCTGTTCAACATGTTACAACCTTCTAGTTTGTTCTATTTAACGAGGATTGAATTTTCATTTCTCTACGTGGGTCATTGTCTCTGCAATAGAAAGCAGGCATGATATGAAAGAACGAGACTAGAGCCCGTGTAAAGTAATGATCTCAGAGCTCCCAACATCTCTCTTGGTGCTTAATGGCCTATCCATTAATCTGTGCCTGTTATATTTTGCCTGCTCTGTCACTGACTTTTGTAGGTGTCTTTGTTACAGACTTTGTTACAAAGGGAGAGGGACAGAAAGGGACATACAGCGAAGGAGAAATGAGAAAAGGAATGGCAAGGTAGAGTTTTATTAAAAAGGAGGAATTAACTCAGGATATGAGATCAGGTCTTTCACATGGACACCGAACCCTGAATCACTGAAGCTAGGTAATTCTCTCTGGATGCAACTTTCCCATCCTTCCCACTGTGGGTTTCGTGACAGGCAGGAGCAGAGAATCCAACAGCAGGCAAAAAGTCAGAATCCCATTGGCGTTAAACCAGTTTGCGATTCTCCCGATGGTGTGTTTATGGCGGGTCAGTTATCCCACCAACTAGTGGCGTGAATGTCATTTGCATTCATTAACATATCATGAATGCTCATTAAAACAGCTGTTCACCAGGATCTCGTGATGCCTTCCGATCTTGCCAATGGGAAATTACGTTGGCCTGAAACCCGTTTGCAAAGGGGCGACGTGCACAGGTCAGGCCTCAGTTCACTTGCGACTTTGAGGTGAGTGGAACATACATCGCCTACCTGTCATAGCGCTGCGAGGGTCTGGTTGGGATGAAAGCCACTCTGCTGGGGCTGGAGGGTTGGTCTGCACCTGCTCTTTGCCTACACTGTCCCGAAGGACACCACTGTCCTGTGGTACCCGTACAGGCCTCCACTTTCAGACACTGACCAGCACTGTGGCCAGTTTGGGGAGTGCAGGGGTCTTCTCCTCACGGTGGCTGACACAGTTTTCCACAAGGTCACCACTGTGCAGGGGTACCCGGGCAGAACTCCACGTTCAGGAACCAGCATATCTACCCGGGGCTAGGGTGGGGTGTGAGGGGAGGAGCGAACACAAGGGGGTCAGTGGGGAAGGAAGACTGTGCAAGGGCTGTGAGGGGGAAAAGGGGACATGATGGAAGGCAGAGGGGCAAGGAGGTGGAGGAGGATGGGGAATAATGGAAGGCAGAGGGTAGACTGAGGGGCGGGAAGTTGGAGCACGACAAGGGGACATGAAATGCTGACATTTAAGGAGGGGTCAAAGGGATAACATATGTTTAACTGGAATGGGATTCACACAGGCTCTGGTATAGGGGTGGTTTGTGTGGGTTTGTTAGTGTGGCACAAGACAGATGGGTCACACAGAGACTCAGAAGGTGAGGGGGTGGTTTGGCACGAGACGCTGTAGTCCTCAGGACAACGGGGAGCTCTGCGAACGTCCAAGTCCTTGGTCTGGAGTTTGCAGTCCGGAGTCACAGTGTACAGACCCTCCTGTGGCAGTGTGGAAAGGAGTCACAGAGTACAGGCAGTCCAGGGGCTATGTGGAAAGGAGTCACAGAGTACAGGCAGTCCAGGGGCTATGTGGAAAGGAGTCACAGAGTACAGGCAGTCCAGGGGCTATGTGGAAAGGAGTCACAGAGTACAGGCAGTCCAGGGGCTATGTGGAAAGGAGTCACAGAGTACAGGCAGTCCAGGGGCTATGTGGAAAGGAGTCACAGAGTACAGGCAGTCCAGGGGCTATGTGGAAAGTAGTCACAGAGTACAGGCAGTCCAGGGGCTATGTGGAAAGGAGTCACAGTATACAGGCAGTCCAGGGGCTATGTGGAAAGGAGTCACAGTATACAGGCAGTCCAGGGGCTATGTGGAAAGGAGTCACAGAGTACAGGCAGTCCAGGGGCTATGTGGAAAGGAGTCACAGAGTACAGGCAGTCCAGGGGCTATGTGGAAAGTAGTCACAGAGTACAGGCAGTCCAGGGGCTATGTGGAAAGGAGTCACAGAGTACAGGCAGTCCAGGGGCTATGTGGAAAGTAGTCACAGAGTACAGGCAGTCCAGGGGCTATGTGGAAAGGAGTCACAGTATACAGGCAGTCCAGGGGCTATGTGGAAAGGAGTCACAGTATACAGGCAGTCCAGGGGCTATGTGGAAAGGAGTCACAGTATACAGGCAGTCCAGGGGCTATGTGGAAAGGAGTCACAGTATACAGGCAGTCCAGGGGCTATGTGGAAAGGAGTCACAGTATACAGGCAGTCCAGGGGCTATGTGGAAAGGAGTCACAGTATACAGGCAGTCCAGGGGCTATGTGGAAAGGAGTCACAGTATACAGGCAGTCCAGGGGCTATGTGGAAAGGAGTCACAGTATACAGGCAGTCCAGGGGCTATGTGGAAAGGAGTCACAGTATACAGGCAGTCCAGGGGCTATGTGGAAAGGAGTCACAGTATACAGGCAGTCCAGGGGCTATGTGGAAAGGAGTCACAGTATACAGGCAGTCCAGGGGCTATGTGGGCCTCATGATCAGGAGTCAGAGATAGGAGGCAGCCCAGGGGGGCAGTGGGAATGCAGCAGGAGGAATCATTGGGAGCACGGTGTAGCACAGCTGCCAGGAGGGGCAAGGGCTGTGTGCTCCAGAGGGAAAAAGCACAGCTTGGTGTGTGGGGCTCTCTCACAGTCACTGTCCTGGGACTTGGCTGTCTCTGTACTGGGCTGTCGATGGAATGGTGGAAACACATAATGAAGGGCAGGGTGGACACGGTATGTGAAGCTTTCCTGGGGATGGCCGTACACACAACCTCTAGATGGGTGAGCAGAGGTCCAAATGGGGCAGGGGCACATCTACAGTGATGGGCTTGGGGGGGAGGGTAGGAATGTCGACCACACAATAATGGGATCCAGTATTACTGGCAGAGGCTGGAGGATAACAGGAGGGAGCTCTACCATACATTGTGAGATTCCAGGTATGTATCAGGAACGCGGACAGTGAAAGAGGGAAGTAATAATGAAGAAACCACCATCTTGCTGCACCACAGTGATAGCGCTGTCTCAAATTGAAAGTAGTGGTGAATCTGATTGGGAGGGGTCTGAGGCAGCGTGGGAGGAGCTCAGTACTGGGCTGTGGGACCCATTCTGAGGGCAGCCTCTAACATGCTGGAGCTGCAAGAGTGAGCAGGAGTCTGCTTAGTGAGAAAGGAGGAAGACCTCCTGGGAAGAAAGTCACTGAAAGCCAATGGTTTCATTAGTGCTGTTAAAGGGCTACTCAGAACTCAGTGGCTTCACATCACAGTCGCTGCATCTCAAGTGTAACACACAGGTATGTAGAATTTGGGAATGCAGGAAATAGTGAGGGAGGCACAGCTGTATCATATATGACATTTCATCAATGAAGGCCTGTCACGTGTTCACCAGAATTGAAACTCCTAATGGACCAAAGGGCATCCACTCATTGACCATGAGCAACTGATTGGTCATTAAAATGCCACATCAGAGATTGGAGCACAGAGCTAGGTTGGGTCAATCATCTCATTTACACCTTTTCATCCCACGCAGGGCTCAGGATGTTACATATCTGCGATGCCATCTTGGTCACCTCGATGTGTGCGCCAGTGTCTCAGGGACAAGGCGGCATCAGCCACCATACAAGTAGGGCAGGAAGTACTCTAGACCCTAACAGTTTCCATACGTTTCATATTCTGAGCTTCACTTTCTTGCTCCTTGAATCATTAATGTCTTCAATGTTTCCTTTCAGAGAGAAGGTGAAAGCACAAATGGATCCAGGGCTCAATGCTGCCTTTGTCAGGCTCCTAATGTAATGGAGGAGGCAAAGGAGGGAGAGGTGACTCCGTGCACAGCTCCAGCAGGAGAGACATGGTCAAGGGAGCCACAGCACGAACAGGAGGGTCAGGAGGAGAGACCCAACAACAGGGGCAACTCGCCAGACCTAGGGTTTATCAGAGAAGAGTCTCCTATTTACAAATGAGTGAGAGGCAATGCCGTGCATGTCTGCACTTGTCCCGAGATCTGGTACGTCACATATGCCACATTCTTTGTGAAGACCTAACTGCACATGGAGTTGGTGGGTATCCCCTGCCTGTGGCTTTGAAGGTGACCGCTGCACTCAATTTCTTGGCCTCTGGTTCTTTCCAAGGATCAGCAGGCGACCTGTGCAGCATCTCTCAGTCCGCAACATATTGATGCATAAAGGAGGTCACAGATGCCCTTTACAGGAAGGCCCATCATTATGTCAGGTTTGCTCTGGATGAAGATAGCCAGGCTGCAAGATTCACCGGATTCACTGCCATCTCAGGCTTGCCAAGAGTGCAGGGTGCAATAGACTGCACCCATGTGGCTATACGGGCTCCATGGCAACAGCCCCTAATGTTTATAAACCGCAAGGGCTATCATTCCATCAACGTACAACTGGTGTGTGATCACCAGAAACACATACTGCATATTTGTGCACAATAACCTGGGAGTTGCCATGACTCTTACATCCTGAGTCACTCCCAGGTGCCTGAGATTTTTGAGGGGCCATTACGTCTGTGGGGATGACTCCTCAGGGATAAGGGGTACCCACTGAAACACTGGCTGATGACACTGGTGCATCGCCGTCAGAGTCGTTCTGAGGAGAGGTACAACGCTGCTCACAGCTCCACACACTCCCTTATAGAGCAGACCACAGGGCTTCTGAAGATGCGCTTCAGATGCTTGGACCGCTCAGGTGGTTCACTCCAATACACTCCCGACAGGGTTTCCCGCATCATCCAGTGTGTTACACCCTTCACAATCTGGCTATGCAAAGAGGTGATCACCCCCCACCAGAGGATGAGCTGGGGGAGGATGAGGGCTCATCAGAGGATGAAGATCCAGAGGCCCAGGAACCTCAGGAAGCTGTTGAAGGTCAGTTGAGCGCGATCATGCCACGGAAGAAGGAAGACGTGGGAGACGTGCCCGTGATACGTTAATCGCTAACAGGTTCCAGGAAGAGTAAAGTTAAATGAGGGAATATGGCCACATCTCTCCCAATCCTCAATGTCATTTTCTTTCATCTCAGGGGATGTCCACCCACTTGCAGTGAGAACGAGTCCCACATTCACACATTCTGGCCTCGTGAATCTCCAGGCCATGATCTTTGCTTTGGTTTGTGGGGCCCTGTGAGTGAGATCACTCTGGGAACTGAGAGTCCCCTGAGGAACAAGAGCGATGTGAGTGGAGACTTGAAACCTTTGCTGCCAACTAATGACACAAACACGGCTGTGACTGAGATGTGGACATGCCGAGGGATCTCCTCCTCCCGGGCATCTCTTTTCTTCTGCCGCTATCACTGAGGAGACACAAATGCTGCTAGATTATCGATGCTGATTAGCTGCCCTCACTCAGTGGTGTTTCCCGAGGAAGATGGGTTAGAAACGCTTACATCACACACTTCAAATAAAGATTTAAACACATCTCCCTTACATCACACAAGGGGTGCGGAGACTAGTTCAACTGAGGTTGACATCACAGGAAAGTGAATCTCTCAGTGGGACACTATCACTGAGTGAGAGGAAGGCTAAACCTCGAAAATTCCAAATTACAAAATCATAACACCTTCAGATGACAGGAATATTCACATAACCATCAAATGTATTAACAAAAGTGCAATTTCTTTACACTGATACCTGTGACCCAATTTTTCTTCACTTTCCTAACCCACCACTAGGCCTGGGTGCAGTCCCGACATCTGCAGCAGAGGTGGAGGCAGCTGCTGACTGCTACATCCTGATGCCTATGATGACCTTGGCAGACGTCCTCTGGTGGCCCCTGGTCTGGAGGGCCCCGGCCTGATAAGGGTCACCTGCTCAGGAGCAGAAGGGCCCTTGGCAGCCTGAGAAGCTGGAGTGGGTGGGGTCAGAGGCAGAGGGGGCTGTGAGCGGCTGCACAGCCTTGGAGTGTCCTGAGAGGAGGCCCCCAGGGTGTCTGGCTGACACTCATCCTCCCTGTGGGTGCCCGAGGGCCCCACCCTGACTCCTGCAGGAGATGGTGCACCTGGAGGGGGGTCAAGGTGCCTCATCCCCATGTCACTTACATCCTGATGGTGCCCACCAGGGTGTGTGGCCATTGAGTGCAGGGCCCAGCGCAAATCCGGCAAGACCTGCTGGACCAAGGTCTCCATGGTGATCGCCAGCTTTCTCATAGTGATCTCAAGGTGCTCGCATGTCGGAGCTACAACATCAGACAGAACACGGACAGACTCCTCCATCGTTCACTCTAGTCTCTGAGTGACTGTCGAATCTCTGCCTGATGTTCCGCTGCCTGTCATTGTATCTCCAGCATTGAGCTGGTGGCTGCTTCCAGAGACTCATCATCTGACTCGGACTGAGCGAGTAGCTAGTCTCCAGCAGCCCTCCGAGTGCCGGAGACCTGGGCTAATCCTGTCTCTGAGTGCTGTGGGGACGTGTCAGTGAGGTGTTCCCCAGAGAGTGAGCCCAAGCCTATTCTACAGCTGTGCCCCATCGACATGTGTGTGTCTCTGAGCTGGTGGAGGTTGCAGGTGAGCGCACTGATAGTTCTTTCAGAGCTTCCTCTTCAGATGTGGTTTGGAGGCTCAGACTGGTCCTCGACCACCTTGCGGGCCTCGATCTACTGATGCCTCTGATAATAGAAAATAGAATTTCAGTCGATGAACATGAGCAATATAAGACTGCACGTGACTCACTGTGATTGTCAGAGTGTGATGAAGTGTCAGAGCTGTGATTTGTACTCGGTTAGTGCCGCAGGGGTGATCCCTGTCCTCCCCCAGCCAGCTCAGCTGCGGTCTCCTCAAACTCACTGAGGGTGACGGTATCAGCTGCCCCTCCCCCGGTCTGCGCTCTCTCGCGCCTGTTGTGCGCCATCTTGGTCTGTTTGAAGAAGAAAGTAAGGCAGGTGATGAGAAGGGATGGAGCAGAGGTTGAGTCCCGTGTGTGTGGTGAGCCCTCCCCAGAAGAGCCAGAGGATGAGCAGCAGGATAGGTGGGATGGTGGTGATGTGAAAGTTTCTGTGAGAGAGTGAGTGTTGACATGTGTCCCCCGCTAATGGTTGCGTGAGATCCCTGCAGAGAGCAGCTGTTTGAGTGCATGATCCGAAGATGACAGTTTGATATTGGAGAGTCTCGAAGGATAACTTACCCTGGCGGAGCATTGGATGGCATTTTGGGCAGTTACCAGCCACACTGACCTCCTGTACGACAGCCTCCCAGGCCAGACGGCCTGCTTCCTTTGGCTGAATAACTAATGAGGTGAGAATGGGACGATATGCCACGAAAAGCCGCCATTGCGACCAGCGGGTATAAAGAGTTTATTCCTGCCTGTACTTTGTACAAATCTGGAACGAGTCCGCCCCTGACCTTCGACCTCGTCAGCTGATGGTGGGCGGATAAAGCTGCTCCCGACCCAGCGGGTGATTGGGTCTGATACTCGCCTGTGTATAATTAATGAGCTCCCAAAGGCAGAATCCACAGGAGCTCCTGCTATTCTGAGCAGCGGGCTGGACCCCACACTTTATCTCACAAATGGAAAATTCCACCCTTCAGAACTGACTATTGATGCAGACTGCACAGGATATTACTTCCAGAGCACATGGGGAGGGAAGGAGCCTGCTGTTTAAAAGCAAAACAAGGGAGGTTTCAGTCTGGTATTGTAAGAGTCTGCTCTACATTCTTGGGGGTAAGTTTCCCACATTCAAGGGGATATAAATCATTGTCTGGCACATGAGCTGGCCTGGTAGTATAGCCTGTCTCAAAACTGTAGCACCGGACAGTCAGGCAGGTTAGACAAGCAGCTCCTCAGTGATCCTATTGAATGTGGAGTTAAAGATGACAACTGCTGTGAAATTGTTGGTCCCATTCACAATTAGCTCATTTATATGAGTTAGTCTCTAATTAAATCCTGAGAAACTGTTGCCATTCCCTTGGCTCAAGCTGCTGCCAGGTTTTTCTAACTGGCCTGATCCATCTGAGAGGTTCAGCGTTACCCTCTACAAATCCAAGAGAAACCAAAAACCTTAGGGCTAATGATTCATGTTCCAACAACATGTGGCAGACAGATAGGTTCAAATCTTCCCATCAGTGTCGGAACCACAGTGCCTAGCCCGGGTCAGTCAGGAAACCGCTCACTTGCCTGGTTACATGTAAAAGGGTCGGACCTCCAACGCAGTATCCTGAAGAAACAGAAACTAGGAGCAGGAGTAGGCCATTCGGCCCTTCGAGCCTGCTCTGCCATTCATCATGGTCATGGCTGATCGTCCAACTCAATAGCCTGCTCCCGCTTTCTCCCCATATCCTTCGATCCCTTTTGCCCCAAAGGCTATATCTAACTCCTTCTTGAAAACACGCAACGTTTTAGTCTCAGTTAATTTCTGTGGTAACGAATTCCACAGGCTCACCACTCTCTGGGTGAAGAAATTTCTCCTCATCTCAGTCCTAAATGGTCTACCCCATATCCTCAGACTGTGACCCCTGGTTCTGGACTCCCCCACCATCGGGAACATCCTTCCTGCATCTACCCTGTCTAGTCCTGTTAGAATTTTATAGGTTTCCATGCGATTCCCCCTCATTCTTCTGAACTCCAGTGTATATAATCCTAACCGACTCAATCTCTCCTCATATGTCAGTCCCGCCATCCCAGGAATCAGTCGGGTAAACTTTCACTGCACTCCCTCTATAGCAAGAACATCCTTCCCCAGATAAGGAGACCAAAACTGTACACAGTATTCCAGGTGTGGTCTCACCAAGGCCCTGTATAATTGCAGCAAGACATCCCTGCTCCTGTACTCGAATCCTGTGGCTATGAAAGCCAACATACCATTTGCCTTCTTTACCGCCTGCTGCACCTGCATGCTTACCTTCAGCGACTGGTGTACAAGGACACCCAGGTCTCGTTGCACATTCCCCTCTCTCAATTTATAGGCATTCAGATAATAACCTGCCTTCCTGTTTTTGCTATCAAAGTGGATAACCTCACATTTATCCACATTATACTGCATCTGCCATGCATTTGCCCACTCACTCAGCTTGTCCAAATCACACTGAAGCATCTCTGCATCCTCCTCACAGCTCACCCTCCCACCCAGCTTTGTCTCATCTGCAAATTTGGAGATATTACATTTAATTCCCTCATCTAAATCATTAATATATATTGTGAATAGCTGGGGTCCCAGCACCAATCCCTGCGGCACCCAACTAGTCACTGCCTGCCATTCGGAAAAAGACCAGTTTATTCCTACTTTTTGTTTCCTGTCTGCCAACCAGTTTTCTATCCATCTCAATACACTGCCCCCAATCCCATGCACTTTAATTTTACACGCCAATCTCTTATGTGGGACTTTGTCGAAAGCCTTCTGAAAGTCCAAATAAACCACATCCACTGGCTCCCCCTCATTAACTCTACTAGTTACATCCTCGAAAAATTCCAGTAGATTTGTCAAGCATGATTTCCCTTTCGTAAATCCATGCTGACTCTGTCCGATTCTGCCTCTGTTTTCCAAGTGCTCAGCTATTAAATCTTTTATAATAAACTCTAGAATTTTCCCCATTACCGACGTCAGGCTGACTGGTCTATAATTCCCTGTTTCTCTCTATCTCCATTTTTAAATAGTGGGGTTACATTAGCTCCCCTCCAATCTGTAGGAACTGTTCCACAGTCTATAGAATCTCGGATGACCACCAATGCATCCACTATTTCTAGGGCCACTTCCTTAAGTACTCTGGGATGTAGATTATCAGGCTCCGGGGATTTATCACTCAGCTAGTCGTTTGGTAGCACAGAACTCAAGTTTTGTCTCATTAGGTGACATTGGTATTCTTGTGATTGTCCTGATGAGTGTAAGATGAAAAGCTTTGACAAAATGTCTTTTCTCAGCAATACTCAAGTCACTGAGCTGTGAAGAGGACCAGTACAGAAGACACACCCCCTTTTTACAGCATTAGCTGCCGAATGCTAAGTTTAAAGGTCCAGTTTGAATCTTAGTGAATGGGTCAGTGGGTGAATGGGTGAGTGAGTGAGGTGGGTAAGTGGGTAGGATGGATAGTCGGATCGGGTCGAGTTGAGGGAGTAGTTGTGTTGGATCTGGAGGATTGTCAGGTGGTTGGGGTGGTCAGATTGGGGGTAGTTAGGTAAGGGGGCTAGTTGGGTCAGGTTTGGGGGGGTAGTCAGATGGAATGGGAGTAGCCGGGGGGGTGGTCAGTGTGAGAGATTAGAGGGTCAGTTCTAGAGTTACCCAGGAGTTAGACTCAGTTTTAATCCATTATTTCCTGGGTAACTACCAGGTAAATACTGAAGGTTATGCAAAGTCCCTGACCCTAGCTCAGTATCAGGGACATTCACAGAGCATCCTGGTGAGCAGAATTGCCCATCGGAAGTTGAAACTTCCCAGGCAATTCCCACGGGGGTCTGCTCGTTAGGACTTCCACGGGGTCCCGACGCACATCTTCAGTCGTACGACCAGTCTAGATTTGGCATTTAATCTTCTTCTTCCAGATTTTAAGACATCAGTCACTGCACAGTTACTGACCGCTGATCACTGTAACTGCACCTGACCCACTCGATCCAGTTGGGTTTTAAACTGGGGTTTGACTTTGGATGCAGTTGATATTTTTCACTTTTTGACAAAATATTCAAAACAGGAATGGACAACAAGCCGAAAGCAGAGAGACACCCTGAGTAATTGGCCTGGATTTTGCTGTCAGTGGTGAAGGGATAGTCCTCACCACTGACCTTAAAGAAAACTGTCCACAAAGCTCTAGCGATCTCTGTGATCTAGCGATCTCTGTGATCTAGCGATCTCTGTGACATGGATTTCCCCTTTTCTGGCATTAATTTCATTCTGACACCAGCTACAGGGAATCTCTAGGTACCCGGCAACAGTGACTGAGGCCTGGGTTTTCACTCCTGCGAAGCCAGGACATTTCCTGGCTCCACAAACCCAACCTGGGCAAAAGTGGCCGAGAAGCTGGAATTTTCAGCCTGGGGAGCAGGGTGAAATGGGAGTCAGGATCGCCACCCCCAGGAAGAGTGCAGAGCTACCGGGTGTGGGAGCTGCGGTGTGGGAGGCCTGCCTCTGTACTCTGATGTTTTGTCAAAGTTTGAAAAAAATGCAATAAAACAAAAAACATCCCTCCATCCTTACCATTCACCTCCCTCATACCCCCACACACTCCCCATGCCCTATCCAAGCTGACCATGCCAATCTGTGCCCCTGTACCCACCCCCTAAGCACCCCCATACCCTCCATACCAACCTACATCCCTGCATCCAACCCCCCTAAGCCCCCCAAACCCTCCATACCAACCTAAGCACCTTTACCCATAACAAACAATGTTTTTTTTCACATCCCAGATATTTCTTTCACAGGTTTGAAGGGCAGGACTGATAAATGCGTTGATAGTTTTGGCAGGTCCCTTTGAAAGTTGCTTCTGACCGTTTTGACAGTTGATTTTGACAGGATTGTTGGCAGTTCCAATGAGCTTGACGTTAGTGAGTTAATGTGTAAACGCACATTTATGCCCACTTCTAACATTTCCAAAGGGCACCTGACCTATACCAACGATGTCCCAGGACCACATCTAAAAGCGTACTTTAGCTCTCCAAACAGGTAACCTGCCTATCGAAACAAATCCACAAAGCTCAGACCCACACTTCCCTGGTCCGATGTGCACGCTCCAGGTTTCCCACTTTGGGATGAGAAGATCACAATTGTGTGGAGGTGGCCGATGATTTTACTGACCAGCTGCCTCCGTGAATCACACACGCGTGGAACCCTAGCCCAGCCCAATTCCTGCTCTGCCAAAATAGGAAATGCTGTTTGCCGAGGGTGGAGCAGCTGAAGTTTAGGATTTTCCGCCATTTTCACCACCAGGGAGAGACACTGTCTAGCTAGAGATTCAGATGCTTTCATTTGGGAATTATTCTTGTGTTTCTCCACTGAACCATTTCCAAAGTCTCTATATCACTCACCATGATCCCCGCATGTTGGTCATTCTTAATCCCATGTCCCTTCAGGATGAACTCTCATCAGAAACACTCTCATTTTGAAACTTCCCTTTAATGTCTCTACCTCTTTAAATTTCACTTACATGCAATCTCTCTACCTTCCCAATTTTCCAAGAACTGTCTGAATTTGCACCTGGAGTTGTGAGTAATTATGCAACTAAACTTGGATCAGAGGACAGAATGTCATTAACTATTAGTTCAGGCTTATGTTAAAGTAGGAAAGTTAAATTGGAGCTGACTTTGATTTGGAGGTGAAAATCATTGCTTCAGTTTGCTGCATAAGCAGCCTTGTTGTCATCTGATTAGTAAGACCGGTAAGAGTGAGGAGAGGCAGTTACGCAATGAGCATGTAAACTAGACAGCATTAACTGTGTGTCATCACTACTCCTCTAGGAGTAAAGGAAATGGCCATTGTCGCCCTTAAGTCTGTTCTTATCTTCAAATAGATTATGACTCATCTGTGACCTAGCTGCATAATGCTGCCTTTGCCTCATATCCTTAATTCTTTTGATTAACAAAAACCTATCAATGTCAGGTTTAAAATTAATGATTGATCTCACATCAATTGCTGTTTGTGGAAGAGAGTTCCAAACTTCTACCACCCTTTGTGCAATAGAAATGTTTCCTAACTTCATTCCTAAAAGGAATGCACCTTCAGTCTCCGGGCCTAGAGGAGTGGCTCACAGCCCTAATGTCACACCTCCAGCTCACATGCCAAAGCATAGTTCACAACAGCAAACACAATGGAATCAAGAGTCCAATAGGAGGAAAAGACGTATGATCCATTGAAGCTTCTAGTACCCAACTCTCCAATCAAAGCCTTTCTCTTCTTTACCCCAATTATCAACAACAACAACCTGTATTTAGATAGTGCCTTTAACATAACCAAACATCCCAAGGTGCTTCACAGAAGCATTATTAAACAAGACTTGACACCAAGGCTCATCAAAACTTGGTCAAAGAGGTAGGT
Source organism: Cetorhinus maximus (assembly GCF_964194155.1). NCBI lineage: Eukaryota > Metazoa > Chordata > Chondrichthyes > Lamniformes > Cetorhinidae > Cetorhinus > Cetorhinus maximus. The sequence goes on along the minus strand of NC_135903.1, from coordinate 43,872,209 downwards.
TTTAAGGAGTGTTTAAAGGAAGAAAGAGCAGCAGAGAGCCAGAGTGGTGAAGGGAGGGAATTCAAGAGTTTAGGGCCAGGCTGCTGAAGGTATGGCCAGCAATGGTGGAACAATTAAACTGAGGTTGCTCAAGTGGCCAGATTTAGATGAGGGCAGATGTCTCAGAGGGCTGCGGGGCTGGAGGAGATTACAGAGATGGGGAGGGATGAGGCTGTGGACAGCCTTGTAAACAAGAATGAGGATTTTAAAATCAAGGCATTACTGTACTGGGAGCCAGTATAAGGGTGAAGGATGAATGGAACTTGATGCGAGTAAGGATATGGGGAACAAAGTTTTGGATGACCTCAGATTGGAATGTGGGAGGCCAGCCAGGAGCGTGTTGGAATAGTCAATTCTGGAGGTAACAAAGGCACAAATGAGGGTTTCAGTAACAGATGAGCTGAGGCGGGGGCAGAGTCTGGCAAGATTATGGAAGTGGCAATAGGCAGTCTCAGCGATGGGGAGTAAATATGGTTCAAAACACATCTCGGGTCAAATATGACACCAATGTTGTGAACTGTCTGGTTTAGTCACAGACTGTCACCAGAGAGAGGAATGGAGTGGGTAGCTAGGGAGGATGTTGAAAGGTAGAGAAGCATTGAAGCTTTCGTCTTCTCAATATTTAATTGGAGGAAATTTCTGCTGACCCAGTACTGGGTGTCAGATAAACAGTCTGATAATTTAGCAACAGTGGGCAGGTTGAGAGAGATGGTGGGGAGGTAGCATTAGGAGTCGTCAGCACGTTTGTGAAAACTACCCCACAGGACTTTTGGATGATGTCACTGAGGGGCAGCATGTCAATGAGATATAGGAGGGGTCCATTAGATCCTGGGGGATACCAGAGGTTACAGGGAGCAGGAAGAGAAGGATTGCAGGTGATTCTCTGAGAACAATTAGATTGATAAGAATGGAAGGCAAGTGCAGTTCCACCCAGCTGTAGGATGGAGGAGAGGCGCTAGAGCAGGATGATACGGTTAACTGCAAAGGCTGCGGACAGGTGGAGATGGACGAGGGGAGAAAGTTTACCTTTGTCACAGTGACATAGCATGTTATTTAATTATCCAATCAAAGCCCTTCTCTTCATTACCCCCTCTCAGACAGAGAGTGACCAACAATTTGATAGCCTCACTTCCTATTGCGATGTCTAGTGTCAGTTTCCTGGTAGCTGTTCGGGATTGCTGAAGGAGTAATGCATTGTCAGTAGAATGAAAAAAGAGCCTGCATTTATATAGCACCTTTTGCTCCATCTGAACATGTCATAAATAACATTTGCGCAAAGCAGTTCACAGCCAATGCTCAAGGCAGGAGCTGTGATGCCTGAAGTAATGTCATCCTCAGGGAGGTACTCACAGGTACATGGCTTTTTCCTGCATTTCGACTCACACCAAACAGACAACCCATCCTCCTGTAGTTTCATCCATCGATCCTTCTTCCACAATCCCGACTTTATTTTTTGTAAGCTGCTGCCTGTCATCATGAATTTTACATCTTCATCTTCGCGCAGTCCTGAGAGAGGCAGGGGGCAAAGGTCAGAAGACAGCAACTCAATGAATACAACCTCCAGAAGGGATCTTGCTTTATCAAGTACTGCAATTCTACTTTCCTATTGGATGTGCATGTCAAAAAGAAAAAGTTGGAGAAAAATTGTTGCTTAGTGTTTTCGCCCCTTGGTTAAGGTTTTGCTGCCTGTCACAGGCCAGGTTGTGGTCATGTGAGCAGATTGCTGACTCTTTCTCTACAGTTTGCCAGTCCTGCTCTTAGAATCACTACATTTTACAGACAAAAGCTGCCATTCGGCCCAAAGGACCTGTTTAATTCCATTCTCCAGTTCACTCCCCATAACTCTTTAATATTTGTCTTTATTTTCAAGAAAATAGCGTATATGTCAGTGTGTAGGTCAACCTTTACAGCCTCAAAAAAATCCCTTCACAAAGGATAGCCAATTTACACACGGGGTATAAAAGCGAGCCACCAGGAGGGGTGTGGGTGGTTGCCACCTTTGTCCTTGGCCACATGGGGTTTGCTCTTTGTGGGTATGTCTTACACCTCGTGCATCTTTGCAACACAACCCGTATTGCTGGCCTGATCCTTCGGACCCAGCGGCACTGCTAAGTAATCACCCATTTGTGTAGTGAAAAATTGAGGCATTAACCCAAGTGTAGCATGTGGTGGCTAAAAAGGGTGGCGGTGGGTGGGGTACTTATACATCGAGTATATGTAAAAATAGGATATGATATTTGGGGCTATATAAATGAAGTTGTCTTATATGCCATAATTTATTATATCTAATTCCTTTTTAAATGAATTTATGAATTCAACAATGAATTGTGGCACAACATTCCACATTTTCCCCCATCTCCTATACAAATAAACATTTTCTAACTTTCTAATTTATTCTTTTCATGATTATTATGAAGTTGTGCCTTCTTGTCACCATAGAAATAGTTTATTGCTATCAGCAGAACATTGAACACCTTTATCAGGCCATCTTTGCCTTTACAACTCTCAAAATACTCCAAAATCTTCAGAGCTCTCTTCCGAAATATAATTCCATATCCCCAGTAACACTCTGATCAACCGAAGCTGCACCTTTTCCATGGATATTGTTTTCTCCCTACAATGAAATGTCCAAAACTGCACACAATACCCCAACTACATCTTAAATAGGGTTCAACTTTACTTTTTTGCTTTTCTATTCTAATCTTCGAGCTGTAAAACCAAGGATTGCCTTTTCATGGTTCTTTCTATGCCCACCTTGAATGACACATGTATCTACACAAGATCCGTCTACCTCCACCATTCCATCCAAAGTGCATTGCCTTTCTCTATTCTTACCTACTGAATTACATCTGTCATCCATTTGCCTATCCTGTTGTCATTTTACAATCCTCTTCACAATTTCCCTATTCCAAATTTGGTATCATCTGCAAATATTTATATTGTTCCAATAACTCTTATACTGCAATTGACAGAGGGGTCCACACAGATCCCTGTGTCATCTCCCTCAGACACAAAAAAGATCATAAATTGTTTAAATCAAACCTCTCATTCTGAGGACACATTACAATCACAAAACCAGCAGCCAGCAGACGATCCATCTCCCCAGCTTGGACTATAACAAAGGGAGAACTATCGAAACTCGTTATACCTGCAGAGGCACTAAAAAGCACCATTTATCTCCTAAGATGAGCAATGGGTTTTGACCAGAGACATAGAAACTGCTTGTTAGCCTGCAACTGACTTATTAATGGGCAACATCACTTGACCTATGCTTCTGGCCTTTGGAAAGTTTTAATATTACATTTCCAGACTCACAACTCAGCTATGGCCCAGAGCACATTGTCGGGGGGAGGGAATTAGTTCTCAGAGAATAGTGCGGGGGTGGGGGGTTGGCGGAGCTAGGATCCAGAGCAAGGTGGGGAATGGGTGTAGGATCTGGGGAATAAGCGGGATAGGAAGCTAGGCCCAGAGCTTGGGGATAGTAAGAGGGTGACAAGAAACCAAAGAACTGGTCAACTTGGAAAGAAACTGACTCCAGCTATGTACTTAATATGAGAGGTTTCCATGACTGTGTCACTAAAGTGAGCAGCTCCAAGTCTAGCTCGATGCAATACCACTTTGACAGAGTACTTGATTAACTAGGGGAAATTGGTGCAGTGAGTGAAGAGGTGCTATTCTGTTCCTTTTGAGACCAAGCAGCTGTCCGAGAGAGGCATTGGGAGACAGTGACATCTGAGGATTAATTTCCAGAGGCACTAATTAGATAAGCAGGGGGATAATTGGTTGCATTCTTTTAATTCTTTCATGGGATGTGAGCGCTGGTGGCTAGGCCAGGATTTATCACCCAACCTTAATATCCCTTCAAAAATGATGGTGAGCTGTCTTCATGAGCCACTACAGTCCATGAGGTGTAGGTACACCCACAGTGCTGTAAGGGAAGGAGTTCCAGGATTTTGATCCAGTGACAGGGAAGGAACGGCGATATATTTCCAAGTCAGGATGGTGAGTAACTTGGAGGGGAACTTCCAGGTGGTGGTGTTCCTATGTGTCTGCTTCCCTTGTCCTTCTAGGTGGTAGTGGCTGTGGGTTTGGAAGGTGCTGACAATGGTGCCTTGGTGAGTTGCTGCAGTGCATCTTGTAGATGGTACACACACTGCTGCTACTGTGCGTCAGTGGTGGAGGGAGTGAATGTTGCAGATGACGGATGGGGTGCCAATCAAGCTGGCTGCTTTGTCCTGGATGATGTCAAGCTTCTCGAGTGTTGTTGGAGCTGCACTCATCCAGGCAAATGGAGAATATTCCATCACATTCCTAACTTGTGCCTTGTAGATGGCAGACAGGCTTTGGGGAGTCACGAGGTGAGTTACTTGCCACAGGATTCCTACCTTCTGACCTGCTCTTGTAGCCACAGTCCAGTTCAGTTTCTGGTCAATGGTAACCCCCAGGATGTTGATAGTGGGGAATTCAGCGATGGTAATGCCATTGAATGTCAAGGGGTGATGGTTAGATTCTCTCTTGTTGGAGATGGTCATTGTTTGACAATCCTTTGGCACAAATGTTACTTGCTACTTATCTGCTGGGTGTTAGGTGAATTTTAAGTTTTTGCTTCTCTAAGCTAGGTCAATAGTTTAAACTCGGACCGGGAAAGTACAAACACTGTTTTAAATTTATAGCTTAACTAATTAAACTATTTAATATAACAACAAAGAATTGTTGAACACACTTTAATTAAAGAAATAAAACAAGGTCAGCCTAAACTATGGCAGACTGGCTCTGTGTCTGGACTGTGGAAAAATAGAGAAAAAAGATCAAGCCTTGACTCTTGCCCAGCATGTCATATTCTTAATTTTTAAGATACAAACTTTATTCAATGTGGACTCTGAAATGAACCTTTTCTTTCTAAAATGAACAACCTGTTGCTGTAAAGGTGGCTGGTGAAGACCAGCTGACCTGCCCTGTGTATTCAAACACTGACTCACTGTCAAAAAGAGACTAAAGGCTACATTCCAGATGAAAAGGTGTTAGCTACACACATGCTGAGACCATCAAAAGATATTCCTCAGCTGAATGGATCTTTTTTTGAAACAAAGAAGGTGATTGGCTTACCCCTCCTCAAGATGAACGCCTTAAAACCATAAACCAGAATGTGGCTAAACAATCCCAGACCACCACCATATTTGGAAAAGGAACTAAAATTGTGAGAAGTCACATGGTAAGGCAGCAATGTTTGTCCCTTTGTAATCTTTAAATGCTGGTCCAGGTGAGCCTCTCCATCATGGCAAAAATCCCAGAAATCATGGCATGTTCCACTTTCATGGGGGTGGGGGTTGAGTTGGGCCGGGGTTCATGCATGCGCAGGTTATGGGGGCAGCTGGCCATTTAAATCACCAGCTGCTTCCACTGAAGTGTGAAACCCAATGAGTGTAGATTAGACCAGGTAAGGGCTGGTGTGAACTTGGTGGATTCATTTGAATAGCGCGTGTACCCCTTTGGACAGGTAGGGTACCCCTTTGAATATGGTCCCGGGACACCTTTGTGAGAGGTAAGACCCCCTTTGCTAAAAGTAAACATGCACTTTTTGCACACTCATTGGAACTGTCAAAGCTGTCAAGGAACTGCCAAAGGATACTGGGCGAGTTTGTATGGAGGAGGTAAGGCCAAAGGGTGGTGGAAGGGGGTCATGGGTTGGCACTAAGTTGGTATTGGAGCTCAAAAGGGCCATAGGGATGTAGGGGAACATAGGAGGTATGAGGGGCCATGGGAGAGGTGAGTAGGTGGGCATGAGGTTGCATAGGTTGGCATGGATGGGGCATGGGGAGTGTGTGGGAGGGTGAGGGGGGCTGTTTTTTGTTTTATTGTTTTTTAAATTTAATTGAACACAGTGGCAGGCCTTTCACCCAGCCTGCCTCTGCACTCGTTCCGGGGGCAACAACTTCCAATCCAGCCCGCCCCTCCCCAGGATTAAAATCCAACCTGCGGGCGGCCATCTTTAAAGGTAAGGCTTACAGAACTGGGAATTCTCCCGTCTCTGCGCACCCAATCCACAAACAAAAATCAGGGTTGCTGTTTGCTGAAAGAGAGACAGAGCAGAAAGGACAATAACATCTATCCCTTAAGAATCGGAGGCTGTAACATTGCAAGGTGTTTGTTTTTGGGCCACTACCATTACAAACTGATCTCCTGGTACCAAGACTGCAAGCAACTGGCTTCATGACCTGTACAAAGTCTACCACTTTGAGAGAATGCATGCATGTGTGTGTCTATCTGTGTGTGATGGGGGTGGGGAGGATTGTGTGTGAATCAGTTGTAATTTCTGGAGACAGGATTACTTTTCTAAAATTACAAAACGTGCTAATGTTTATATGCTAATATTTCTACGCGATAAGGTGATGGATTCTGCGATTGGTCGATACATTCCACTCCCCAATGGCACGGAGAAAAGTGGGTCATAGCAGCTGCTACACATTTTGACAGATAAACGAGAGAGACCCAACCTGGGGTTTCGGAGTTTGTGTCTTCATGGAAAAGTATTTGGCAAAACATTGTGTTTGTTTTCATGACAGGTGGTTAAGATCTGGATTGTGCTACCTGAGCGTGTGGTGGAGGCAGGTTCAATCGAGGCATTCAGGGGAGAGCTAGACTGAAAAGGAAGAATGTGCAGGGTTACGGGGACAAGGCGGGGGAATAGCACTGGGGGAGTTGCTCATTTGGAGAGCCGGTGCCGGTATGATGGGCCGAATGGCCTTCTTCAGTGCTGTAACAACTCTGTGATTCTGTGAAGTGGGACGAATCGAGGGTTGATTTCCTCACAATGGCTTAACACACACATGTTGTGATGATATAGTTTCATGTGATGAGTGGCATGAAGGCATCGGCCTGGTACTGAAGACCACACAAAAATGAGAGTTCATTTGCTGGAAGTAATCAGCCTGGACCTTTGGGCAGGCCTAGTGTTATCGGAATGTGAGGCAGGATCAGGTTCTCACCAGGTTATTTATTTTGGAGTGGTTCCTGTCTCTTTTATCCTCAATCTCTCTTACCTGGAGACAGGAATATTTCTAGGGTAAAGCATCAGGGACAAGCAGGAAGGCAGCCAAGCACTGGTACCTTGGCCGAATGCCAACTTTTCATGTGTCAGCATTGGAAAGATCAACAGACTATTCAACCACTGCAGCCAAGCCTGACCTGGCCCCCACTTAAAGACATTCACTTTCCATCAGGAATCACTGGGCAACAAATAGGAACAAGGGCCTCTGAATCATTCCCCCTCCCTGTCTCAGAGGCGCAGCACTAGGTTCACAGGCCTGTGGCTGATATCAGTTAAATAAGCACAGGAACCAAGGACCTTCAGTCTGAATAGCTTAGGGACCCTCTGAGATATCTCTGCTCCTCCAACTCTAGTCTCTTCCACAGCCTCGACTTTCATCCTTCCACCATGGGCGACCAGGCCTTCAGCTGGAGTTCCCTCCCTGAACCTCTCCACTTCTCCACCCTCCTGAGGATGCTTGTTACAACCTATCTATTAAACCAAGCTTTTGGTCACCTGTCTTAGTATCTCCTTATGTGACTCAGTGTTTCATTTTAGTTGATAACACTCCTGTGAAGTGCCTTGGGACAATTTGCTATGTTCTATGTTAAAGGTGCTATGTGAATGCAGGTTGTTGTTGTATAATAAACAAGGTGGAAGTTTCACGGTTTCACATCCCCCTAGGAAGCCACACTCACAGCTGGAGATGAAAGGCCAGAAACACACAGTCTCCTTCCTGCGAACAGTGAATCCTCCCACATCCCAACAAATTAGCCATACGGGTCTGTCTGACACCTGGATACAGAGTAACTCAGTCTGTTTCTAACAGGTTGGTACAAATACCTCTTGCCTCACTTTCTAGTCTTTAATTGTTCACATGTCTGTAGGTGGGGAGTTTTTAAACACATGTGCATTTACTTTCTCGAGTCAGTCCAAACCTGGGTTCATTTAACACAGCATCAAACTGTCTCAGTGCAAAGTACATATCTCAGTATGAAACAAAACCTTTATATAGTCACCAGAACATTTCATTACACAAACAGGCTAACCCCACTCAGAGAGGCACCAACAATGAAGACTTGTGAAAGATATTGCTGTATCAGCTGAACTTTCAATTCCATATCCCAGAGCCTGGGACTTCTCCAGTCTGGAATACACTGCCTTATACAAAATCCAACCCCATTAGGTACACCTCGTACCAGCCCCCACTCCCTGGGGAACACTGTCCTGTACCAGCCCCTACCCCCTGGGGTACACTGCCCTGTACCAGCCCCCGCCCCCTGGGGAGCACTGCCCTGTACCAGCCCCCGCCCCCTGGGGAGCACTGTCCTGTACCAGTCCCCGCCCCCTGGGGTACACTGCCCTGTACCAGTCCCCGCCCCCTGGGGTACACTGCCCTGTACCAGTCCCCGCCCCCTGGGGTACACTGCCCTGTACCAGTCCCCGCCCCCTGGGGTACACTGCCCTGTACCAGTCCCCGCCCCCTGGGGTACACTGCCCTGTACCAGTCCCCGCCCCCTGGGGTACACTGCCCTGTACCAGTCCCTGCCCCCTGGGGTACACTGCCCTGTACCAGTCCCTGCCCCCTGGGGTACACTGCCCTGTACCAGTCCCCGCCCCCTGGGGAACACTGTCCTGTACCAGCGCCCACCCCCTGGGGAGCACTGTCCTGTACCAGCGCCCACCCCCTGGGGAACACTGTCCTGTACCAGCCCCCACCCCCTGGTGAACACTGTCCTGTACCAGCCCCCGCCCCCTGGGGTACACAGCCCTGTACCAGCCCCCGCCCCCTGGGGTACACAGCCCTGTACCAGCCCCCGCCCCCTGGGGTACACAGCCCTGTACCAGTCCTGTCTGCTTTATGACTGTGCCACATTTTGGGCTGGTCTGCATTCTGGGCCTCTGCCAAACTCTTGAAGCTGTGCGATTCAGCAGAGAGAAAAGGCGCAGCCTGAGCTGAAATCATTTCCTCCCAGCCTCCCGGTATGTGTCACAGACTTGCTGAGATCTGGCCTCTGTTGCACAGTTACCATGACTGACCAACTCCCTCTCTGCTGAAATGAAATTACTCATCTGTTGATGCTGAGATTTTATTTTGGAGTTATAAGAACAGACAGTCTTCTGTCAGTCCTTCACCGTACTAAGCAATGTTTCACAGACAGGCCCAAGAAGACAGTGAGCTGCCCCACACCATCTCACACCCACTTGAATAATCACAAAATTCAATTTAGTATCAGTTACAAACTCCAGTAAACAAGCGCCTGACTTAAATATCAACTGCTTCTCCTATAATAGCGTGTTCATCCCAGGGACAGTGCTGACCAGCCAGTAGCATGTGTCTAATACAGTTATACTGAGTGTAAGGGGAAATCACCCAAGGTTCCAGGGACTAGATCCATTACCAGACCGATCAAAGCGTCACGAATCAATGGACAGTTTCAAATAACATCACTGACAGTTCCTCCCAACACAGCGGGTGAGTGAAAAAGTTGGCAAGCAAGGATTGGCAGTTCCTTGATGCAGTAACTCTCTCTCTGCTCGCACAGTGGTTTAGGCATTAGGAACTGATGGTTCTGGGTTAACGGTGATGCAGTTCAGGGCTGAACACTAACCCCTGCCCCCTCCACAACACCTTCTCAAGGGGACAGCTGTACAGTTTGACCAAGTGCAAGGTGTGTTCAGAGTTTGCTGCCGTACACTATTCACAGCACCATGTGTAAGCGAGTAGCACTTTAAAGGTGTCTATGGATCACACAGCTTTCCAACTCCGGGTAGCAGGGATTGCCTGACACCTAACCACAAGTGAGGCCATATCTGCTTTGGGCACAAGTAGCCAGATCTAGCACTTTGGGAATATGGGAACAGGGGGAGACCATTTAGCCTCTCGAGCCCGGTCCGCCATTCAATGTTCAGTAACGGTTGATCTGTGACCCAACTCATATCCCTTATCCTCTATTGTGATGTAGAGAAATACAGCAGCCAAACTGCACACAGCAAGATCCCACAAACAGCTTTGTGATAATAACCAGGTAATCTGCTTTGTCATTTGAGGAATAAACATTGCCCAGGACACTGGGGATAATTCACCTGTTCCTCTTCAAATAATGCCATATCTTTTACTTCCACCTGAGAAAATAGATAGGACCTCAGTTTAAAGCCTCACCTGGAAGGCAGCACACTCCCTCAGCACTGCACTGGACTGTCAGTCTGGATTACCTACCTGCCCAAGTCTCTGAAGTGGGATTTAAATCCGTAACCTTCTGACTGAGAGTGTCACAGCTGATACTTTACAATATTGAGTGTTGATTTCTACACGTATACTCTTGGGGAAGATTGAAGCAGTAATGGTCTCCTGAAGTTTTCAAGTGTCCAATATACACTGACAGACTTGGGATGGTCTCTGAACACTAGGACACAGACATTGAATGGCGGAACGGGCTCGAGAGGCTAAATGGTCTCCCCCTGTTCCCATGTTCCTAACAGTGACTACACTTCAAAAATATTCCATTAACTGTAAAGTGCTTTGGGATGTCCTGAAGTTGTGATTGGTACTGAGGCTCACACAACAGCCTCCATTTTCAGAAAAAGTTTCAGTATTCTAACTGCACATTACAGAACCTCAGATAAAACAATGACACTTTGTATTTATATTGCGTCTTTGACGTTAATTGCCCTGAGCTGTTTCACACGAGTGCTACTAAACAAAAATTGACAATGAGCTACGTAAGGAAATATTAGGGCAGATGGCCAAAAACTTAGTTAAAGAGATAGATTATAAAGAATGGCTTAAAGGAAGAACGAGAGGTAGAGAGGTGGACAGGTTTAGGGAGGTAATTCCAGAGTTCAGGACCTTGGCAGCTGAAGACATGGCCATTAATAGTGAAGCAATTAAAACTGGGAATGCTCAAGAGGCCAGAATTAGATGACCTCCTCCGAACTCTGATATATAAGGGCAGAGGGAATACCTTGTCACCTAACTTTGATCAGATAGGCCTGGGATGGAAGGGCCGACATACCAAAAAACACTTAATAATTCTAAATTTCAAAAGCAGTGCTGTAGTGGTTCCCAATGTGAGATCCCGTCAACACTCCATGGCAAAAAATAAGTGGGAACATAGGAACAGGAGTAGGCCATTCAGCCCATCGAGCATGCGCCATCATTCAATGCGATCATAGCTGATCATCCACTTCAATGCCTTTTTCCCCCCACACTGTCCCTTTACGGTATTGGTATTTAGAAATCTGTCAATCTCTACTTTAAACATAGCCAATGACTGAGCTTCCACAGCCCTCTGGGGTAGAGAATTCCAAAGATTCACAGCCCTCTGAGTAAAAAAAAATTCTTCTCATCTCGCTCCTAAGTAGCTTCCTCCTTATTTTGAAATTGTGCCCCCTGGGTCTGGACTCCCCAGTCAAGGGAAACATTTTACCTGCATCTACCCTGTCCGTCCCTTTAAGTATTTAGTAAGTTTCAATGAGATCACCTCTCCTTCTTTGTAACTCTAGAGAATACAGGCCCAGTTTCCCAATCTCTCTTCATAGGACAGCCTCGCCATCCTGGGAACAAGTCTGGTGAACCTTCATTGCACTCCCTCTATGGCAATAATATCCTTCCTAAGGTAAGGATGCCAAAACTTCACACAGTACTCCAGGTGCGGCCTAACCAAGGTTCTATACAATTGGAGCAAAACTTCACTACTCCTGCACTCAAACCCTCTTGCGATAAAGGCTAACATATAACTAGCCTTCCAAATTGCCTGCTGCATCTGCATGTTAGCCTTCAGTGACTTACTGACGAATACAGGGCATTACACCAGTAACAGTGGCTCATTAGTGTGTCTGATGCCCTCACTATAATCCTTGTTGGTAAATGCTGGATATTCATGAGTTGGCCTTCATTACAGTGGATTATTTGAGAGCAGCCTGGGAAGAATAAAGTTCCCCATATGAAACTCACTGCCTGACTCCGACAGAGACTGGTTAATGCTCCACATTTCCTAGAACCATAGAACCATAGAAAATTCACAGCACAGAAGGAGGCCATTCAGCCCGTGTCTGCGCCGGCCAAAAACTAAAAAACTAGCTGCCCATTTTAATCCCACCTTCCAGCACTCGGTCCGTAGCTTCGCAGGTTACAGCATTTCAGGTGCAGATCCAGGTAACTTTCAATTGAGTTGAGGGTTTCTGCCTCCACCACCAAACCAGGCAGCAAATTCCAGACACCCATCACCCTCTAAAGTTTTGCTCATGTCCCCTCTAATCCTTCTACCAACCACCTTAAATCTGTGCCCTGTGGTAATTGACCTCTCTGCTAGAGGAAACAGGGCATCCCTGTCTACTCTATCTAGGCCCTTCATAATCTTGCACACCTCAATCAGGTCACCCCTCAGCTTCCTCAGTTCTAAGGAGAACAACCCCAGCCTGTCCAATCTTTCCTCATAGCTGCACCTTCCAGTCTTGGCAACATTCTTGTAAATCTCCGCTGTACCCTCTCCAGAGCAATTATGTTCTTCCTGTAATGTGGCAACCAGAACTGTACACAGAATTCCAGCTGTGGCCTAACCAGTGTGTTTTATACAGTTCCATCATTACATTCCTGCTTTTGTATTCAGTACTCGTCCAATAAAGGAAAGCATCGGTATGCTTTCTTTACCACCTTATCCACCTGTCCTGCCACCTTCGAGGACCTGTGGACATGCACTCCAAGGTCTCTCACTTCCGCTACCCCTCTCACTATCCTCCCATTTATTATGTATTCCCTTGCTTTGTTTGCCCTCCCCAAATGCATGACCTCACCATTCTCTGGATTGAATTCCATTTGCCACTTTTTAACCCCTCAACCAAACCATTGATATCATTCTGGGGACAACACCGATCCTCTTCACTATCAACTACATAGGTAATTTTTGTGTCATCTGCAGATTTCCCAATCATACCACACATATTTTAGTCCAAATCATTAATAGATACAACAAACAGCAAGGACCCCAACACTGAGCCCTGTGGAACACCACTAGAAACCCCTTTCCATCCGCAAAAACACCCATCGACCATTACCCTTTGTTTCCTGTCGTTGAGCCAATTTTAGGTCCAACCTGCCACATTCCCCTGTATCCCATGAGACCTCACTTTCCTGACCAGTCTGCCATGTGGGACCTTGTCAACTGTCTTAATAAAATCCATGTAGACAACATCCACTGCACTACCCTCGTCAATCCTCCTTGTTACTTCCTCAAAAAATTCAATTGAATTAGTAAGACACGACCTTCCCCTAACAAAGCCATGCTGACTCTCCTGATTAATCCGTTCCTTTCTAAAGTGACAGATTATCCTGTCTCTCAGAATTGATTTTAATAATTTCCCCACCATTGAAGTCAGACTGACGGGCCTATAATTTTCTGGCCTATCCCTCGCACCCTTTTTGAATAATGGTACACCATTCGCAGGCTTCCAGTCCTCTGCTACCTCACCTGTATCTAGTGAGGGTTGGAAAATGATCCTCAGAGCATCTGTTACTTCCTCCCTGGTTTCCTTTAACAGCCTGGGATACAATCCATCCAGCCCTGGTGATTTATTCATCTTCAAGGATGAAGGTCCCTCCAGTACATCCTCTCTCACTATGCTTATTGTATCTAATATTTCACTCTCCTCCTCTTTAACTAGAATGTCTGCATCATCCCGCTCCTTAGTGAAGACAGAGACAAAGTACTCATTGAGAACCCTGCCCACATCTTCAGCATCAACGCACAAGTTACCATGTACATCTCTGATAGGCCCTACACTTTCCTTAGTTATTATCTTGCTCTTAATGTACTGGTAAAACATCTTTGGGTTTTCTTTGATTTTATCTACCATTATTTTTTCATATCCTCAATTTGCTTTCCTAATTCCCTTTTTTACTTCACCCCTGTACTTTCTATACTCTCAGCTTTCTACAGTATTAAGTTTTTTGTGTCTGTCATAAGCTTTTTTTTCCTGCTTTATCTTGGCCTGTATGCTTCTGGATAACCAGGGGGCTCTAGATTTGGCAATACCACCCTATTTCTTTGTGGAGACATGTCTACACTGTGCCCATAGAATCTCGCGTTTGGTGGGAGTGGTTTATAGACCCCCTAACAGTAGCTATACTCCAGGACTGTGTATAAATTAAAAAATAATTGGGGCTTCTATGAAAAGTACTGTAACAATTGTGGGCAATTTTAATCTTCATATAGATTGGACAAATCAAATTGGCAAAGGTAGCTTGCAGGATGAGTTCATAGATTGTTTTTGGGGCAGTTTCTTAGAACAGTACATTCTGAAACCAACCAGGGAACAGGCTATTTTAGACCTTGTAATGTGTAACGAGGCATATTAGTTAATGATCTCATAGTAAAGTATCCTCTAGTTCAATTAATTTTGAGGGTGAGAAATTTGGGTCTGAAGCTAGAGTTTTAAACTTAAATAAAGACAACTTCAAGGGTATGAAGACAGTTAGCTAAAGAGGACTGGGAAAATAGATTAAAGGTAAGATGGCAGAGAAGCAGTAGCAGACATTTGTGGAGATATTCATAACACCCAGCAAAGATATATTCAATTGAGAAAGAAATATGCCACAAAAGAATGCACCATCCATGGCTAACTAAGGAAGTTAAGGATGGCATCAAATTGAAAGAAATGTGATGCTGTGAAGATTTGTGGTGCACCAGAAGGTTTGGAAAACTTTAGAAACCAGCAAAGGATGAGTTAAAAAAAAACAAAGAGGGAGAAATAGTGTTGTGAGAGAAAATTAGCAAGAAATATAAAAGCGGACACTAAAAGCTTCTACAAGCATATAAAAAGCAGAAATAGTTAAAGTCCTTTAGAGAGCAAAACTGGGGAATTAATAATCGGAATCAAGAAAATGATGGAGGCTTTCAGCAAATATTTTTTATCTGTCTCTTCACAGTTGAAAACACAGAAAACATCCCAAAAATAGCAGAAAATCAAGAGGCAAAAGGAGGGAACAAATCTAAACCATTCACAATCAGAGAGGAAAAGTACTAGGGAAACCAGTGGGCCTAAAGGCTGATAAGTCTCCTGGACCCTTATGACCTACTTCCAAGGGCCTTAAAGGAAGTGGCTGCAGGGATGGTGAATGCATTGGTTGTAATCTTCCAAAATTCCATAGCTTTTGGAACAGTCTCAGCTGAATGGAAAGCCACAAATATAACATTTCTATTCAAGAAAGGAGGGAGACAGAAAACAGGAAACTATAGGTCAGTTGGTATCACATCTGTCATTGGGAAAATGCTAGAATCCATTATGAAAGAGGTAGTAGAAGGGCATTTAGAAAATCATAATACAATCGGGCAGAGCCAACATGTTTTTGTGAAAGGAAAATGCCGTTTAACAAATTTATTAGAGATTTGAGGATACAACAAGCGGGATAGATAAAGGGGAATCAGTAGATGTGGTGTATTTGGATTTCCAAAAGGTATTCGATAAGATACCACATAAAAGATTACTACACAAGATAAGAGCTCATTGTATTGGGGTTGATAAGGATTGGCTAATAGGAAACAGAGACTTAGAGTAATTGGGACAGTTTCAGGTTGGCAAACTATAACTGGTGTAGTGTCACAGGGACCAGTGCTGAGGCTTCAACTATTTACCATCCATATTAATGACTTAGAATCAGGAACTATATTGTAGCCAAATTTGCTGATGAGACAAAGATAGGTAGGAAAGTAAGTTGTGAGGAGGATACAAAGAGTCTGCAAAGGCATATAGATAGGTTAAATGAGCGGGCAAAAAAATAGCAGATGGGATATGATGTAGGAAAATGTGAAGTTGTCCGCTTTGGCAGGAAAAATAGAAAAGCAGAATTGATTTGATCGATCTTTATTTCCTAGAGACTCTAGGCCAGAATAGTCATAGGCTCTCCTCCTGTGCTTACATACCCATCCTAGATTAACCTGCTAATGATCTCCTACAGGGTCTGGGGAGATGAGAGACCAAGGAAGTAGAATTATTTAGCAACCTCCCCACCACTCTCTTTAACAACTTTCAGTGTGATACCAGTTGAGAGTTGTGAGGTTCCATCAGCT
Organism: Cetorhinus maximus; assembly: GCF_964194155.1. Classification (NCBI taxonomy): domain Eukaryota; kingdom Metazoa; phylum Chordata; class Chondrichthyes; order Lamniformes; family Cetorhinidae; genus Cetorhinus; species Cetorhinus maximus. The sequence goes on along the minus strand of NC_135903.1, from coordinate 43,856,075 downwards.
TCCCCTTTCCACACCTCAGATCCTTCATCTGTAAATGTATGAAAAATATGTACGAGTGACCCTTGAAACATGGCTCATTTCTTTCTCAGGTCCCAACATTAAACCCTTCATCCCACTCAAACCCCTCCACCCAAAGACTTCCTCCATCAACTGCCCTAATCCCACTCAAACCCCAGGGGAGGCGATGGCGTAGTGGTATTGTTGCTGGACCAGTAATCCAGAGACCCAGGGTAATGCTCTAGGGACCCGAGTTAAAATCCTGCCATGGCAGATGGTGCAATTTGATTTCAATAAAAATCTGCGATTAAAGTCTGATGATGACCATGAAACCATTGTCGATTGTAAAAACCCATCAGGTAGGGAAGGAAATCTGGCCGACAGCAATGTGGTTGACTGTAAAGTGCCCTCTGAAATGGCCTAGCGAGCCACTCAGTGTTAAACCACTACAAAGTCTCAAAAACTGAAAGAAACCAGATGGACCACTCGGTATCAACCTGGACACCGGAAATGTCCATGGCAAACTCAGCCCTGTTGACCCTGCAAAATCCTCCTTACTAATATCTGGGTGCAAAATTTGGAGAGCTGTCTCACAGACTAGTCAAGCAACAGCCCGACATAGTCATCCTCATGGAATCACATCTTACAGATAATGTCCCTGACACCACCTGTCCTGTCCCACCAGCAGGACATGCCCAGCAGAGGTGGCAGCACAGTGGTATACAGTCGGGAGAGAATTGCCCTGGGAGTCCTCAACATTGACTCCGGACCCCATGAAGTCACATGGCATTAGGTCAAACATGGGCAAGTAAACCTCCTGCTGATTACCACGTACTGCCCTCCCTCAGCTGATGAATCAGTGCTCCTCCATGTTGAACTCCACTTGGAGGAAGCACTGAGGGTGGCAAGAGTGCAGAATGTACTCTGGGTGGGGGACTTCAATGTCCATCACCAAGAGTGGCTCGGTAGCACCACTGCTGGCCGAGTCCTAAAGGACATAGCTGCGGCAGGTGGTGAGGGAACCAAGAGGGAAAAATATACTTGATCTCATCCTCACCAACTTGCCTGCTGCAGATGCATCTGTCCATGACAGTATCGGTAGGAGTGACCACCGCACAGTCATTGTGGAGACAAAGTCCCGCCTTCACATTGAGGTTACCCTCCATCGTGTTGTGTGGCACTACCATCCTGCTAAATGGGAGAGATTTCAAACAGATCTACCAACTCAGGACTGGGCATCCATGAGGCGCTATGGGCCAACAGCAGCAGCAGAATTGTACTCAACCACAATCTGCAAACCTCATGGCCCAGCATATCCCCCAATATACCATTACCATCAAGCCTGGGGATCAACCCTGGTTCAATGAAGAGTGCAGGCGGACATGCCATGAGCAGCACCAGGCATACCTAAAAACCCGGTGAAGCTATAACACAGGACTACTTGCATGCCAAACAGCATAAGCAGCAAGTGATAGACAGAGCTACGTGATCCCACAACCAACAGATCAGATCTAAGCTCTGCAGTCCTGCTACATCCAGTCGTGAATGGTGGTGGACAATTAAACAACTCACTGGAGGAGGAGGTTCCACAAATATCCCCATCCTCAATGATGGGGGAGCCCAGCACATCAGTGAAAAAGATAAGGCTGAAGCATTTGCAACAATCTTCAGCCAGAAGTGCAAAATGGATGATCCATCTCGGCCTCCTCCAGAGGTCCCCAGCATCATAGTTGCCAGTCTTCAGCCAATTAGATTAGCTCCACATGGTAACAAGAAACAGCCGAAGGCACTGGATACTGCAAAGGCTATGGGTCCTAATAATATTCCGGCAATAGTACTGAAGACTTTTGCTCCAGAACTTGCCGCGCCCCTAGCCAAGTTGTTCCAGTACAGCTACAACACTGGCATCTACCCGGCTATGTGGAAAATTGCCCAGGTATGTCCTGTACACAAAAAGCAGCACAAATCCAACCCAGCCAATTACCGCCCCATCAGTCTACTCTCCATCATCAGTAAAGTAATGGAAGGGGTCATCAACAGTGCTGTCAAGCTGCACTTGCTTAGCAATAACCTGCTCACTGATGCCCAGTTTGGGTTCCGCCAGGGCCATTCAGCTCCTGACCTCATTATAGCCTTGGTTCAAACATGGACAAAAGAGCTGAACTCCCGAGGTGAGGTGAGAGTGACTGCCCTTGACATCAAGGCAGCATTTGACCGAGTGTGGCATCAAGGAGCCCTAGAAAAACTGGAGTCAATGGGAATCAGAGGGAAAACTCTGCACTGGTTGGAGTCATACCTAGCACAAAGGAAGATGGTTGTGGTTGTTGGAGGTCAGTCATCTCAGCTCCAGGACATCACTGCAGGAGTTCCTCAGGTTAGTGTTCTTGGCCAAACCATCTTCAGCTGCTTCATCAATGACCTTCCTTCCATCATAACGTCAGAAGTGGGGATGTTCGCTGATGATTGCACAATGTTCAGCACCATTCGTGACTCCTCAGATACTGAAGCAGTCCATGTCCAAATGCAGCAAGACCTGGACAATATCCAGGCTTGGGCTGACAAGTGGCAAGTAACATTCATGCTACACAAGTGTCAGGCAATGATCATCTTCAACAAAGAAAGAATCTAACCATCGCCCCTTGATGTTCAATGGCATTACCACCACTGAATCCCCCACTATCAACATGTTACCAACATGTAGTGGGGTTACTATTGACCAGAAACTGAACTGGACTTGCCATATAAATACTGTGGCTACAAGATCAGGTCAGAGGCTAGGAATCCTGCAACAAGTAACTCACCTCCTGACTCCCTAAAGCCTGTCCACTATCTACAAGGCACAAGTCAGGAGTGCGTTGGAATACTCCCCACCTGCCTGGATGAGTGCAGCTCCCACAACACTCAAGAAGCTTGCCACCATCCAGGACAAAGCAGCCCACTTGATTGGCACCACGTTCACAAACATTCACTCCCTCCACCACCGACACACAGTGGCAGCAGTGTGTACCATCTACAAGATGCACTGCAGGAATTCACCAAGGCTCCTTAGACAGAATCTTCCAAACCCATGACCACTACCATCTAGAAGGACAAGGGCAGCAGATAGATAGGAATACCACCACCTGGAAGTTCCCCTCCAAGTCATTCACCATCCTGACTTGGAAATATATCACCGTTCCTTCACTGTCATTGGGTCAAAATCCTGGAACTCCCTCTCTAACAGCACTGTGGGTGTACCTACACCACATGTACTGCAGCGGTTCAGGAAGGCAGCTCACCACCACCTTCTCAAGGGCAATTAGGGATGGGTAATAAATGCTGGCCCAGCCAGTGAAGACCACATCCCGTGAATGAATTTTTAAAAAAACTCAAACCCCTCCTCCATCAACTGCACTAATCACACTCAAACCCCTCTATTCAAACCACTTCACTCAAACCCCTCCTCCATCAGCTCCTCTCGACCTAATGGAGCCTAACCCAAGTTTCTATTCCTAGCTCTGTCACTGGCCGCAGCTCCTGATGGATGTCAGTCAAAACCACCAGCCTCTATATGCATGACATTTTTGGTTCTTTTCTTCCCATCTTGCACTAGCTCTCTTAGTTTAGGTGTTTGAAACTGCTCCCATTGGTGAGTTAACTTCTGACAGCATCAAGGGAACCTTTACTGCCCCTGAGATCTGGGTAGGTTTGATAGGGTTCCCAGGATGAACAGAAATCTTTCCTTTACATTTCTTTAGCTGCTAGACCCATCCTGTGGCTTCATATGCGTAGAGAGGAACAGAAAGACACAAATGCTGAACCTTATTTTGAGCTTCAACTGTTCACAAATTTCTTGATATTTATAGAAATGTGTAGAGGTTACATCACCGAAACTGATGACTTGACCTAAACACTCCAAATCAATGTTTATTCTCCATTTTAACAAATTTTGATCAGATTTACCTGGCCTCTTCCATATCCTCCCACCCCTTTTCCTTCTTTAGCCTAGCCAATCTCATGTTGAATATTGGCATAGTTGCTACCTCATTCACTCATCCTAGAAGGGAATTCCCAGCCTCGCAACTCTGAGCGCAATCTTGTGGAGGCAACGGGGGTCCCAGCTGGAGAGTCGGTGAGACCCCCACTCGTCTCTTTTCAACAAGCCCCTCCGCACCTTGTACCGCTCAAGCACTTAACAGGCCAGCAGTGGGCCTCCCTCGGGATCAAGGTCTGTGAGGGGACAGAAATCCTGCCCACCAAGAGCAACCAGCCAACCAAAGACCAGCAATTCCTCTGTACTCAGAACACAGGTTCAATTTGCACTCTAGAGATTTCAGAGCACATTATCTAGGCTAACACTCCGGGGTGATACTGAGGGAATGCTCCATTCTCCAAAGCACCATCTATCAGATGAGGCAGTAAATCGAGGCCCCATCTCCCTCACAATTGCAAATAAAAGGTCCCATGAAACCAACACCTAAAAACAGCTGTGTATAAACTAACTGCATGTTTCCTAGAATACAACCCGGGAGGTCTGCTCTTATTAACCAATCAGGTCACACTTACTAACACTGAATTCCAGCTGATATACAATGAATGGACAAGAGTGTATATAACAAATATTTCTACAATCTGTGCAAAATAAATAGTTTGCAATTCCCAGAAGGAAAAAAAACAGTTCAGAACAATACTCTTATTCCTCAGTTTTTACTGCTTTTTTCCTTCTGGGTTTCCATACAAAATTATGTATTTTAAAATTGACTTTTATACAGTTACTTTTTTCAACATTCTGACTAATTTCAGGGACCGATCTTTACACAAGCTCAGACTGACTCAGGTTTGAAAAGTCTAATTAAACCCACAGAAAGCAGTCGCCAGGGTTTTATGGATTTGAAAAGCTATCAGTTAAATTCTAAAGGAGTTTCCAGTCATGTACACAATAATATTTTTGTTTAAATTATGACCTTGGCTACTCCGCCCAAGCAGATAGCAAACTGACCAATAGTTCGCATAGTACTGAGATAGGCTGACAATTAGATTCTACAATCAGATGGTTTTTAATCTTCTTCAGATGCTGGGAGTGAATTAAAAAAACCCAGTTGTGATCTGAAATGTAATGGTGGTTTCACATATCACATGGGACCTCCTGCTTACCTACTTATCTACTTAAATAAAATATTAACCTACAGTTAATAGGTTAATATTGAATTCCTATGTGTAGGCAAGGGCTCAGAGGTAAATCTTCCTCACCTCAAAAGATCACAGGTTCAAGTCGCACTCTAGAGATTTCAGAACACATTATCTAGGCTAACGCTCTGGTGTGATACTGAGGGAATGCTCCATTCTCAAAAGCACCATCTATCAGATGAGGCAGTAAATCGAGGCCCCATCTCCCTCTCAATTGCATATAAAAGGCCCCATGAAACCAACAGCTAAAAACAGCTGTGTATAAACTAACTGCATGTTTCCTAGAATACAACAAGGATTGCATGTCTTAAAGTGCTTCACTGGTTTTACGTTGCATTGGGACATCTTGAGTTCATGAAACAAGCCATAGAAATAAGAAAATAAGAAAGCCTTGCACTTATATAGCATTTTTCACAACCAACGGACCTTTACACCCAATGAAATATTTTTGAAGCATAGTGTAATGCTGGAAATACAGCAGCTAACTTGTGCTCAGCAAATTCCTACAAGTCAATTAAGGGGTAAAAATATATTTATGAGAAATACCAGGGATAACTATCCTGCTTTTCTTCAAAATAGTTCCATAAGACATTTTACATTCAACCGAGCAAGCAAATGGGGCCTCAGTTTAATGTCTCATCCAAGAGACAGCATCTCCAACAGTGCAGCACTCCCTCAGTACTGCATTGGAAGGTTAACCTTGATTTTTGTGCTCAAGCCCTAGGGCGGGGCCTGAACCAGAAACCTTACAGCTCAGAGGTAAATATGCAACCAGCTGAGCCACAGCTGCCATTTGCACAATCTTTTTTTTTTCATTCCAGTCCAGTATTAGGACAGTAGTAACTAACCAGCACGTGTCAAAACTGGTAAAGCTGGGATTGCTTAACGCTGCTCACTGTGCTATTTACGAGGAGCTGGGGGTAACAGCTGTCCACACTGCTTGGCAGTTATCTAATGACCTATTAGGCCACCTGGCTTAAGGATGGGCGGGTGGATGAGTGGAGTAGGTGAGGCATCTTTGGAGTTGAGGTGACTCCAAGGTGACCATGGGAGCTTCAATCAGGCCAAGCCAGTCTGAAGCCAAGACGCCACCAACTGTCAACCACTGACCTCAAGTCCCTGAGTGTCAGCTCTACCATGAGGAGAGGCGAGGACTGTGAAAGAGGCAGGTGATCTATCAAGCAATCCTCTGAAGGAACATCCTACAGTAATATTTAGAATTAAATAGAATGTATAACCTGGAAAAAGGCTATTTAGCTGAACTGGTCTGATTCCACAATCAACAACTGGATTTTTCTCAGTACAGCTTCTGTTCACTCAATAGAAAGCACACAGAGACAGAGACAATCTCTACCAGACAAAGAGAAACTCTGCCTTTTTAAGAATTCAACCTTGGGATATGGGCATCACTGGCAAGGCTGGCATTTATCACCCATCCCTAGTTGCCCTGAAGAAGGTGATGAGCCCTCACCTTTAATGCAGTTTGGGGCAGCTGATTGGCTAGTTGAGCTGCTTTTGGGGCAATTATGAGTCTGCCACATGGGGGCGGGGCCACAGTCACATATGAACCAGGAAAGGAGGTTTCCATCACCAATCATCAACAGCTTGCATTTTTGTAGTTTCATTAACATGATAAAACATCCCAAAGGAATAACATTGACACCAAATCTCATTAATATATATCAGTGAAGGATTTGGTTAATTAGAGTAATGGAGTCATAAGGAGGCTATTCGGCCCATTGAATCCATGCCAGCTGTTTCCTATTCTTTGTACCATCAGCTAATGGGAACAGATTTTTCTTTGTCTATTTTATCTAAATCTGTCATAATCTTGTCCCCCTCTATCATATCTCCCCTCAAACTGCTTTGCTCCAAGGAGAACAACCCCAGCTTCTCCAACCTAACCTTGTAACTAAAATCTTTCATCCCTAGAAACATTCTAATGTAAATCTCCTCTGCACCCTGTCAAGGACCCTCACATCTTTCCTAAAGTGTGGTGAGCAGGGCTGGACACAGTGCTCCAGTGTGGCCTAATTCTCAGTTGTTTGAGTAGGGGGTGGAGGGTGGAGGGGGGCTCGGCCTAGATTTCCTTCCCCTTTAATGCACAAGATGCTGAGCCTTGTGCAGTGTCCATTGCTGTGATTGATCAGACTACACACACACACAGGGATGATTCTCTCTGTCCCACCCAGTGCTGCTAATCCCAGAAATACTCCATATATCTGTGAAAACTGAGGTACCTCCTTATTTAACAGACAGAGAGAGAGATTCCAGAGATCCTCCAGATTTAAAAAACACCAGATTTTAAATCGAGGGGAAACTTTTAAGCAATGCCTCTGTGATCCAGATGAGAATTCCTTATTTAGGCAGAGTTTTGTCTGCAGTGTAACCACAGTAAGGAATCTTCACAGCCAGTGTGTTGCCCATTAACCCCTTCCCCTCCTGCCAGTAACTCCTGCCCTTCCTTCAACAACGCCCACTCTGCCCACTGCTCCTTACCAACTTTCTTGAAGGCTTTCAGAGCGAGTTTCTCGTGGTTTGTCTCCGGCTCTGGGAGCTCCGAAGCCCTGGACCTGGTGCCGATCATGGTGTGTGCCCGGTCCCTGCTTCCTGTGTTGCTCAGGTTGCTGAGCTCCGAGCCTCGGACACAGAGCCGGCCTCTGCCTGCCTGCTGGGCTGCACTGGCTTCAGCCTCTCTCTCTCTCTCTCTCCCTTCACCGCTCCTTCCTGCCCCTGGTCTCGGTGCTCGGAGCTGCAGAGTCTGCCCCTAGGCTGGGGCTGGGGCTGCTTCTCTCAGCCCGAGACTCTGCGCACCATCCACCTCCTCTCAGCTGCCCCGTCCCTTCACACAGTCTCCTCCCCTGCTCATGTTCTTCAAGCTGAGCAGCTTCTTCTCACAAACCCTTCGTTTATAATCCAGGAATTTCGCTCATGTGACTTTCAGCTTCTATATAAGGAAAGGGTCGTCCTCAATCGAGGTGAAATGGGGAAGAAAAGATCTTCTGGATTTATTCCCTTCACTGTTGATAGGACAGTGTTAGAGCTGGGACCATGGTATTTACATCAATGTGTTAAATGGAAAATCAGACCATTCCTGTAATCAGTTCCTGTCCTCAGGACCCTGTGCAGACCATTCCTGTAATCAGCTCCTGTCCTCAGGACCCTGTGCAGACCATTCCTGTAATCAGCTCCTGTCCTCAGGACCCTGTACAGACCATTCCTGTAATCAGCTCCTGTCCTCAGGACCCTGTGCAGACCACTCCTGTAATCAGCTCCTGTCCTCAGGACCCTGTACAGACCATTCCTGTAATCAGCTCCTGTCCTCAGGACCCTGTGCAGACCACTCCTGTAATCAGCTCTTGTCCTCAGGACCCTGTGCAGACCATTCCTGTAATCAGCTCCTGTCCTCAGGACCCTGTGCAGACCACTCCTGTAATCAGCTCCTGTCCTCAGGACCCTGTGCAGACCATTCCTGTAAGCAGCTCCTGTCCTCAGGACCCAATGCGACCCATGCCTGAAACACAATTTTCTGCACAGGAGTCTTCACAGTGCAGTGTCTGGCCCATAGGGGACGATGAAAAAAGGAGTGACATTTACTGCCTTTCAAAACCTCAGAACATTTGCTGCAGTTTTCTCAAAATGGGCTAATATTTGCTGGGGTTTTCTGGGAATGGGCTAATATTTGCTGGGGTTTTCTGGGAATGGGTTAATATTTGCTGGGGTTTTCTGGGAATGGGCTAATATTTGCTGGGGTTTTCTGGGAATGGGCTAATATTTGCTGGGATTTTCTCAGGACAGGCTACACATAAAATCTCGATGTTCTGGGTAAGGCAAACCTCATTGTCAGGATTCAGGTTTAGTCATTGCTGGAAAAGTCAGAGAGAAAAGTAAAAATAGAATCCTGGAAATATAAAAATAGAAACAGTAAATGACTTTCCATCTGAAGCTCTCACCTGTACTGTCTATTTCAGGTGCTGATGGACTGAATGAGATTTGCCGTGTTCTCTGTGGCGATCTCCAGGGTTTGCTTCACTGATTCTTTATCATTCAGGCGTTTCTCCCCTATCCCACCATACAAGGAATATCAGTTTTTAACCCCACTGATGCATTCCAATCAATGTGATTCAATTCTATTAGTAAATAACCTATATCCAGATTATGGATATTACTGGATTTATCACTCAATATGGCACAGAATCCTCTTCCAGTCTGCATTTCAAATGAAGCCATGTCAGTCATTTTTCACACCATTCAGGTTTTGATTGTTTTTATATGGCTAGTATTTTCTTTATTTATGTCAGCCCATTTACAGTTGGTAGCTTTAGTGTTCAGTTAAGGAAGGAGTAAAGGAAGTTGGGTTAACTGTACTGAACAGGGAAGATGCTGCAACATTGAAAAGAGAGGGAGGAAAGACAAAATCCATTTTGATAGAGAAACAAAGAAAGGGTGCAATCGTTCTACTGGGGGTATTCCACAGGCCTCCAAATAGTGAGAGAGAGAGAGAGAGAGAGAGAAGAGCAAATCTACAGAGAAATTACAGAGCAGTGCAAGAAGCAGATTGGTGATATTGTGAGACCTTAATTACCCCAATGTCTATTGGGATCACATTAAAGGGTAAGGAGGGGAGGAATTTCTAAATGTGTTCAGGAGAACTTCCTTGACCAATATGCTCTAGGTCTGACTAGGAAGGAGGCATTACTGGATCTGATGCTGGAGAATGAGGTAGGTCAAGTGGACAAAGCATCTGTGGGGAATCAATTACATAAGGGTCCAAATGCTCCAGTTCCCGGATTGTCGGAGGTGGGATGTATGTTCGGAGATGTGCATCAGGACCTCAGGGAAGTCCCCACACACAGACATACACAGAAATTGGCTGAGAAGTTTACACTTCTGGTGGACTGATTCCCACTGCCAGGGACGCTTCACGAATGTCTCCGACCCTGAGCTTACAAGAACACATGAAATAGGAGCAGGAGTAGACCAGTTGAGCCTGCTCTGCCATTCAATATGATCATGGCTGATATTGGGCTTCAACTCCACTTTCCCTGCCCGTTCCCCATATCCCTTAATTCCCTGAGAGGCCAAAAATCTGTCTATCCCCAGCCTTAAACGTATTCAACGATGAAGCATCCACAACCCTCTGGGGTAGGGAATTCCAAAGATTCATACCACTTTGAGTGAAATAATTTCTCCTCATCTCAATCCTCAATGATTGGCCCCTTAACCTAAGATTGTGGCCCCTAAGGTGTTTTAGATTTCCCGGCCAATGGAAACAATCTCTCAGTGCCCACCCTATCAAACCTGTCGCGGAAAACAGAGTGAACACTCAGACCCAGGAGGTTTGTCTCGGAAGCCTTTATTAAATCGTGATATCACGGAGAGCCCAGCAGCATACAATGGAGCTAGCTGACACTCTGAGGAAGCATCAGACTACACAAATATTTATAGTAGAAGTTGTCCATATCAAAGAGCTTGAAGGTGATAAGACTGTCTAACTTTCAATAATCAATTACATTGAGAATCATTGTCTTTGGCATGCAACACACAATTAGTCTATTCTAAGTTTATGACTATACAGGATATTGGGGGAAGCTCACGTAGTAATAAAACAGAGAATAGATAACCATGCTTGACCTTATCTTTAGTGCTAGGGGGTGTACACTCTAGAGAACAGATGCCCATTGCTTGATCCTGGGGGCAGACATCCCAGCCCCGTCTCAAGGACTCCAGGAAGCCTGCCCATGACACTCCCCTTTCTCCCCTCCTGCTCAATTAGCTGGCAGCTGCAGGTGTGCCTGCTAGAGCAAAAGAGGGAACTGTGCTGTAGTATTCCACTATGGTGCTAACTGTTTAACCCTTAGTTGTCCTGTAGATGTATTTTATTCTTCCACAATCCCTCCTTGTTAATCTTTCAGATTAATACCAATGAGGAATAGTATCTTCATCATCATAAGGGGGCTCTTAACCATAAGGGAAAGGCCGATCCCTGGCAGGGTAAACCTTTTCTCCCCACCAGTGGGTTTCGCTGAGGCCAGTGCGTATCAATTGAGGGACAACTGGAGCTCCTCCTGATCCAGCAGAGACACTGTTAATAACCTGGGAACAGCAAATCCACAAAGCAATACATGCACAACATCCTATAACACATGCTACGACCAACCCAATTAAAACGTATAGCAACCACCTTCCCCAACTGGAGAACCAACTAAGTATTACAGACCACCAAGAATCTTTTTTATAAAAATTACTCAAACTTTCCGTTTCAATACATGATACAAGTTAGATCACTTGGTAACAGCTGCTATATTGTTGCCAGACAATGTCTTTTACAGCGAGTGGCGTGGACCCAGTCTTCCTTCCCTTTAATCTTCAGGGCCGTTTGAGTTGGTAGCAGCACAAGGTAGGGTCCTTTCCACCCTCTCATGCAATTCAGCTGCTGTTTTGCATAGAGGAAAATGAGTACAAATCCAACATTTAGTCCGATGAACTTGCGAGGCTACGGCCTCCATTCGTTGAACTGCAGAATTGGTATTCCATGTCCCCGCAAGGACCACGCAGGACAGGATCCAAATCAGAGTCAGCATTTCAACGGCTCAGTTAAAGTTCTTGCACATGCACTTCCGTCCAAAGTCAGCGTCCGCTTGACGTGCGATGCGTGGATCCACAAGGGCGTCCTTCAACCTTTACGGCCATATGGGTGGTGAGCAGGACTTGGAAAGGCCCTTCCCATCGAGGTTCCAAACAGTTCTTTCTCCTGAAGGTCTTTACTAGGACTAGGTCCCCGGGCTGGTATTGATGGCAGTCTTCAATGGTGGGCTTTTTCTGAGCTTCTACTACCTGTATATGCAAGCTCTTGAGAGAATTAGTGGGCACTATACAGTATGTAATCATTCCCTCATCCATAGCGTGGATGTCCATTTCCCTAGCAGACAAGGGTGGGGTCACTGGGAGGCGCATAGGACATCCCATTACAACTTCATAAGGAGAGAGGGAGGTGGTATGGTTAGGGTGAGAGTGCATAGCCATGAGCGCCAAGGGTAGAGCTTCAGGCCCTTTCAAACCGGTTTCTTCACATAATTTAGTTTGTTTTTCAGAATACCATTTTGTCTTTCCACCGCCCCAGTAGACTGGGAGTGGTATGGGCAGGAAAGGTGATGGTTGCATTGTAAGGCCTTCAACAGTTCCTTTATCACTTTAGCAGTAAAATGAACAGCAATTTTACAACAACAACAGCATCATTTCCTCGAGTGAGATACGCCTCCACCCATCGCAAGAACAAACATACTAGAACTAAAACATAATTATATTCCATACATTTAGGCATTTGTATAAAGTCCATTTGTAGGTGTACAAATGGGCCCCATGGCTGGGGTCCCGTACCAGCAGTCACTGTGGGCGTCTTGCCTGGGTTATGTCATTGACATAGGTATGACAGGTATTACTAATACAATGCCTATTAGCATATTACTATTCACTATACATTCAACATTCATTCTACATACACGTGTTAAACCCCTGAGCTGGCAACCGGTCAAGTTATGATTCTTGCGTCGTGAGAGATTCAATAGATGCTCATTAGTTACCCATGAAGGGACTACCCCTTCTTTAGTCTGTCTTAAATTTTCTCAGGCTTGTTCCAGTGCCCAAGATCCATAGGGGTTGCATACATCATTTCTGCTCGCTTCGTCTGAAATATTTTTTCCTATTTCAATTAATTTATTGATAGTCCCCGCATGACTTTCGAGCACGGTAGCCAGACTTTGGATTAACCAATGATGTCCCTATATTGAATATCATAGTGGCATCATTTATCAGGCTGCGCCTAACGCGGTTCCCTCCCAACCCTGATCGCATCTCGCCATTGAACTGAACTGCTTCAGTCATCAATTGGCACGTCAGAGCCGTATAGAGTGCTTGGGTATGGGTTGAGTACCATTGGGGCAGGACGACACCGGATACATTCAAGACTACGGGTACCAGCTCATGGTGTACATTATCATACAAAACTTCAGATTAACCAGTACTAAACCATTCGTCGGTCCTGGATGCATAGTCAGACAAGATGGATCAGTCGGTGTGGTTTGAGGGGCTTCAATTATCTCTACTCAGACTGTGAAAGTAGAGGTGGGAGGTGGCTGGGTAGTGGCGGACCTCCCATGCTCGATCTGAAGCAAACCCTTACTACAATTTGAAAGCACTTGTTCTCCTACTGTTACATTTATCATTCCCCGTTGCGTGTCGCATTCGGCACTGTCCATGCTGTACCAAAGTTCCTCCTGCAGTGCAGGATGAGCAGTGATGATCCTCGACCTTGTTGCCAGTACTGATACACCCACGACCAGGATCGTAGATCTATGGAGACATTAACATCGGCTCCCATTCTCTGGGTTACCGCTTGGTCAATTGTCATGTATCTTTCTCTTTGGATTTGCCTGCTTCCATATCCTTAATCATCTGTCAGTCTCTAACTTCCTCTCTCAACTTATGTAATTGCCTACTTAATTCCCTTACATTGTGCTGTATTTTTCCTTTCAGTGGCCCTACACCTCCTACTATGATACCTTCAGGTAATAGCATGGCTCTTACCTGTTATCATTTCAAATGGGGTGAACCTGTTGGTACTGCTTGGGGTAGCCCACGGCGCATTAGAATATTGGGCTGTTCCCTGTCTCTTGATTGATGTTTTTGTTTTAAAAGTTCAGTTCATCCTTTCCACCATCCCTGGACTCTGGGGGTGGTAAGGAATATGGAATTTCTGTTTAATCTCCATAAGATTACACACTTCTTTAATGACTCTCCCTGTTGCACCCCCACTCCTTCCAGTCTACTCCCTTCAAATTATGATTTTTGCCAGAAATCTCAACTCAAACCTTATACTCAAGACTTTGGAATATTTGAATAAACTTTTCTTTTAATCTAATATGGGGCTTTCGACTCTAACGTGCTCAACTACACACACAAAAAACAATCCAGGGAAGAAAACACATTAAAACTCACATACAAATGCTTCATTGCACACAAACAAACACATATATAAAGGTATGTATCGATACTCCTATAATATTGAACTTAATTCTAAACGAAGCTTCGAGTAGCAGTGGGGGGAATAAAGGGATCTTGAAGGCTCCACCTATAGGGACCTTCAAACTGACGAAAGCTCACATTTTCTCTGCTGCTGCTTGCAAATTGCTCATTAACCCCCTAGGGGTACCCTCTCTCTCTCTCTCTCTCTCTCTCTCTCTCTTCAGCACAAACAGCCCTTGTAACTTAGGTCAATTCATTCTTTTTTTTTAAGTTACAGAAAATTCAGTAGTGGACTATCTACCTCCATTAAAACATATTATAAGCGCTCAAATCTGTCCCGATTAAAAGTTCCAGCTGGTGGGATGCTCTCTCCTTTACTTTGAGTCCATTTAACCCAATCAGAAACACATTGGACAATTTCAGGACCGTAATGGACATACATATAAGCATTTGGGGTTCCCTTCAAAGGGGGAACCTGGGGTTTCTTTGATGTCATATTTCCCATTTTACTTAATAATATACACAAAAGAAAACACAGAAATTACTTACTTTTCACCTCCATGGGACTCGAACCCCTGGGTATACTACTACTACTTTTTTTTTTTCTCCATCCATTTTTCATTCCGTTTTCTTGCCCATCTTCAAAGTTCCTGATTTAAGCTCCGGTTTCGCTGGTTTTGGTTTGTTCTTAGTACTTTGAGAGGCAGGGGGAGTGGCAGAGCCTGCTCTACTGTTGCGACCTCCCATTTTTATGAAAAGAAAACACAATTAGCAGTGCGGCGCGTTTCCTACCCTAGGCGCTCACCGGTGTTTAAGAGTTCCTTAACAAGTCCTCCGATTCTTTGGGTCACTTAAGTCTCTTTGGTCGGTAGCTACCCTTTTACTCGCAGTCCCTTCTCAGCTGGGACGCTGATTCACTGCAATCCCCTTTTCAGCTAGGATGCAGTTCGCACTCTCCCTAACTTGGGAGAGGTATTCCTCCCTTTTTTCCGCGAGGGTTCTTTTTTTAGAGATCCAACGGCCCAGCATTTCAATCACCTCTCTAACTTAAGAGGTTACTGGACTTCAGTCGGATCCCATCCTCGTCGCCAATTTGTCGCGGAAAACGGAGTGAACACTCAGACCCAGGAGGTTTGTCTCGGAAGCCTTTATTAAATCGTGATATCACGGAGAGCCCAGCAGCATACAATGGAGCTAGCTGACACTCTGAGGAAGCATCAGACTACATAAATAGTTATAGTAGAAGTTGTCCATATCAAAGAGCTTGAAGGTGATAAGACTGTCTAACTTTCAATAATCAATTACATTGAGAATCATTGTCTTTGGCATGCAACACACAATTAGTCTATTCTAAGTTTATGACTATACAGGATATTGGGGGAAGCTCACGTAGTAATAAAAAGTGAGACAGAGAATAGATAACCATGCTTGACCTTATCTTTAGTGCTAGGGGGTGTACACTCTAGAGAACAGATGCCCATTGCTTGATCCTGGGGGCAGACATCCCAGCCCCGTCTCAAGGACTCCAGGAAGCCTGCCCATGACACTCCCCTTTCTCCCCTCCTGCTCAATTAGCTGGCAGCTGCAGGTGTGCCTGCTAGAGCAAAAGAGGGAACTGTGCTGTAGTATTCCACTATGGTGCTAACTGTTTAACCCTTAGTTGACCTGTAGATGTATTTTATTCTTCCACAAAACCCCTTGAGAATGTTGTACATTTCAATGTGATCGCCTCTCATTCTTCTAAACTTCAGAAAATAGAGACCCAAATTACTCAATCCCTCATCATAGGGCAACCCACTCATCCCAGGGACCAATCTAGTGAACCTTTACTGTACCGCCTCCAATGAAAGTATATTCTTTCTTATATGTGGAGACCAAAACTGCACACAGTACTCCAGATGTCATCTCACAAAAGCCCTACACAAATCTAGCAAGGCTTCTTTACTGCTGTACTCCAATCCCCTTGCAATAAAGGCCAATATGCCATTTGCCTTCTTAGTTGCTTGCTCTACCTGTATGCTAACTTTTTGCATTGTCCTGCTATTATCACATTCTGCTTTCTGACCTTAATGCCACCATTAGCACCTCCTTTAGCCAGTATCACTACCATTAACACCCCTTTGTCCTTTTGTTCATGACATCTTTGCCAATATCTCCTTTGCCTCCACCTATCACTGGCCTTCTATCCAGCTTCACCTGCTCCAACCCCCTTAAACAGTATAAATTTCATCACATCTTTACTTCTCTTTAGCTCTGAGGAAGAGTCATATGGACTCAAAACGTTAACTCTTTCTTCTCTCCACAGATGCTGTTAGACCTGGTGAGTTTTTCCAGCATTCTCTGTTTTTGTTTCAGATTTCCAGCATCCACAGTTTTTTGCTTTTACCACAATCGAACGTTTGCCCATCATCCACCCCATAATAATCAGGGAAAAAATCAATAGAAGGGGAGACAGTATGGATTTCATGGGCAGCTGCTGCATTTCAGATATAATAAAAGGGTCAATACATTGTGGATACAGGGAAAAGTTAAGCCTACAATTACTATTTAACATTATTTATAAGGCTAACATAAACTAACTTCTGCAAATGAGTTAACAGAGAATCTTTATGCTGTGTTCATGGTTTTATGCTAATATTAGGAAGGTGACCCGTTTAAAGGTCAGACAACAATTGTTTATCCCCAGCTTGTGAGCTCTTTAATTACAAATATTGTGTAAAGTTGTTTGCTTAAAACTCAAAGCAAGGTCAAAAGGTAATGTCTTAATGTAATGCAACTGATGATTACTGTTTGTTTAGAATATCAATGAATAAGTAGAAATTCGGCAGTTTGTAATCACCCTTATGCAATAGTTGCTCGGTGGAACCGGGGACAGATGGGGGAGGTGCTGGAGCAAGCAGATCGAGGAGGAGATTGGCCAAACTTGCTGTCAGGACCTTCTTGCTCTGGGGAGGGTTGCTGGGGCTGAAAATGAGCCAAACATGGAACGTCACTATCAGAGAAAGGAACCAATCATGGACCGTCACTATCAGAGAAAGGAGCCAATCATGGAACGTCACTATCAGAGAAAGGAGCCAATCATGGAACGTCACTATCAGAGAAAGGAGCCAATCAGAAAGTGTGTCCATGGCAGAGCGAGAAGCAGAGGCCTATTTAAACATGGTGTTCATTAAGCTCGAGGCCATCACTGCAGCTGGACAAGGAAGGGGGATAGCCTGGTCAGCTATCTGAGCAGACAACGGATAAGGATGGATCAACCACCCGATCCTGCCTGTTTTTTGGGGAAACTAAGCAACTAAAGCAAGGGGTGAGTAGTCACTGGTATAAGTATTATTGGACAGTCTGTAACAGAAATCAAATAATAAAGTGCAGTTGTTTTTGGGCAAAGTCTCGAGTTTTGGGTCATTGATATCCAGAGTAAACCTCCGAACCCAGGCGGTAGAAATAGCCTACAACTTGTTAAAGACAGATCATGTTTGACTAATGTAATTGAATTTTTTGATGAAGCAACAGAGAAGGATGATGAAGGGAATGTGATGGATGTTGTCTATATGGATTTTTAGAAAGCCTTTGACAAAGTCTCACATAAAAGGCTGGTTAACAAAATTGAGTCTCATGGAAGAGGAGGGTGAGCATCAGCTTGGGTAAAAAATTGGCTTAAGAACAGAAAACAGTGACTCATGGTACATGCTTGTTTTTTTAGGCTGGAGGATTGTAGGCAGTGGTGTCCCCCAAGGGTCAGTGCTGGGACCAATGCTTTTTTTGATGGTTGTTGACTCCTAATTGTTTGAATATGTCCAAGCTGTAAAAGATTTTGTTGTCTTTTGATGGTCCTCACATGGCTGATGTCAGATTGACATGTAGACAGGCTTATTGTTATTGTTGATGCTTGGTAGAGTTTCTGCAGCTGCACCACATCTGCCCTTCCTCTGGGCACACAGGGTGTTGCAAGTTTGGTGTAGATGGTCCTTAAAACATGCTGATCCAAATTTCAGTTCTTCCCTCTGCATGGGCTGGCCAACTGCAGTGTCTTCCCATGAGAGGTGGTCTGCAATGCAGAAGTTTGTAAGGCTCTTTTTTAGGGTGTCCCTGTATTGTTTGTACTAATCACCTTGATGTTGTTTGCCCTGAGACAGTTCTCCATGGAAGATCTGCTGGGGATTCTGTAGTCATCCATGCAGGAGTGTCATGACAGTGGATTACAGCCCCAAATTATTTATGGGCATATTGAACTTTTCTAAGGAAGATGTGTTTTTTTAAAAAAGGCATACAAGCAAAGACACTGATCTAAAAATTGCTGAGAATGTAAAGCCTTCTGGAAAATTCCTAAGTAGATTATACTTGACTAACTAGTCCAGAGAGAGCATGGAATGTTGCACCTCAAAAAAGGTGCCAAGGCCCACTTCAGACAGCGACAAACGAAAGGAAGAGATTAAATGTAAAATACTGAACCTTAATCTCCTGTGTTTGCGGAGACAATCGAGACGGTTACCACATCTCAGCAGGAACCATCTCCTGTTGAGTTATATCTCAGAATGTGGAAATGGTCTGAGTTGAAAGAAAATGGACTCTGGGAGAAATACATGTTTGTTTTTTTCCATTCCAGGAATACACAAGGAAAGGAGTTAAAAAGTTAGCTGCAGACCTGATCTTTGTGTTCTAGTTCTTGTGTGCTAGTGTGTGCTAGTGACAGTCATAGCAGAAGAAGATCAACTAGGTGCCCTTATGCAGCTTGAAGGCAAAGGCTCTCTTTCTCTCTCTGTTGCTGGAGGCAAGTCAGCAAAGTCACAATCAAAAAGGAAATAGGACAGCTTCTTCAGCTAACTTGCAGAACCAAGTGGCTCCAAACCAACTGCTAAACTGCTAAAATCAGCTCTACTGGAATCACCCAACTTAACGGCCATAATGTTTTGCCATCTACACCTCATGGACAAGCCAAAGACTGGTTTTTATATCTCTAACTTTTATTTGGACTCAATGGCCGGAATGTTCTAGCAGCCCCCACCCCCCTGCCCCGTGGCGGGATCTCCCGCTGTGGGGCTGGTGCGCCATTGAAATCTCCACTCACATCAGTGGGACCGGAAGATCCTGCCAGTGCGAGGGGCTGTAAGACTCCAGCCAACTTCTCGTTTCTGATCTGTGTTTATGTCTGTTGCATTTTTATTGTTTTTTTTCACAGGTTTTTAGTAACTAACAAAATTACTCTTTCTTTGGCTCAAGGAAGCCTGGTTAAATTGGGTCCTTCTAAAACATAAATACATTTGGACTGGGAAAAGGTGTCCACAAGGGAAGGGATCCTTTTTAAATTAATCTTGTTGTGACCAACCAAGGGGGTTGAATAAAAAAGGGCAGCCAGCTCATTCCTCCTCACCTGGGAGCATAACAAAATTGGGGTACCATTTAGGAAGTTAACAATTTGGGGTGTCTTGTCTTGGATCATAACAAATTGGTAGGCCTTGCCCGGGAACCAGGAGACCTGGTCTGCCCATCTAAGTTGTATTTTCCGGAGAGTGATCTCCATGCTGCTAAGTCTAGCATGATGAAGGACCTTGTTTTTTGTGATTTAGTCCTGCCATCAAATTCTCATATTGGACCTCAGGTGCCTGTGGTGGAAGCGCTCCTGAGCTTTGATGTGGTGCCTACAGCAGACCCAGCACCATACAGCTGGATGGCAAGGACAATGGCCTGATAGAGTTTGATTTTAGTCTTCAGATTAATGCCATGTTGCTTCCAGATACAGTGGAGTCGGCATTAGGTAGAACATGCTTTCTGAATGCATGCACGAATATCTTCATCTATAGTGGCATACCGAGAGAGCGCACTTCCAAGGCCTGAGAATTTTCCTACAACCTTGGGTCTGGTGCCTTCAATGGTTATGTCTGGTGCTTCATGGTGTGGTAATATATAAATGACTTGGATATTGGAATACAAAGTTAAATTTCAAAATTTGCTGATAATTCCAAACTTGGAGGTGTGGCAGAGAGTGAGGATGATACCAACTGACCATAACAGGACATTAGTAGGCTAGCAAAATAGGCAGACAGGCAGCAGATGGAATTTAATAAACAGGAGTGTGAGCCGATGCATTTTGGCAGAAGGAATAGCGAGTGGCAATTACATGCTTAATGACACAGTTCTAAAGAGTGTACAGTGAAGGGGAGACCTGGGAGTTTATTTGCATTGATCTTTGAAGGTAGCAGGACATATTGAGAGAGTGGTTAACAAAGCAAATGGGATCTTGGGCTTCATAAATAGTGGCATTGAATACATCCCTAATTGCCCTTGAGAAGGTGGTGGTGAGCCACCTTCTTCAATCACTGAAATCCATGTGGTGTAGGTGCTGTTAGGAAGGGAGTTCCGGGATTTTAACCTAGTGACAGTGAAGGGTTGCCACTTAATATATTTCAATTGCTAAATTAGAGTGATATTGACATGGTTTTTCTACTTTAAATTTGGGTCCAGGAGTTTCCCATACTTTCTAAATCTCACCAATGAAAGCAAGATGAGAATATAATGGTAATTGAGGAAACTGAAGCCATATCAGCGAGGCCAGCTCAGTATTCACATATCAGTGAGGCTAACTCAGTATTCACGTATCAGCGAGGCTAACTCAGTATTCACATATCAGCGAGGGTAACTCAGTATTCACATATCAGCGAGGCTAACTCAGTATTCACGTATCAGTGAGGCTAACTCAGTATAACATATCAGCGAGGCTAACTCAGTATTCACATATCAGCGAGGCTAACTCAGTATACACATATCAGCGAGGCTAACTCAGTATTCACATATCAGCGAGGGTAACTCAGTATGCACATATCAGCGAGGCTAACTCAGTATTCACATATCAGTGAGGCTAACTCAGTATGCACATATCAGCGAGGCTAACTCAGTATTCACATATCAGTGAGGCTAACTCAGTATACACATATCAGCGAGGCTAACTCAGTATTCACATATCAGCGAGGGTAACTCAGTATGCACATATCAGCGAGGCTAACTCAGTATTCACATATCAGTGAGGCTAACTCAGTATTCACATATCAGCGAGGCTAACTCAGTATTCACATATCAGCGAGGCCAGCTCAGTATACACATATCAGCGAGGCTAACTCAGTATTCACATATCAGCGAGGCTAACTCAGTATTCACATATCAGCGAGGCTAACTCAGTATTCACATATCAGCGAGGCCAGCTCAGTATTCACGTATCAGTTTTCTCAGTATTCAGCTCAGTATTCACATTTTCTCAGTATTCACATTTGCTTTCTTACCTGCTGTTGGGAAGAGTTTGTTCACAGTATTTGTGCTGGGAGATTTTATCCACTTTGGAGGTTTCATTTACACTTTGGAGGTTTGGGTTGTGATCTTCACTTTGATGTTCTCACCTATCAGATCAACATAAACGTGGCTTGCAATGTGCATGTAAGACTGGACCTCAGAAAAAGACCAAGATGACCAGCAGCCCCAGCAGCACCAGCAGCAACTGTACCAGCAGCAGCCGCTCCATTATTAGTCTGATGCACATGAACTTGGAACTTGAGAGATGATCAGCAAAGAAATGCAGCCTGCAGGAAGCCATATCTGATACACGGGGTTTACAGGCAGGGAACAAACTTCCTCGACAGTGTCTCATTCAGCACAGGTTTATCAAGTCAGCTGGTGCCAGATATTTGCAAATTCTGGAATAAGACTAACTGCCTGCTGGGCCAGGTGGCCATGGTTTACCTGTGACCAAGTCACCACTGCCCTCAAATTCCTGCCTCTGGATCCTACCAGGGCTCTACCATTAGCAGGGTCTCACAGCTGAAGGTCTCACAATGCATCAGACAGGTGGCTGGTGTCTTTTGCCTGTCTTGGTCCAGGTCAGAATGAGCTCCATTCTGAATCTATCCCACTTAGCATGGTGGTGGCACCACACAACACAGTGAAGACAGAGCTTTGTCTCCATAAGGACTATATAGCATTCACTCCCACCAATACTGTCATGGGCAAATGCATGTGACAGGTAGATTGGTGAGGACAAGGTTATGTAAGCTTTTCCCTCTTGTTGATTCCCTCACCACCTACCACAGGCCCAATCTAGCGGACATGTCCTTCAGGACTCGGCCAGCTCGGTCAGTACTGGTACTAGTGGTGCTACTAAGTCACTCTTGGTGATGGGCATTGGTCCCCACCCAGAGTGAATTTTGTGCCTTGCCACCCTCGATGCTTTTTTCCAAGTGGTGTTCAACATGGAGGAGTACCGGTTCATCAGCAGAGAGAGGGCAGTAGATGGCAAGTGTTTGCCCAAGTGTTTGACCTGATGCCATGTGACATCATGGAGTCAAAGTTGACCTCCTGGCTGCCTACCAGCAACCCCACCTCTGCTGGGTCTGTCCTGCCAGTGGGACAGGGCATACCAGGGATGGTGATGGAGGAGTCCGGCTTGTTGGCTCTAAGGTATGATTCTGAGAGTATGACTATGTTAGCTTGTTGCTTGACTGGTCTGTGGGATAGTCCATATGATGGACCTGATATCTAATCACAGTGTTTGTGATGTCCTTTCATTTCTCTGCTTCAGAAGCTATAGCATTTGGACCAGTGGTCCAAATCAATTGAAGCCCTATCTTCAGGAAATGGTTTGAGGAGAGGATTTGCTCTGTTTGGTGTTGTTATAAACCATTGCCCTTCCACCCCAACCATGACACAGTTTAAATTTGCTATGAGGTGGAATGAAAGACACTCACCTCAATGGTAGCAGGAGTGGGACAGTGAAAAAGAGGAAGAACCAAGTTGAGAGTCTTTCCAATCACTCAGTTTGTAAATACATTGCTGACTCAGCCAGAGAGAATCATGGAATCACAGGACACAGAAGGAGGCCGTTCAACCCATTGTGCCTGTGTTGGCCAAGAACAGTTGAAGGCCCTCAGTTTGATTTCTCATCTGTCGTGAGAAAGATGGAAGTAAACTGATGACACCTTTTATAGAGCAGGATCAGACAGTTCAAATCCCACCCCCACAATCAGAACTTGCTGTGATGAATCTCATGGTGACCTAACTGCCAATACTCACCGTGTTGGCTCACCTTTGAAGAATGGACATTTCACTTTAATAGCAGAGAGTAGCTACAGCGAGGAGCCATAATCCACCAGGAACCGGGAGAAGGGAGGACAAACAGAGGAGAAAAAATAACAAGATAACTTTGCAGGTGCAGTCAATGTTGCTTTTCAGGAAAACACACTGACACATGTACACATGACGTAGTCCTTATGGAGACAAAGCTCTGTAAACAATAAATGACAAATAAACCTTCTCTTAAAGCAGAGGGAGGGGTGTTGGCCAATGGAACTCCCTGCACTGTAACTAGAGGCATGGGATTCACCCAAACAGGTAGATGGAGCCTCAGATTGGAATCAGATCTGATAAAGGCACCTCATGACAGTGCAGCACTCCCTCAGTACTGTACTGAAGTATCAGTCTAAGCTATTACCCAAATCTGTAGGAGGACCTGAACCCACAACCATCTGACTCAGAAGCAAGAGTGTTCCCACTGAGCCAAACTGAGGAGGATATTCTTCTTACTGTCTCCTAGAGAAATACCATTGGAGGTCACAAGGTCACAACATGGCAGTGAAGGGTGAGAGTGGATCTGGATCGTACTCACTGCTGACTGGGAGTTTCAAAGTTCAGGGCCTGTGTGAGTTTTTCACACACTGATCGTGGTCCCTGGTTGGTATTCGAGACCAAAGCAAAATCCGCTGTGGGAGATCCATGCAGCTTTCAGAACATTTTAATTGCTCTGTGTTTGTGAGACTCTCAGTAATGGAACAGGAAAATATGTAGCAGCAAAGCAACTTCGTTCAATCATCCACTTTAGTTTTAATGGAGGTTGGTCAGGGGTCAGGTGACTAATTGGCTGTCAGGAGGCAGGCCTGTTCTTGAAAACTGCGAAGGAGGTTTTGTGACTCCATTTTAACAAAATTTCTATCTTTAACTCCTGTTGATTGGGTTTCGCAGGCCACGGGCAAACTCATAGGCAAAAGAAGGTGCAAAGGGCTCACTAGGAGCAGGGGTACTGCCCCCAAGCCCAATTATTTACCCAGTAAAACCCAATCCGTCCCTATTTCCATATTGTCCATTACTGAAGTTGATACATCAGTACTATTCCTTGGATTGGTTCTTCACTCAATTCGACCACAATTCAGCAAGAAAGTTTTATTCACAGAAGCAACTTCAGAACTATGGCACTCCATACCACACATCTCCCTCTTTCATTTTCTCCAGTTTGCATTGAAGTTTGAGAATCTCATTACTCTTTTCCCAGCAAGTCTAACAGTTCACTAGTTTTGGTTTTTAATTCTGCATTCAACCAATTATTCTGAGTTACCAACAATCCCTTTCTTGTTCCAGACATTTTCCACAATTTTTCATAGCAACTACTGATGCTTGAAGTTCAATGAGTTATAACTGAAGGTTGACCTTTATTAAATTTGCTTCTACAAGTTTATTATTTAGACATTTCTACTTTCCGTGACTGATTCTCAATTATTCTCACCAATTCACATTTTTCATTAGCAAACTCCTCTTTTGAATGTGAAAGTTGGCCCTCTACTTTAATCAGACTTTCCTTCAATTGCTTGTTATCTGCAATAAGTGTTTCATTTTGGACCACAATAGTTTTCAAGAGTTCATTAAGATCAGGACGATCAACTGTTTGCTGCAGTACAATCATTGTCACATTACTGCCTCCACTAGCTGAATCATTACCCAGAGTAAAATCTAACCCTTCCACAGGTAATTTCCACTAAAACAATTCCGTTTATGAAGTGAGTTTGTAAACTGACTCCACACAAAGAAACAGGTTCATAAATTCCACAAATACACCTTATTAACTTGTCCTTCATAAAACTGCATGGGACACACATTGTGTCATAAACCATCATCAACGACTGATCTGCCCCTGTATCTCCCAAAATTTTAATCTGTTTACTTATTTTGTTGGAGGAGTGAGGGATTACTTCTCCCCTTGAGACAAAACATCCGGAACATCTAATTGCCCAATTTCCTTCACCAGTAATCAAAGAAGAATTCTCTGGACTATCCTGAACCATATTCCTCTTTCCCAGGGAAGACATTTCATCTGTACTAATGCTACAGTTTTAACAACCATTTCTTTTCCTAAGGATTCCTTAGGTGTTCCTACAACTGCAATATGTCTACCATTTAATTTCCAGCAACCTGCCCAATCATGTCCCACCTTGTTATAATGGAATCGCTTAGGCTTTTGAATCTCACTTCCGCCTTCAGCATCTTCCTTTCTGGTCTAAGGAGAAATTCCCTGGCAATTCCCAACTGTCCCTTCTCTTCCCTGGCCACTTGCCTTCCTTTCACCTTCCCACCTTCTGTCCTTTTCGAGTTTATTGGGATGATGGAAAAAGGGTTTGGATTTATGGACCAGTGTATAATCGTCAGCCATCTCTGCTGCCTGTCTGGCTGTTTTAACCCTCTGGTCTTCAACATGGGTTCTAACTACAGGAGGAAGTAAAACTTTAAATTCTTCCAAGGGAATTATTTCCCTAAGAACTTCATACGTTATCTGTACCTTTAATGCCAGGATCCAATGATCGAAATTGCACTTTTGTTATCCTTACAAACCTGTACATATCTGCAAAGGTATAGTTGTGAGTGAAGGAGTATTGTAATGTAATTAATCTTTTCCTGTTTAATAAATGTTTTATTCTTTTGTTAAAAGTTCATCAGCTGACACCTATGACTCTATTCAGTAGCCACTTTCCACATTTCTAAACAAAATGTAAAAACTAGAATCTATCAAGCAGCTTTCCACCCTGGGATCTGGTTTGTCCAGTAGCAACATCACAGAATCACAGAATTGTTACAGTGTAGAAGGAGGCCATTTGGCCCATTGTATCTGCACCGGCTCTCTGAGCATTTTAACTCAGTGCCAATCTCCTGCCTTTTCCCCGTAACCCTGAACATTGTTTCTTTTTAAATAATCATCTAATACCCTCCTGAAAGCCTCAGTTGAACCTGTCTCCACCAGACTCCCAGGCAGTGCATTCCAAACCCTAACTACTCGCTGTGTGAGAAAGTTTTTCTCACCTTGTATTCGCTTCTTTTGCAAAACACTTTAAAACTGTGCCCTCTGGTTCTCAATCTGTTTATGAGCGGGAACAGTTTCTCCCTATTTACTCTGTCCAGACCCCTCATGATTTTGAAAACTTTTATCAAGTCTCCTCTTAGCCTTCTCCACTCCAAGGAAAACAGTCCCAACTTCTCCAATCTTTCCTCATAACTGAAGTGTCTCTTTCCTGGAACCATTCTCGTAAACCTCTTCTGCACTCTCTCCAATGTGTTCACATCCTTCCTATAGTGTGGCACCCAGAACTGTACACAATACTCCAGCTGAGGTCTTGATCCCAACATGGCCCCCATGATCATTCATTTCAACAACCCCCTCAGCCATCACCGAACACCCTCCCTAACATGACCATTGTCCAATCCCCCATGATGACCAAAAAGCCCCCACAGTCATCGACCTCGCATGATCACTGAACTCATCCATCTCATTCCCCTTGCCTCCAGGTACCACTCCCCAATCATGTGATCACCTGCCCCCATCCATCACCCACCCCCCCATCCATCACCTACCCCACCCTACCGTCCATCACATAAACTCCCCCTCCCCCCCCGCCGTCCATCACCTTCTCCTCCGTCCATCACCTATGCCATGGTCCATCATCTACCCCACCCCCGTCCATCACCTACCCCACCATCCGTCACCTACCCCACCATCCATCACCTATCCCACCATCCATCACCAACCCCCCCACGTCCATCACCTACCACCCCGCCCATCACCCCATCACCAATCCCCACCCCCGTTCATCATCTACCCCACCATCCATCACCTATCCCGCCATCCATCACCTCCCCACCATCCATCACCTACCCCCCGTCCATCACCTCCCCCCTGTCCATCACCTACCCCCCCGTCCAACACCTAACCCCCATCCATCAACCACCCCCCAACTATCACCTACCCCTGTCATCATCTACCCTCCCGTCCATCGCCTAGTCCCCCATCCATCACCTACCCCATCGTCTGTCACCTACCCCACCATCCATCACCTAACCCCCGCCCATCACCTACCCCACCGTCCATCACCTACCCCACCCCGTCCATCACCTACCCCCCATCCCATCACCTACCCCACCATCCATCACCTACCCCACCCCGTCCATCACCTACCCCGCCGTCTATCACCTATCCCCCGCCCATCACCTACCCCACCGTCCATCACCTAACCCCCCCGTCCATCACCTACCCCACCGTCCATCACCTAACTCCCCCGTCCATCACCTACCCCACCCCGTCCATCACCTACCCACCCATCCATCACCTACCCTCCCGTCCATCACCTACCCATCCCCGACCATCACCTTCCCCACCGTCCGTCACCTACCCCCTCACCCATCACCTACCCCCCCCATTCATCACCTACCCCCCCGTCCATCACCTATCCCCCGACCATCACCTATCCCCCGTCCATCACCTACCCCACCATCCATCGCCTACCCCACCGTCCATCACCTACCCCCGACCATCACCTAACCCCGTCCACCAACTTCCCCCCATCCATCACCTAGCCCTTTCATCATCTACCCTCCCGTCCATCACCTAGCCCCCATCCATCACTTACGCCCATCATCACCTACACCCCGTCCATCATCTATCCCCGTAATCACCTACTCCTCCATCCATCACCTACACCCTCATCCATTACCTACCCCCATCCATCACTTGCCCCCCTGTCCATCACCTGCCCCTGCCACTCTCCATCATGATCCCATCGCCTCCTGAGCTGCAGCCATTTTCTGGCATCTGCCTGTTTACAGCGAACTGAGTGGCCTTGGGGTAGAGAATGTGTTTGAAACTCCACAGTGCTGGGGGGAACCTGCACTCCCCAGTTTCCTGATCATTAACTCCTCCCCAGATGTGAATCCTTGCTCAATTAAATTTTGGGGCCATTTTTACATGGACAGGCCAAGCGTCTGACTCACAATTCCTGGAGGACAATGCACTGCCTTTAGTATAACTCCTACCTTTCAACCTGTCTGTCTTGGGTTATCCTAGCAGGAGTTATACTCCCAGCAACCAGAAGAACTGAGCCTTCCCATCCCCTCAATGCTCAGTCTCTGGGGAAGGGTTTGAGTTAGGAAGCAAGGACAGTTCATTTGGAAACATACACTTTACCAGAGACGGACTAGAAACATCTGTTTTTAATGTGTTTAGTGTGTTTATGGGCACTCGTGTTGACTGCTAAGATTCTGATTGGCTTGGATAGGGAGCCTGATGTTTGGGATCAGAAGTTAATGGGGCGGCCTACAAAGTCCAGAATTCTAAATAAATCGTTACAACCAAATGTACCACATGAATCACAGCGAGAGGCAAAAGATTAGTGGTGCCTACAGTTCCTTCTCCTTTAATCAGTGGTTCAATAATGACTGTTTTACTGCCTGCAGACAGGTTAAAATACACATTCCAGGAAACTGAGAGACTTGGGACTAGATTTTCCTGGAAACCAGGCAGGATAACAGCAGAAAAATGTGAATACTGGGTCATGTAGTTTTGGCGCAACATTTCCACCCCAAACTCAGCCACGATGACAGCTGTTATTGATAAGTCTATCAATGGGTTATAGATGAATTAGTAGTATGGTTCGTGGTCTCTCTTATTGCACATACCTTTTAAGTTTAAAGTCTAAAATACTCTAGACTATCTGCTTGATGGATATACTGACCCCAGCATCCACTCCCAGCAGCACTGGTACATTGTGACTGCAGTGTGTCCAATCTACCACAGTAACCCACCACGTTTTCTTCAATAGCACCTCCCAGCCCTATTGGCTAGACCCCCAGGAAGGACAAGGGCAGGAATATCCCGAGAACACCCTAGTTCCCCTCCAGATCACTCCCCATCCTGTCTTGGATATATAACATCTTTTTCGTCATCATTGAACTATGAGGGATTTGGTAGGGAGGTGAGGGTGAGGGAGATGTATTGACAGGGCTGATCAGTGAAAAAGGAGGTGGGATTACTAGTCTGATGGACTTGTTCTGTCAGTATTAGATAATCTCTTCTAAGACCTTGGAAAGTCATTTAATGCACTGGTGCCTGAATCCTTAATTCCATTTTTCTAACATTTTTAATATTTCAAAATATAAGAGAAATGAGGAGCAGGATGAACAGATCAACTGATGATTATTCTAAATTAAACACTCAGGATTCTTTAATTAGTTCTCTTTCTGTTTGAACTCAATTAGATATAACGTAACACACTGAGGTTCACCCTTTGGTAGGTTTATATTAGATTCTGCTATATTTGAAGTTTGTTTGTGAGCACAATTACAGAGAGGTTGTTCTATTTATAAAACCACAGACATAATCATTACTGTCAGACTAACTCCAATCCAACAGGAGATGGATTCAGTAATCTTCCTAATCTGTAGTCAGGCCTAGCTCTGTGGATTTCACTTTCTGGGTTAGATCTGGACTTTGTGTGAGAGTGTGAGAATGGGTGATAATGAATCAGCAGCCTGATCTCTCCTCATCTCAATTTCCTCCGATTTCAATGAGGGGAGATGGAAATGGGCTCATGACTCACAATCACTGGTTTTACACTATCGTATATTCATACAGCACTGTCTCTGTCTCATGCTCCGTCTATAACTGTGGGCTGAATATTCCCGCTCCAATGGAGACCAGCTGGGAGGCAAGAGGGGTTGGAATTGGGTTGGAAAACATTCAGATGGAAGGCTGATATCTTCACCTCGGATCCGGATATTGGGAAGGGAGGCTGGCATGGTGGGCGGGTATTGTACTGACACTTTATGGGCAGGTAATTAGGCTTGCTTAAAAGGCAATTCACTGAAATGTTACCAGGTTTTTGGAATTTTCCAGACCAGCACATAAACCATAGGGCTTCAGTGCCTCTCCACGTATAAGGTAGTGGGAGGGTGGGGTCAGGTCTAGCTGCAAATGGCAGCCATTGTGAGTACAAGCGAGCCTTGGCAAGGAGTGTGAAACAGTGCGGACATTGGCATAGGTAATGGGGGGAAGGGGAAAAGGTGCCAGAGCTATCTGGACATACGCTCAGAGTGACATATTGATGTTGGCACTCGTGATGCTGGAAGGGATGGAAGAGGCCCTGGAAACTGAGTGAATCACATTCAGTGAGGATTTGGCTCCTCCAGTAAGTAAGTAGGAGCATCAGAGAGGGAGAGAGTTTCATCAATGGGCAGTGAGGCAGGAGGAGGGCCAGACTCAGGGGTGACAGGGGAGAAGTAGAAGAGAAGGGCACAGAGGGTTATTCAATCACCCTCCTGCACAGAGAAGAGGTTAACCACCAGAGAGGCTCTTCAGGCGCAGCTCCCTTTAGGTGTGATTGCAGCAGTGTCACAGAAGGCTGCACCTCTCCAGGGAGGCTACCACAGAGCTGTGTACCAGGCTGAAGGATGAGCGGAGCCTCAGCCTTGGTGACCACCCAGTGAGAATCAGGACCATTCAAGGAATTCACTGGACACATGTGTGGGATCTCCCAGTCTACAATTCATCGCTGCATTATCACCGGTGGCATGTGTCAGAGGGCCAGCCAATGGGTGGAATTTTACAGCCCCGTCATGGCTGGGGCTGGGCTGTAAAATGTGGCGAGCCTATCAAATGTGTCTTGATAAGAGCTGATTGTGGTAGTGGACACCAGTATTAGATACTATACGGTACTCTGTACTATACACGGGTCACCTGGTCTGGGGGTTGAAGGTCAGATAGCACATGTTGGAGCCTGTCTGAGTTCAGCCACAGCAGATATGTGTTCATGTTAGGAAAATGTGTTATCAAGAAAGTTAACTCAGCTACAATGTCGACGGCCTGTGTGCATCATTGAAACGAAGAACAAGACATGGTGTCAGAAGTAAACTAAACACAGTAATGGAGGTTCTGAAGCCACTGACAGAGCTCAGTTTGGGGGGGAAATATCACCAAAAACTGGAGGAGCTTCTGGCAAAGATTCGAGTGACAGGCAGAGATAAAAAAGACCCTTGGGTGCAGTCTTCCATCTTTCTTCACTTCACAGGGGAAGCAGCCCTAGAAGTCTATAACTCATTCACATTTGAAAGTGATGAGAAATAAAATGACTTGATAGAAATAATGGAAAAATTCGAAGCCTACACCAGCCCTAAGAAAAACACCACATCTGGAAGAGACTGATTTTTTACATCCACGCACGGCAGTGACAACATTCGTACGTAACTGAGCTGAGAAAACGAGTTAACTCGTGTGAATTTGGAGAGCCTGAAGAATCACTCATCTGAGATAGAATAATTTGGGGGATCGCAAATGACTGTCTGAGGGAACGTCTTTTGAGAGAAGTTGATCGCGCTGGAGAAAGCAATAAATATCTGCAGAGCGGCAGAGACAACTAAATGCCAGATTAAACAGATGACAGAAGATGATAAGCCACACATGGTCAAGCAGTTTTTTTTATTCATTCAAGGGATATGGGCTTCGCTGGCTAGACCAGCATTTATTGCCCATTCCTAATTGCCCTTGAGAAGGTGGTGGTGAGCAGCCTTCTTGAATCTCTGAAATCCATGTGGTGTAGGTACACCAACTGTGCTGTTAGGGAGGGAGTTCCAGGATTTTGACCCAGCGACAGTGAAGGAACGGCAATATATTTCCAAGTCAGGATGGTTAGTGACTTGGAGGGGAACTTCAAGGTGGTGGTGTTCCCATCTATCTACTGCCCTTGTCCTTCTAGATGGTAGTGGCCGTGGGTTTGGAAGGTGCTATCTAAGGAGCCTTGGTGTGTTTCTGCAGTGCATTTTTAGATGGTACACACTGCTGCTACTGTGCGCCAGTGGTGGAGGGAGTGAATGTTTGTCGATGGGGTGTCAATTAAGGGAGCTGCTTTGACCTGGATAATGTCAAACTTCTTGAGAATTGTTGGAGCTGCACTCATCCAGGCAAGTGGAGAGTAATCCATCACACTCCTGACTTACACATTGTAAATTGCAGACAGGCTTTGGGGATTCAGGAGGTGAGTTACTCATCGCAGGATTCCCAGCCTCTGACCTGCTCTTGTAGCCACAGTATTTATATGGCTGGTCCAGTTCAGTTTCTGGTCAATAGTAACCCCCAGGATGTTGATGGTGGGGGTTCAGTGATGGTAATGCCATTGAATGTCAAGGGGCGATGGTTAGATTCTCTCTTGTTGGAGATGGTCATTGCCTGGCACTTGTGTGGCGCGAATGTTACTTGCCACTTGTCAGCCCAAGCCTGGATACATTTAAACAGAAACTGCCCTGGGAAAGAACAAATAGACAGCCTGAAGGTAAAAAGAAAACATTTAAATGCAGCCAATGTGGAACAGAGCATTTACTGTGTAGTTGTCCAGCCTATGGAAAGCAGTATAAGAACTGTGAAAAACTAAATCACTTCACTAATATGTGTAAATCGAAGAAAGTGCACACGATTGCTGAGGATGACACAGACACTGAAACTGAGCTTTTTGTTGGCGCAGTAACAACAAATTCCAAAGAAGACGAATGGAAGATTGATTTAAAAATTGCCAACATGATGGCGAATTTCAACCTTGACACAGGTGCACAAGCAAATGTCATTTCCATAAGCCTGTATCGTAAGATAGGCAAAGAAAAACAGCTAACTAAAACAAAAGTGAAGCTGTCTACTTATACAGGTAAAAAAATTGCTGCAGAAGGTAAGTACACACTTAATGTGAACTAGAAAAAAACAGTTTCAAGCACTTCCATTCATAGTGGTGAAAACTGATGCAAACCCCATTCTTGGAATCAAAGATGGTGAAAATCTGAAGCTAATCAAGAGAATAATGACTGTCACCACTGATGACATCCTGAGTGAGTATAAAGATGTGTCCCAGGGAATTGGCTGCCTAAAAGGAGAACACACCATCAAGATTGACGAAACTGTGACACCCAAAATACACCCACTCGGGAAAATACCAGTAATGCTGAGAGAACAACTGAAAGCAGAGATGGACAGAATGGAGAAACTTCACAGCGTCAAGAATATTGAAGAAGCAACAAAGTGGGTTAATCCAATTGTAATTGCAGAAAAATCAGATGGGAATCCGTGAGTCTGTCTTAATCCCAGAGACCTAAACCAGGCAGTAGAAAGAGAGCATTACCAGCTGCCCACAGTAGAAGAGATCATGTGTAAGCTTGTTGATGCTAAATACTATTCAGCCTTGGATGCGAGTTCAGGCTTCTGGCAGGTCAAGCTGGATGAATGCAGCTCCTATCTCTGTATCTTCAACACACCATACGGGCAATACAGGTTTTTATGCTTATCTTTTGGTATTAATTCAGCTCTGGAGGTGTTCCACAGAACAATGAAGCAGCTGTTTGAAGGGTTAGAGGGTGTGGAAACATATATTGATGATGTGCTGGTCTGGGGAACCTCACAAGAAGAACACGACCACAGACTGAGGCAGGTGCTGGCCAGAGCTGGAGAAAGGAACCTCAAGTTGAAGAAGGAAAAGTGCAAAATAGTCATCACGTAATCAAGTACTTGGTACATGTGCTAACAAATGAGGGACTGAAGCCGGAACCGAGTAAAATTGAAGCAGTCGTGAACATGCCATCCCCAGAATGTAAGAAAGACTTGGGGAGGATTTTGGGAATGGTGACCTATTTTGGGAAATTCATTCCGAACATGTCAGACCCGACAGCACCTCTCAGAGACCTTCTACAAAACAATGTGGAATGGCACTGGGAACAAAGTCACCAGGAAGATTTGACCAGTCTGAAGAGAACACTGACCCAGGCACCAGGGTTAAAGTATTACGATGTCAATCAGCCGGTCAAGATCTCAGTGGATGCCTCAAAGACTGGCCTGGGAGCTGTCCTCTTGCCAAATGAGCCACCAGTGACATATGCTTCAAAGGCAATGACTGAATCACAGCAGCGGTAAGACCAAATAGAGAAAGAAATGCTAGCAATTGTGATTGGCCTAGAACGTTTCCATTAGTTTGTCTATGGCAAAGACATGGAGGTAGAGTCTGATTATAAGCCTTTGGAAGCTGTACTTAAAAAGCCCCTGAACTGTGCATCACCAAGAATCCAAAGATCACTAATGCGTCTGCAGAAGAACCAGGTCTGAGTTAAATACAAACCGGGCAAGGAAATGTACATCGCAGACACTCTGTCACGTGCATACCTACCCATCATGGAGAAAGAGGATAAAGAAACAGAAGCACAGGTTCACATGCTGACAAAGAACTTTCCTGTGGCTGTAACCAAACTGGATGAGATCAGGGAAGTGACCAAGAACGACGTCACCCTGAGAAAACTGCAGCAGATTGTGCAAACTGACTGGCCCACACATCGGAGCGGAGCCCCTTCTGCTGTACAAGAGCACGGGGACTTCCGTGAGAGCTTCATGTAGCAGAAGGAATAATTTTCAAGGGAAAAAAATCATGATTCCTGCAACACTGAGGAAAGAAATGCTGCAGCGCATACATGAAAGTCACTTTGGCTGAGAAACATGCAGGGGAAGAGCTCGAGATGTAATGTGTTGGCCTGGAATGGGAGCACAAATCGGGGAAATGGTGAATGCGTGTGCAGTGTGCCAAAAGTACAGTAAATCACAACAAAAAGAACCACTTTAACCCCACAGTGTTCCAGAGAGGCCCTGGCTGAAAATTGGAGTGGACCTGTTCAAATTGGACAACAGTGAGTACCGACCAGCAGGAGATTATTACTCAAAGCTTTTTGAGTCTGTGCTGCTGAGAAATGATAGGAAGAGCATCACTGAAATAAATCATTTAAAACCAGTCTTTGCTCGCCACAGCATACCTGAAGTGCTCATCTCAGGTAACGGTCCACAATTCTCAGGCACTGAGTTTCGCAAATTTGCACAGGACTGGGAGTTTTGCCACATTACGTCTCGTCCCAAACACCCACAATCCAACGGAATGGTGGAACGTACCGTGCAGACCTTAAAACACCTGTTGAAGAAGGGCAAAGGTGGACAGAAGAGACCCTTACCTGGTTCTGCTGGGTTTGAGGAATACTCAGTACAGAGGGCATTGGATCATCTCCAGCACAGCTCCTGATGGGGAGAAGACTAAACTAAGCTTCCAACTGCGCCCCAACTGTTATTTCCACAGCCAGTGAGCTACAGCGCACAGGACCTGCTCAAACTGAGACAGCAGAAGCAGAAATGGTACTTTAATCGAGGTGCCCGGCCTCTGTCTCACCTGAACATGGGAGGGACAGTGAGGATTCAGCATGAAGGAATCTGGAATCCTGCTGTTGTCACAGGAATCGCAGGAGAACCAAGGTCTTACAAAGTGTAGACTCCAAATGGATAACAGTCCAGGAGAAACCGGAAATTCTTACGGAAAACAAATGAAACACAGCCCTGCTCTGAATCAGAAAGTGTAGCTGAAGGTCAAAAAGCAGAACACACCAGTGAAGCAACAGATAACCAGACAAAGCCTGAGAGTCCTGAAAACTATCGAAGGGGTGATAGTGACACAGAGCTGGAGAAGGCCCCTTGTCCTTCAAAATCACCTCTGTCACCCGAGGTACAAATCCAGCCTTGGCAAAACTTGAGAGGTCATCGAGCAGGCCATAGGGCTTCTGAGGATGTCATTCAGATGCCTGACACATCTGGTGGAGTTTTTCAGTGTGCCCAGAAAGGGTCTCGCATAACATGGCGATGTGCTCTGCCCTGTATAACCTGGGCTTGAATTTTACACTCCCCCACTGGCAGGTTTGTAGGTGGGCGCTGAGTGTAAAATTCTTCAGGTGGGCTTCCCGCTGGGTTCCTGCCCATCCCGACCTCTCAGCAATTTTACACCAGGGTGAGTGAGGCCTCGGACAGGCTGCCCGCCCTTGCCACAGGTTGCCAACAACTGCTGTCTTGATGGCCCTCCCATGCTATTAGAGATTATAAATGCAATCAAATTCCTGTCTAGAAGCAAACCTCAATG
Organism: Cetorhinus maximus; assembly: GCF_964194155.1. Classification (NCBI taxonomy): domain Eukaryota; kingdom Metazoa; phylum Chordata; class Chondrichthyes; order Lamniformes; family Cetorhinidae; genus Cetorhinus; species Cetorhinus maximus. The sequence continues at coordinate 43,819,851 of NC_135903.1, read as the reverse complement.
AGCTGATATTATCCCAGCTGAGGGCTACAAGACTGGAGGTCAAAGTCTGGTCAAGAAGTTCATTGAACTCTTTTTCAGTCTATCTGGCAGCAAAGGATCATTCCACAAGAGGACAGAAATGCCTCCATTACCCGTCTGTACAAGCAGAAAGGAAATTGTCAATCTTGCAACAATCATAGAGGAATCTCACTCTTCTCCATCGCTGGCAAAATCTTCAATAGAATCCTTCTGAACCGCTTAGTGCAATTAAGTGGCCAATTATTGACCACTGAATGGCCGCTTCCCCCTCAATTTTTAGGCTGGTGGGAGGAGTTCCCGGGTATGGGGGAAGCCTGAAAATAACTGGGTTCAGGCCTTGGGCAGGAAGGTGTTGTGCCTCCATCAGCATCACACCTCCCCACACTTAAGGCCCGGTAACCACAGGACCTCCCACCCACTGCTGGTACTGCAGAGCCGCTGGCCTCTAGGAGTTGGAATATCTGATCCACTGAGGAGCTGGGAGTGCTGGTGACAGGGTTCCCGCTACCAATAGGAACTTTATTCTGTTGGGGCACCCGGAGATCGGGTCAGCGGAGGTGCCACCAGGTTTCACTGTGGATGATGGCTCTGCCCCCCAACTGCCCTCATCAGACTGCGCCCCCTGTGTGTGTAACAGTGTGTGTGCTGTTCTCCCTCCCCGATCTTATGTTTCTCTCTCCCTCAGTATGTCTTTCTCTCTCTCTCTCGCTCCACTGTGTGTGTTCTTTCCTTTCTTCAGACTCTACAGCACTTTTTTCCTTCTTATTTCTTGCTCACTGCTCCTACTGACCGGTTCTTGTATTTGGCTTTCCTTTGGAAGGGTTCCCTCCCCAGACACGGCCTATGCATTTAGCACATCTTCAATCAAGTAATTTTCAACTTCAGGTGGCGAGAGTAGAGAGTAACCAAACCAGCTCAGCTCTGAGAGTGAGAGCTGATCTCAACCAGATCCGATCAGCGCTGCTGTGCCCACATTAGCTGCTGGTTGTTCTCCAAGACAACACTGACTCTGGCCTGAATTTCACGCTTGGCGTGGGCGCTAAGTCGGTGGGAGTGGAAGTGGATGTGGAATCTGCTCCTGGCCATTGTCGGGTTGCAAACGGGATTTCACGTTGGATGGCCGATTAAGGTCCACCCAGCATGAAGTGTGTCTCCTCAATGGTCAGGATTGCTTGTCGGGCGCCGGGTCCAATGACGACCCAGTGGGCTCTTTAAAACTGGCAGAGGCTGCTCTCTGAAAGCTGCAAGGGGCCTGTCCAGGAAACCATTTCATTCAAACAATGGCCTCACCAGCGGCTGGAGACGTCAGGCAGGAGGGCAAGTCGGGTGGGCACTCAGCCCCCGTTCCTCGGACGAGTGTCTCATGGTCCTTGTGGGCGTGGTCGGTGTCAGGCGGGATACTCTAGTACCCAGGGATGGCAGGAGGAGACCACTGCACCTGACCAGAAAAGCCTGGGTGGAGGTGGCAGCCGAGGTCAGTGGCCACAACGTTGTGCAGCGCACATGGGTGCAGTGCCACAAAAGGTTCAATGACCTGCTGCGCTCAGCAAGGGTGAGGACCGAGTTGGCATGGATCAGTGTGGAGAAGTGTTAAGGTGTGGCCATCCCCCTCGTGGAGCTCAGGGGTGTTAGAGTCTGAGTGCCAACTGTCACTGACACTGGCACTGGCCAAGGGGGTGAGCCCTGGCTGCTTAGCCTGAGTGCTTTCCAGGTCAAGGGCTACAACTCAGATGTGCCCTGCGAGGTGTCCAAGGTTGCTGGGATGGGGGTTGCCAGGCTGCAGTGGCGCTGCAGGTAGTGAGTGGACTAATCAATGCTCCACTGTCCTTTCAGGAGAAGAGAAGCCATAACACCAATGAAAGAACTAAGACAGGCGGAGGCCCCCCTGCCTCTTCATTCTGAGGATGTAAGAGATGGAAGCCTTGGAGTTGGAGAGCCGCCACCCACCTCGGTGACCCGGCGTGGAGAGGCAGGGGTGTCTGACAAAGATAAGAATGTAGTGCATAGAGGTGAGAGTGCCAGATTGTGCAAACATTCTTGTTTAGTCTCTTCATTAATGGGAGCCTCAAACCAGGAGTCCCCAATGACCATTGAAAGACGATGGCACCATGATGCAGATCTCCATTGTGTCACCAGGGTGCCTGACATGCACAGTGACAGTGTGATGACTTTAACTAATGACATTGCCAGCTCACCCACGATCGCAGGACCCTGAACAACCACCCTTGATGCCAGGGGACCACGGGGCTTTAGATGCACCTGCGTCACACCCCCTGTCTGAACCAGGCACCAGTGCAGATACCAGCACCCTCATGGGCATTAGATCATCAGCTAGAATGTCAGTGCATAGCGGTGAGGGCAGTTCACACTTTCTTGAGGTGTAGGCGGAGGCAGAGAATGCCCAGGGCGCCAGCAGTGGGAGGACTGCTGGAGACCAGGATGATGCTGAGTCAAAGGCTAATGATGAGCCTCTGGAGTCGTCCATTAGGCAGCAGATGCTGGATGTCCAGTGGGCTGTTCAGGGGGATCTGACGGAGACCCATGAGGGTCTGCATGCTATGGTCTCTGTAATGAAGGAGACCATGCGGAGCATGGGCACTGCATTGAGCATCATCGCTGAGCGCACTGGCCCCTCCATTGAGAGAGTGGCGACTCTCATGGAGAGGCAGCTCCAGGGACAGAATCAGGGGTTCCTGGAGTTGTGCTCAGACCTGCAGCCCTCACACACGCACTGAACTCAGCTGGTCAGTGTCAGTGTGGGAGATGGATGAGGCACCCAGTATCCCAGCTAGGTACCCGTCCATCAATTGTGAGCAGGGAGGTCCAGAGCAACCTCACACGAGCTGCTTGTTGTCTCTGCAGGGTCCTCTCAGGGCGCTCTGGATGACAGCAGCAGCTCCTCTGCCCCTCTGCCAGTGACCATGGCATCTGATGAGGCTGTGGTGACTGGGGAGATGCCAGACGTGGCACTGGACGCTCCCTCCCAGGCGGGGCCAGCACAGGCTCCACTGGCCAGAGGATGACAGCCAAGGTCATCAAGGCCAACAAGACAGGACAGTCAGCAGCTGCCTCCAATGCTGGTGCCAGCGACAGGGGGGGGCACTAAGACACAGCACCTGGAAACGTAGGTTTAAGGCACCATGAGCACAGAGGGACAGTTCATGGGTGATCTTCTGTTCTGCTATGTTTTGTTAATATGTTTACAGTGTGACCATTAACACCAGATATAATTATGTTCACTTGATGTGAGTGTCAACATGATATCAATTTTGCTTTTGTCTTAATGGCCTGAATATGCTTCACTTGTTCTGCAGGTGCAGGGTACGCCAGGATATCATGCTGGACGTGAGTGGCCCTAAACTTTATTGCACAGGCACTGAAAGGGTCACTTCAAACACCCAGAATGGAGGCAGCAGCCCTGGCATGAGGCGGAAGTGGATCTTTGGCAGCCGAGCTGAAAAAGCATTGGATCAAGGTGTCCCTGGTGTCCCTGCCTCCCTGGAGGTTACTGAGGTCTGCCTCCACACCCTCAGTGTTCTCCTCACCGTGGTCCTCTTCTGACTCATTACTGGACTCATCCTCTGTGGCCTGTGGAGCTGCATCAAGATCCCCTTCCCCCAGTGGCTCCCCCCTTGCCAGTGCCAAATTGTGGAGAGTGCAGCATGCAACCACCATCAGTGCTCTGGGGGGTATTGTAGTACTCCCCCTGAACAGTCCAGGCATTGGAAGCACATCTTCAGAAGACTTATGGCCCTCTCTATCACCGCCTTTGTGGAGGCATGACTCCTATTATAACGCTGCTCTGCCTCTGTTCTTGGATAGCGGAGAGGCGTCATGAGCCACCTTTTCAAGGGAGAGCCCTTGTCACCCAGCAGCCATCCATCCAGCCGGGCTGGAGCACTGAAGAGCCCCGGCACCTGGGGGTGTCTGAGGATGTAGGCGTCATGGGACCTGCCTGGGTACCTTGCACAGACTTGTAGAATCTGCATCCTGTGATCACACACTATCTGCACGTGCATGGAGGGGAAGCCCTTCCTGTTGACGAAGGCACTGGGCTCACCTGCTGGCACATTGATGGCCACATGTGTACAGTCTATAGCACCCTGGACACGGGGGAAGCCAGCAATGGCCGCGAAGCCTCTGGCTCACTCAGCCTGGCTGGCCCCGTCCGTACAGAAATGAATGAAAGTCAATACCTGCCTGAACAGAGCTTCTGTCACCAGCTTAACACAACTGTGGACAGGTGATTGGGAGACTCCACACAGATCACCCACTGACCCCTGGAAAGAGCCGGAGGCATAGATGTTAAGGGCCATTGTGACCTTCAGAGCCACTGTCATGGGGTGTCCACTCACACAGTCGGAGCTGATCTCAGACCCAATCATCTGACAAATGGAGGTCACGGTCTCCCTGGAGAGGCGGAGCCTCCTTCGGCAGTGCACCTCAGACACATTGAGGTAGCTGCATCGCCCAAACCCTGGCAGCAGGATAGTGGTTTCTTCTGTGGCCCCTTCCACCTTGGGCTACCTGCTGGCCCTGTGTCTGTCCTCCCACAGGTCACTCCCCTGGAAGCTGCATTGGGACACCCGGCCTCCTCTCCCTTCTGCCCCTCTCTCCCTCCTCAGAGGAGGTGCCTCCAGCAGAGACCACAATCCCCATTACCAGGGTAACAGAAGACTGTCAGGTGCTTGGAAGGGTCCACACGGTCAAAATCCTCATGGGGCCTTGGAGACACCAATGAGTCTATAATGAAACCTGGAAACGCCAAGACTGAAGCTCAGAACACAATGAAGCTGTCAAGTTCAAATAAGCAACCAGCAGCAAACTATCTCCTAACTCCTCAGTACTCATAGTGGCATTGCTGCTGTCCCTTTATATCCCGCCCTCGGTGAGGTCTTGTTAAAAGTGGGCTGCCCCACTGCCCGTTTTGCCCATGCGATGAGCGCGAAACCACAGGGGCAACGTAAAATCGGCATTCATTTCCTTTTTGATGGCCTTAAATGGCCCTTTAATTGTTGGCGGGTGCAGCTCTGGCACCTGCGCTCACCCGGCAACCTGAAGATTGCTTGCAAGCGGGGTGATGTTGGGACGCTCGCTTGACATCATCTTGCGCTATTTACGCCTGTTCAGATCGAGCATGCACCCACCCACAAGACATAAAATCCTGGCCTATGTTTCAAAAATGTTTCACGGCTGTAAAGAGCTTTGTGAAGTCATGAAGTCATGAAAGGCGCTACATAAATGCAAGCTCTTTCTTCTTTGTTTCTGAGATCTCAGCTAAACAGAATCCAACTCAGTTCAGCTTCCTCTGGGACTCAGTAACTAAGTGACCAAGGGTTAAAAATTTCCAGTTAAGCAGGCAAATGTCTCGGGTCTGCTTCAGGACATCACAGTCTTGGCCATGGGCTGCTATGGATGATCGGCGATGGGGAGGGGGGAGGAAGGTCCAGCTGTGAGTGGGGGAGGAAGGTGTACTTGGCGGGGTGGGGGGTGGTGGTCTAGGCTTGACTGGGAGAGGAAGGTTGGGGTGGGGGAACAAAAGTGTTGGGGGGGATGAGGTTGGGAGGCGGAGGAGGGAGTGTGGGAGGAGGGGGGTGCAATGGGGAGAATGCAGCAAGTGGGCAGTTAGGTGTAAGGGGAGGGGGAAGGTATAAGAGAAGGAGCTCGGAGTGGGGAAGGAGTCCAAGAGGGAAGGAGTCCAGGGGGCAGGAAAGAGTTTGAAGAGGGGAAGGAGTAAGGGTGGAGGAGGGAGTTAGGGAGTAACAGGGAAGAGGGAGTGAGGGTGGAGGATGGAGTGAGGGGGAGGGATGTCCAGGTGAACTTGCAAGGGAGGGGTCTGTGGAGCCAATGACTGCCTCCTGGGGAGGGAACTGAGGGTGGGTGTAGTGGGAGGGAATGGTGAGTATGAGATGGGGCAGAGTGAGCCGGAAGGGTGGGAGGGTGAAGGTGCGGTGGTAGTGGAGGAGGGGATGGTGAGGGTGGTTGATGGGAACTCAAAGGCAGACACACATCCTGGAGGTGGGAAGGAGGGTGTCGGGGAGGTCAATGTGGATGGGGGTGGGATCCTCAGGAAGGTCGAGAATGTGCACGTTCACCTGGACACCCTGGAGTGACAAGGGTTCGGGTTGGTAGGTGACGGTAGGGGGGTGGAAGGTGATGCCAGGGCGGTTGACAGTGATGGGAAAAGGACATGGGTGACTGGGGGAGGGGAAAGGACGGGGAGCTTACAAGAAACTTGACTATGACCATGTTTTACAAATTGAAAGTGAGCGGAGCCTCGTGTTGGACGGGCACAGGTGCTGCTGGGAGTGTGGTCAGTGGGTGGGCGGAGATACAGGTCGGCTCAGATGGACAATCGATAGTGAACCCCAGCAGCAGCACTGAAAACACTCGGGGCAGTGAGGTGAGTGTGATGGAGGAAGGCTCTGTGTGTGTGGGAGAGGCTTGCACGAGGCTCCGAAAGACTCTGTCACACACGTCTCTCCCTCCAGAATCACTCGTGGTCCGGCTGTGTGCAGCTGAACTGCTAGTGAGGGGTAATGCAGGGGGAGAACTTGTGAAGCCTGTAAGTGAATCTGAAAGACAACATTATACTTTATTCAGTGAAAGTGAATATATTTTCAGATTATAAAGTGGCAAAATGTGTTCACCCATGGAAACACTTCTGATCAGAAATTCTTAATTTTTCTGGGCTTTCCTCTTCTAGGTGCTACCCTGACATCCGCAGCAGGGATGGAGACAGCCTGTGCAATGTAACAGCCTCTGTTACCTCTGATGACTTTGGCATGCGTCCTCTGGAAAGCCGAGGCCTTGGGGGCCCCGGTTTGCTTTGGCTGCCCCCCTGTGGGCCAGCTGCTTCCTCTGCGGTGACAGAGGACGAGGTTGAGGGGGTCACAGGCAAAGGGGACTCGGAAAGAGTGGGCAGCCTCTGAGTGGTTGACCCAGGGGTGTCCAGCTGCTGCTCCTCCTCTCTTCGGGTGCCCGATGGCCCCGTTCTGACTCCTTGAGGGGATGGAGCACCCGGATGGTGTCCCATTTCCCTCTCACGTTGCCACTGCAGGAACTCGCCCATGTCTCCCGTGATAGAGTGCAGCTCTGCACACATCTCTGCATTCTGCTGGGCAAACACATCTGCAGTAAGTGTTTGCGGCTGCAGGAACTTCAGCTCCCAGTTATTGATCTGGAGGCCGAGCTGCAGACACTGACACATCAGGGAGGGGGAAAGTTACCTGGACACTTTATTCCAGGAGGTGGTCACATCCCTTAGGACTGTCTCTTCTGATTTGGTCAGTGGTCAGGGACAGGAGGGTGTGACTGTAAGTGAGGCAGCCAAGGGGACTCAGAGGGCAGGAGTGCAGGAGCCTTGGCCCTTGCAATTGTCCAACAGGTTTGAGGTTTTTTCAGTTGGTTTGGATGAGAGTGGGGGCTTCAGGCTGGGTGAGCTAATTGGCCATGGCAACGTAGTACAGGAAGCCATTTAAACCTGGGGAGTTACAAGGAAAGTAGTGGTGGTAGGGAACAGTATAGTCAGAGGGACTGAGACTGTTCTCTGCAGCAAAGGGTGTGAGTCCAGATGGCTGTGATGCCTGCCTGGTGCCAGGGTTTGGGACATCTGCTCAGCGTTGGAGAGGAACTTGCAGTGGGAGGGGAGGATCCAGTCCTCATGGCCCATGTAGGTACCAATGACATAGGCAGGACAAAGAAGGAAGTTCTTGCAAAGTCAGTATGAGGAACTTGGCACCAAATTAAGAAGCAGGACCTCAAAGGCATAATCTCTGGGTTATTACCTGAGCCACATGCAAACTGGCATAGGACAAATCAGATTAGGGAGATGAATGTGTGGCTCAAAGACTGGGTGTGGGAGAAGTGGGTTCTGGTTCATGAGGCACTGTCACCGATACTGGGGAGAGTGAGACCTGTACCATTGGGACAGTCTACACCTGAACTGTGCTGGGACTGGTGTTCTTGTGAGCCACATAACTAGGGAAGTAGAGAGGGTTTTAAACTAAGTAGTGGGGCAAGGGTACAAATTTAGGAAGATGTGGTAAATCAATGAGCGGAGACAAGGCAAAAGAGAAAGGTATTATTACTGAAAATGAAAAACAGACCATGACAGGAAGGGATAGAGAGTACAAATCTAACAGTAAATCAACAGAACAAACTAGAAATAAAAGGATAAAACAAAAGGCTCTGTATCTGAATGCATGTAGCATTCGAAATATAACAGATGAACTGAGAGCGCACATAGAAATAAATAAGTACAATTTGATAGACAATACAGAGACCTGGCTGCAGGAGGACATGGATTGGGACTTGAATATTAAAGGGTATAGAATATTTCGGAAGGACAGGGAGTGAGGAAAAGGTGGAAGGGTGGCTCTGTCAGATAATGATAGTATTAGCACAAGAGAGAGGGATGACCTTAGTTCAGGAAACCAGAATGTGGAAACAGTTGGGTGGGGATGAGAAAAGGTAAAGGCAGGAAGTCACTTGTGGGAGTTGTTTACAGACCCCCTAATAACCACATGGTAGGAAGGAGCATAAAGGAAGAAATAAAGGGAGCTTGTCAGAAAGGCACAGTGACCATGGGGGATTTTAATCTGCATATGGACTGGAAAAGTCAGATGGGCAAAAGTAGCCTAAATGAAGAGTTCATAGAATATTTCTGGGATAGTTTCTTAGAACAGCATGTTCTGGAGCTAACCAGGGAGCAGGCTATACTAGACCTGGTCTTGTGCAACACGATGGGGTTAATTAATGATCTCATAGTGAAGGCATCCTTAGGTAGCAGTGATCATAATATGATTGAATTTTACATTCAGTTTGAGGGAGGGGGGACTGGGTCTGAGGCTGTTTTAAACTTAAATAAGAGCAATTATGAGGGCATGAAAGTGAATTGGCAAATTAAGTTAAGGGATAGGTCAATAGAGATGCAGTGACTAATATTTAAGTGAATATTTCAGAATACACAGAATAAATACATTCCAATGAGTAAGAAAAAGTCCAAGGGATGGACACACCATCTGTTGTTAACTAGAAAGGTTAAAGACAGTATCAAACTTAAATAAATAACAAAGCAAAGCAATAGCAAAGATAGGTGGAAGGCCAGAAGATTAGACAGAATATAAAGAACAACAAAAGATGACTAAAAGATTAATATGGAGGGAAAAATTAGAGTATGAGAGAAAGCTAATCAGAAATATAAAAACAGATAGTAAGAGTTTCTGTAAATATTTAAAAAAGAAATGAGTTAACAAAGAAATTGAGTCTGGAGAATTGATGATGGAAAACAAGGAAATGGCAGATGAATTGGACAGGTTTTTTTGCATCAGTTTTCACTATAGAGGATACAAGTAACATCCTAGAGGCAGCTATAAATCAGGAAATGGAAGGGAGGGAGGAACTCAGGACAATTACAATCACCAGAGAAGTGTTACTGAGTAAATTGTTGGAGCTGTGGGCTGACAGGTGCCCAGGTCCTGATGGTCTTCATCCTAGGGTCTTAAAAGAAGTGTCTAGTGAGATATTTGATATATTGGTTTTAATTTTCCAAAACTCCCTAGACTCAGGGAAGGTCCCATTAGATTGGAAGATAGAAAATGAAACTCCATTATTCAAAAAGGGAAGGAGACTGAAAGTGGGAAACCACAGACCAGTTAGCTTAACATCTGCCATAGGGAAAATGTTAGAAGCTATCATTAAAGAAGCTATAACAGGGCACTAGGATAAGTTCAAGGTAATCAGGCAGAGTCAACATGGTTTTGTGAAAGGGAAATCGTATTTAACAAACTTAATGGAGTTCTCTGAGGAAGTAACATGTTGTGGATTAAGTAATGTGTTGTGTACTGTACTTAGGTATCCAGAAGGCATTTGATAAAGTGCCACATCAAAGGTTATTGCGGAAGATAAAAGCTCGTGGTATAGATGGTAACATATTGGCATGGGTAGAAGATTGGCTGGCTAACAGGAAGCAGACAGTGGGCATAAATGAGTCTTTTTCAGATTGGCAAGATGTAACCAATGGTGTGTCACAGGGATCAGTGCTGGGACCGCAACTCTTTATATAAATGACTTGGATGAAGGGATGGATGGGATGGTTGCCAAATTTGCTGATGGCACAAAGATAGATAGGAAAGTAAGTTGTGAAGAGGACATAAGGAGGTTACAAAAAGATGTAGATAGGTTAAGTGAGTGGGCAAAGATCTGGCAAATGGATTATAATGTGGGAAAATGTGAAATTGTCCATTATGGCAGGAAGAATAAAAGAGAAGCACATTATCTAAATGGTGAGAATTGCAGAGCTCTGAGGTGCAGAAGGATCTGGGTGTCTTAGTGCATGAATCACAAAAGGCTAGTATGCAGGTACAGCCAGTAATTAGGAAAGCTAATAGAATGTTATCATTTATTGCGGGGAATTGAATATAAAAGTAGGGAGGTTATGCTTCAGTTATACAGAGCACTAGTGAGACCACATCGGGAGTACTGTGTACAGTATTGGTCACCTTATTTAAGGAACGGTGTAAATGCGTTGGAAGCAGTTCACTACCTGGAATGAGCGGGTTGTCTTATGAGGAAAGGTTGGACAGGCTAGGCTTGTATCGCTGGAGTTTAGAAGAATAAGAAGCAATTTGATTGAAACATATAAGATGCTGAGGGGTCTTGACAGGTTGGATGTGGAGAGGATGTTTCCTCTTGAGGGATAATCTAGAACTTCGGGTCACTGTTTAAAAATAAGGGGTCACCATTTAAAACAGAGATGAGGCGCAATGTTTTCACTCAGAGGGTCATGAGTCTTTGGAACTCTCTTCCTCAAAAGGTGGTGGAAGCAAAGTCTTTGAATATTTTTAAGGCAGAGGTGGATAGACTCTTGGTAAGCAAGGTTATTGGGGGTAGGCAGGATTCAGATTTGCGTTTTCTATTAGATCAGCCATGATCTTGTTAAATGGCAGACCAGGCTCAAGGGGCTGAATGGCCCACTCCTGCTCCTTCTTCGTATGTTCATACACACTCACACACAGGCACACACTCCTACACACACCAAAACACACACACACATACTAACTCACACACACACACAAAATCACATACACACTCACACACAGGCACACACTCCTACACACACCAAAACACACACACACTCACACACACACACACAAAATCACACACACACTCTCATATATGCATGCACTCACACTTACACTCATGCACTCTAACAGTCAGTCACACACACAGGCACACACACACTAAAACACATTCAGACACACACTTACATTCCCATACACACTCACACAGTGCCCCCCCCACAAACACCCACACACTCACACTTACACAAACAGTCACACTCGCAAAATCATTCACACACACATACACACACACATGTAGGGTGGGTTTACAACTAAACACACCGTTGCCGTGGCATCAGGCCCCGAGAAATGACAGGGGGGCCCCAAAATGAATGAGTTTCAAAACATTCAAACTGGGTGCGTGAACTGATGCTGTATTTGCAAAGTTAAAGAGGGTTATTTTTGGGACTGAGTCCCGTGTGCGACAGGGGCGACAGGCACCCGGGGTGGTGTCAGCAACATCTCTGCCTTTGATCAGCTACAAAAACAAACCCGAAGAAAACATCTTTTGGATGTATTTGCTTTAATGACAAATGATCATTTCACAAAGCGGGTCTGTCTCATTCGCTGTCAAACCTTCACAGAATAAATAGTAAGACTCTGTTAATCCACCAGGAAAGCAATGTTTAGAAAAATAAGCCTGAAAGGAGATTGAAGTATTCAGAAATGATATGAACAGATGGCTAAGAATTGCCCCTTTTCCAACCAGCCTGCCCCAGCAATTATATTTCCCCCTTTTTTTGATAAATCCCTCTCCTCCCACATGCACTCTCTCTCTGATACAAGGTATGCCACTTGCTAATGAGCCTAGAGCAGACTGCTAGGCCACACATTGAGCGAACTCACTTCACCCAACAGTGGTGAAGTGCAAAACAAAAACAGAATTACCTGGAAAAACTCAGCAGGTCTGGCGGCATCGGCGGAGAAGAAAAGAGTTGATGTTTCGAGTCCTCATGACCCTTCAGCAGAAATGGTGAAGTGCATCTGCTTCCCTCAGCCCATGATCGCCAATCCAAGTAGAGAGCTCGCTCACTGGTTGTTTGAAGGAATAACCAGGGTGTTACAACCCCATCCCCAGGGGAGGTCGCACAGTTTATTAACTTCCCGAATGGGATCCCAATTTTGTTATGCTCCTGGGTGAGGAGGGATGAGCTTCTTTATTCAAACCCCTTGGTAGGTCACAGCAAGGTTAATTTAAAAGGGATCCCTTCCCCCAGTGGACACCTTGTCCCAGTCCAAATGTATTTACTTTTAGAAGGAGCCAACTTAACCAGATTTTCTTGAGCCAAAGAAAGAGTAAATTTATTAGTTACTGAAATCTCGAGAAAAATAATAAAAATGCAACACGCATACATACAGATCAGAAATGGGAAGCTTAGAGTCCAAATAAAAGTAAAAAAAAACAAATCAGTCTTTGGCTTGTCCATGCAGCGTAGATGGTGATACGTTGCTGTGGTTAAGTTGGGTGATTCCGGTAGAATGGATGCCCGCCAGTGAAACAGCGTGTTTCCTGGGAATGATGGTTAATGAGGTGGGGTTGGGCAATACGGCGTGAAAACGTTCTTTTCCGCACTTAGTGCAAATCTGGGACAATTCCGCCCACACTCACACATTCACACTCACACTCACACATATACACACCCACATACACACACACTCATACAGAGACACACACTCACAAATTCACACACACACACACACAGATTCACACTCACACACACATTCACAGACACATATTTACACACTCACCCACATGCACTCATACAGATTCGTACTTACATACTCTCTCACACACACATACACAGACTCACACATTCACACACACACACACACACAGGTACACGCACACATGCACACATTCACTCCCACACAAGCACACACACACTCATAGACCCATTCACACACATAAACTCAAACACAGATTCACACTCATTCACTCGTACACTCACACTCACACATACACTCTCATACACACATTCACACACACACATACACATGCTCACACACACATTCTCTCACACACACAGACTATCTCACACACACACACTTGTGCACAGATTCACATTCACACACACATTCACACTGTTAAGATCCCATCTGCTAGCCATTTTGCTAGTGCTGTTGGGGAGGGTTTAAACTAACTCAGCAGGGGCGTAGGAACCTGGAGAGAATATTAGAAAGTAATACCAGGATGCACGGAATATTGGGAGAGGCAGATAGCACTAACATAGAGAATAGTAAGTTAACAGATGGAGCTGGAGTAAGGGAGCAAGTAATTAAGCCTAAATCAGGGCTAAACTGCATGTATGTGAATGCACGGAGTATAGTTAATAAAATTGGGGAGTTATAGGCACAGATTGCCTTGTGGGATTATGATGTTGTGGCGATAATGTAGAACTGATTTAAGGGAGGGCAGATCTGGGTGTTAAATATTCCTGGTTACAAAGTGTTCAGAAAAGATAGGAAAGGGAAGAGAGGAGGAGGGGTGGCTAAAGTTAAGGAGAGTATTGCAATGCTGGAGAAAGAGGATATGTCAGGGGATTCAAGGACAGAATTAATTTGGCTAGAGCTAAGGAATAAGAAGGGTGCAGTTACATTGCTTGGTGCAATATATAGACCACCAGTTAGTGGGAAGGATATAGAGGAACAAATCTGCAAGGAAATTACAGAGAGGTGTAAACATCATAGAGTAGTTATAATGGGGGACTTTAATTACCCATATATAGACTGGGGTAGTGATAGTTTAAGGGGCAGTGAAGGGCAAGTGTTCCTAGATTGTGTTCAGGAGAATTTCCTACAGCAGTAAGTGTCCAGTCCAACAAGAAAGGAGGCGCTGCGAGACCAGGTTCTTTGGAATGAGGAGGGCCAAGTAGATCAAGTGACAGTGGGGGAACATTTAGGGGTCAGTGATCATTGTATCGTAAGGTTTAGGATGATGGTGGTAAATGACACTGGTCAATCCAGAGTAAGAATAATCAACTGGCAGAGACCAGACTTCAATGGGGCAAGAACGGAGCTGGGCCAGACAGACTGGAACCAAAGGTTGGTGGGAAAAACAGTAGCTGAACAATGGGCTACCTTCAAAGAGGAGATGGTTTGGGCACAGTCAAGGCATGTTCCCTGAAAAGGGAAGGGTAGGACAAACAAATCCAGAGCTCCCTGGATCACAAAGGAGATAGAAATTAAGTTAAAGAAGAAAAAGTGTACTTACGACAGGTGTCAGGTAGCAAATACAACTGAGAACCAAGCTGAATACAGAAGGTTCAGAGGGGATGTGAAAAAGCAAATACGAGAAGCAAAGAGGGATTATGAAAAGAGACTGGCAGCTAACATTAAAGGAAATCCCAAAGTATCCTATAGCACATCAATAGTATAAGGGGGTAAAAGGAGGAGTTGGGCCTATTAGGGACCATAAAAGGGCATTTACACATAGAGGCAAGAGGCATGGCTGAGGTGTTAAATGAATACTTTGCATCTGTCTTTACCTCCGAGGCAGATGCTGCCCAGGCCATGGTGACAGAGGAGGAAACTCAGCCACTAGGAGGGTTTAAAATTGATACGGAGGGGTTATTGGATAAGCTGTCGGTACTTAAAGATGATAAGGCACTGGGACTGGATGAGATGCATCCAAGAATATTGAAGGAAGTGAGAGTGGAAATTGCAGAGGCACTGGCAATAATCTTTCAATGTTCCCTGGATTCGGGGGAGGTGCTGGAGGACTGGAGAATTACAAACATTATGTCCTTGTTCAAAAAAGGTTGTAAAGATCTGCCCTGCAATTACAGACAAGTCAATTTAATTTCGGTGGTGGGGAAACTTCTAGAAACAATTATTTGGGATAGAATTAATAGTCACATGGAAAAACGTGGGTTGATTTGTGAGAGTCAGCATGGATTTTTTAAAGGAAAATCGTGTCTAACTAACTCTTTTTGAAGAGGTAACAGAGACAGTTGATGAGGGTAAGGCCGTTGATGTGGTGTATTTGGACTTCCAAAAGGTGTTCGATGCAGTGCCTCACAACAAACTTGTGAGGAAAGTTATAGACCATGGAATAAAAGGGACAGTAGTAACATGGATACAAAATTGGCTGAGGGACAGGAAACAGAAAGCAATGGTTAATGGGTATTTTTCAGGCTGGAAGAAGATTTATAGTGGAGTTCCCCAGGGGTCAGTATTAGGACCCTTGCTTTCCCTGATATATATAAATGTTCTAGATCTTGGTGAGCAGGGGACAATTTCAAAGTTTGCAGATGACATAAAACTTGGGAGAATTGTAAACTGTGAGGAGGAGAGTGTAAAACTTCAAAAGGACATTAACACATTGGTGGAGTGGGCAGATAGGTGGCAGATGAAGTTCAATGTGGAGAAGTGTGAGGTGATACACTTTCGTACAAAGAACATGGAGAGACAGTATAAAATAAAGGATACTATTCTAAAGGGTGTGCAGGAGCAGAGAGACCTGGGTGTATATGTACATAAGTCATTAAAGGTGGCAGGACAGGTAGAGAGAGCTGTTTCTAAAGCATACACTATTCTAGGCTTCATTAGTAGGGGCATAGAGTATAAGAGCAGGGAGGTTTTGATGAACTTATATGAGATACTGGTTAGACCCAGCTGGAGTATTGTGTACAGTTCTGGGCACCATATTGTAGGAAGGATGTGAACACATTGGAGAGAGTACAGAAGAGGTTTATGAGAATGGTTCCAGGGATGAGACACTTCTGTTATGAGGAAAGATTGGAGAAGTTGGGACTGTTTTTCTTGGAGAGGAGAAGGCTGAGAGGAGACTTGATAGAAGTTTTCAAAATCATGAGGGGTCTGGACAGAGTAGATAGGGAGAAACTGTTCCCGCTCATAAACAGATTGAGAACCAGAGGGCACAGTATTAAAGTGTTTTGCAAAAGAAGCAAATATGAGGTGAGAAAAAACTTCTTCACACAGCGAGTGGTTAGGGTTTGGAATGCACTGCCTGGGAGTGTGATGAGACAGGTTCAACTGAGGCTTTCAGGAGAGCATTGGATGATTATTTAAATAGATACAATGTTCAGGGTTATGGGGAAAAGGCAGGAGATTGGCACTAAGTTAAAATGCTCAGAGAGCCGGTGCAGTTACAATGGGCCAAATGGCCTCCTTCTACACTGTAACAATTCTGTGATTCTGTGATGTTGCTACTGGACAAGCAGATCCCAGGGTGGAAAGCTGCTTGATAGATTCTAGTTTTTATTTTTGAATCCTCCTCCTGGTGTTCCTCTTCCCGGATCGCCACTCGCATTCAAGCTTTACCTTTCATGCACCTTCTCTCAAATGCTCAACTGAAGCAACAGAACATCACGGCTTCACATGCCCGTCCTGAAGAGTTACAGCCCATTGGCTATCTCTGTGGAAAATGGCTACTGAACAGAGTCACAGGAGTCAGCTGATGTACTTTTAACAAAAGAATAAAACATTTATTAAACAGGAAAAGATTAACTATATTACAATACTCCTTCACCCACAACTATACCTCTGCAGATATGTACAGATTTGTAAGGATAACAAAAGTTACAAATTCTATCTTATACTCAAATGTTCCCAATAGGTACACTGTCCATGTAAACCAATAGGTGGCCTGTGGTCAGGCACACCACACTTTGAAACCAAATGGCAGATGCCACCCAAGACAGATGCTATGGATCTGTCATCAACCCCCCACCTAGATGCTTGACACACTTTGAGCCAACCGGTCTCACTGAACCCTGTCTTTCAAATGGGGGTTTCCAATCTCCACTCTCGAAGAACCCACTTTGAAATCATCTACCAAAAGATGCTTTCTCTTAGACGCCTTCCACAATGGTCCACCTCCAGGGTTTTGAATCCTCCTCCTGGTGTTCCTCTCCCCGGATCGCCACACAAATTCAAGCTTTGCCTTCCATGCACTCTCTCTCAAATGCTCAACTGTGCCAACAGAACACCACTGTTTCACATGCCCGTCCTGAAGAGTTACAGCCCATCGGCTATCTCCTTGGATATTCTGGCTTCTCACAAGCCTATTTTGCTTTAAGTCTTCATCCTTCAGCTTTCCCTCTTTAAACTTGGAGCCTTTCTCTTTGCTCCTTCCTTTTACCTTCACTTATCAGGACCTTTTCCAGAATCCTGTCCTTCCTTTGACTGGTTTCAACTAAACTAAAATTGCTTTTGGTTTCTCTGTCCATGTGGTCCTCCTGTTGCTAGGCAACAGCCTAGTTTTTCTACCTTTGTTTTAACTCCCCTTCAAGAGTCGTAAAACCTAATTGTAGGCACCTTTTAAAGTGAAACTAAAACTCAAGTTTCCCCCTTTCTTAACACACAAGTACAAAAACAAAAATAAAACTTAAACTTAAAGCTAAAGCTCCTTCTTAATACCCACAAATACAAATATAACTTACTTGAACTACCTCTAGTTACTAACATCTTTTCCTTGAAAGAAAGAAAGCTTCACCACAATGAAGGTTTCTTTATAATGGCCTTATATCCACCTCACACAAACTTGACATTATAAACCTCCAACAATAGCTTATTACATATCATACAAATAATTTTTCCATCTCATTTCACAACAACATATATTGTACAACTACAAAAAATACCTAAACAAAGTGAATAAATGTAACAAGTTTAGTAGAATTTGAACATCATAGCATTATTATAACTCAACTCTTGTGCTTCTTTTTCCCCTCATTTCTAGTCTATAACTCAGCAAAGAGTGTTTCACTTAAATCCACAGCCCTATTGTCCTTTTTGTTAGCTGTAGGTGCAATTCCATCCTCAGGCTTCTTTTCCAAACTCAAATGAGGTAAATTCTCATTTCAGTTTAGCAAAGTTAAGATGGCATTTTTGTGCATTAATATCTCATTTCTTCTCTGGTCAAAATATCTTATCACCGTTTTAAGGATGTCGAGATGCTTTCTATGTTCCAACAAAAGGATTTTGTATCCTTGCTTGGATTGATCTTTAAACTTTTTATGATCTTGTTATTTCTCTCAATCCCATTTGGAATAGGTCTTTTCCACTTCTTTTTGAGCAATGTCAGTTGCTTTCTCCCTGTGGAGTTTCACATTTCATTCCAACAATTCAACTTTGCATAATTCACGAACTATATCATGCCTCTCTTCTACAGTTTTTGAATGATCTTTTGCAAACTGTCCACTTGCCTGAATTCCAACTGCTGCCTTTTATGTATTAGCACCTGCAAGCACATGTCAATCAGTGTCTCTGGTGATTGACCTTTCCAGGTCATTTTGCAATTTCAATCCTTTTTGTTGGCAATTCTTAATTTCCAATTCTGCAAGCACTTCAGTTGTTTTCACATTGTCCATTACTGAAGTTGATACATCAGTACTATTCCTTGGATCAGTTCTTCACTCAATTAGACCACAATTCAGCAAGAAAGTTTTATTCACAGAAGCAACTTCAGAACTATGGCACTCCATACCACATATCTCCCTCTTTCATTTTCTCCAGTTTGCATTGAAGTTTGAGAATCTCATTACTCTTTTCCCAGCAAGTCTAACAGTTCAAAACAAAAAACTACTGCGGATGCTGGAAATCCAAAATAAAAACAGAATTACCTGGAAAAACTCAGCAGGTCTGGCAGCATCGGCGGAGAAGAAAAGAGTTGACGTTTTGAGTCCTCATGACCCTTCAACAGAACTGAAAGTCTAACAGTTCATTAGTTTTGGTTTTTAATTCTGCATTCAACCAATTATTCTGAGTTACCAACAATCCCTTTCTTGTTCCAGACATTTTCCACAATTTTTCATAGCAACTACTGATGCTTGAAGTTCAACAAGTTATAACTGAAGGTTGACCTTTGTTAAATTTGCTTCTACAAGTTTATTATTTAGACATTTCTACTTTCCGTGACTGATTCTCAATTATTCTCACCAATTCACATTTTTCATTAGCAAACTCCTCTTTTGAATGTGAAAGTTGGCTCTCTACTTTAATCAGACTTTCCTTCAATTGCTTGTTATCTGCAATAAGTGTTTCATTTTGGACCACAATAGTTTTCAAGAGTTCATTAAGATCAGGACGATCAACTGTTTGCTGCAGTACAATCATTGTCACATTACTGCCTCCACTAGCTGAATCATTACCCAGAGTAAAATCTAACCCTTCCACAGGTAATTTCCACTAAAACAATTCCGTTTATGAAGTGAGTTTGTAAACTGACTCCACACAAAGAAACAGGTTCATAAATTCCACAAATACACCTTATTAACTTGTCCTTCATAAAACTGCATGGGACACACATTGTGTCATAAACCATCATCAACGACTGATCTGCCCCTGTATCTCCCAAAATTTTAATCTGTTTACTTATTTTGTTGGAGGAGTGAGGGATTACTTCTCCCCTTGAGACAAAACATCCGGAACATCTAATTGCCCAATTTCCTTCACCAGTAATCAAAGAAGAATTCTCTGGACTATCCTGAACCATATTCCTCTTTCCCAGGGAAGACATTTCATCTGTACTAATGCTACAGTTTTAACAACCATTTCTTTTCCTAAGGATTCCTTAGGTGTTCCTACAACTGCAATATGTCTACCATTTAATTTCCAGCAACCTGCCCAATCATGTCCCACCTTGTTATAATGGAATCGCTTAGGCTTTTGAATCTCACTTCCGCCTTCAGCATCTTCCTTTCTGGTCTAAGGAGAAATTCCCTGGCAATTCCCAACTGTCCCTTCTCTTCCCTGGCCACTTGCCTTCCTTTCACCTTCCCACCTTCTGTCCTTTTCGAGTTTATTGGGATGATGGAAAAAGGGTTTGGATTTATGGACCAGTGTATAATCGTCAGCCATCTCTGCTGCCTGTCTGGCTGTTTTAACCCTCTGGTCTTCAACATGGGTTCTAACTACAGGAGGAAGTAAAACTTTAAATTCTTCCAAGGGAATTATTTCCCTAAGAACTTCATACGTTTTCTGTACTTTTAATGCCAGTATCCAATGGTCAAAATTACTTTTCTTCACCCTCTCAAACTCAATTTAGGTCTGCCCAGGCTGTTTCCATACATTCTGAAATTTCTACCTGTATGCCTCAGGGACAAACTCACATGCACTAAGAATAGCCTTTTTCACTGCGTCATACTCCACAGATACCTCTTCTGACAGCGATGCATAAACCTCATGAGCTCTACCCACCAACCTACTCTGTAAGAGCATTGTCCAGATTTCTTTTGGCCACTTCATTGGCTTAGCAACCTTCTCAAGTGAGATAAAGAATGCTTATACATCCCTTTCATCAAACTTTGGGAGGGCTTGCACAAATTTAAACATCTCCCCACTGGCTTTGTGTTGGAGGGTTTTTCATCATCAGAACCTTCCTCAGCATCTGAGGCCTCTTTTTGAAAGTCCAGCCTTTTAAACTGGTATTCCCTTTCTCGTGCCTTCTCTCTTTACTCCATTGCTAACTTCTCCCTCTGAGGTCAAGTTTTTTAAATCTTACCTCACTCCCTTTCTCTCTCCTGCCTTACTGCCTACTCCCTTTGAAATGCTCTCTCTTTTTCTTTTTCCGCTCTTTCAAGTTTTTTCATTTCCTTTGCATGTTCCAGTTGCTTCATTCACAACTGGATCTTAACCAACTCAATTGACTCACTCCTGGAGGATGTGGTCTCTCTGGTATACCTTAAAGTATCAAACGCTGCATTATTATCTCAGATACATCTGCTTTCCTTGCCCCTAAGGGTAATTCTAACTCCAGTTTATTCGCCAATTCCATTAGCTTATTCTTGGTTAATTTTTAACCATGTAGACTAGTCAGGGTTACATCTTCCACCTGTAAAAATAAGTCTTAGCAACCTCCAAAACCATTTTGAATTCCCACGCTTATAATATACCTCGCAGCAACTCCAATTCCTATTCGCAGTAACTCAGTACCTTCACGTACTCGTTTTTTTAAAGGATTCACAAATCCCACCGAAAGTCAAGGATTTCCAATCCCACAAGAGATTCCACCTTATAGCGATGATCCCGGATGAGCCCCCACTTTGTTAAGATCCCATCTGATGTTACTACTGGACAGGTCAGAAACCTGGGTGGAACCCGGCTTGATAGATCCTAACTTTTATTTCTTGTTTAGAAATGTGGAGAGTGGCCACTGAACAGAGTCACAGGAGACAGCTGATGAACTTATAACAAAAGAGTAAAACATTTATTAAACAAGATAGGATGAATGATATTACAATACTCCTTCACCCCACAACTATATCTTTGCAGATATATACAGATTCATAAGGATAACACAAATTACAAATTCTATCTTATACTCTAATGTTCCCTCTAGGTACACAGTCCATATAAACCAATAGGTGGCATGTAGTCAGGCACACTACCTTCTGAAATCAAGAGTCAGATGCCACCCCAAACAGATGCTATGGATCTCTCATCAACTCCCGCTAGACGCTTGTCACATGGGTACCAAGCGGCCTCACTGAACTCTGTCTTTCACATGAGGGTTCCAATCTCCACTCTCGAAGAACTTGCTCTGGAATCTTCTCCAAATGATGCTTTCTCACAGATGCCTTCCACAAGGGTCCGCCTCCAGGATTTTGAATTCTCCTTTTGATGCTCCTCTCCCTGGATCGCCACATGCATTCAAGCTTTACCTTCCACGCATTCTCTTTCCAATGCTCAACTGTGCCAATAGAACATCACTGCTTCCCATGCTCATAGGAAAGAGTTATAGACCATCAGTTGTCCCCTTGGATCTTCTGGCTTCTCACAGGCCTATTTGGCTTTAAATCTGCATCCTGCAGCTTTCCCTCTTTAAGCTTGGAGCCTTCCTCTCTAGTCCTTTCTTATAACTTCACTTAACAGGACCTTTTCCAGGATGCAGTCCTCCCTTTGACTAGACTGTCCTCTAGGGGCCTTTCCTGTTCCATTCTCTGGTTGTGGGGATGTTCTTCTTTAGTTTATGAAACCTGCTTCCTGCAGTTCCTCCTCCTGTGTCCAACTTCTCCTGGCAGCTGGTTTCAACAGAGCTAATTTTTAAATTATTTGTTCAAGGGATGTTGGATTCGCTGGCTGGGCCAGCATTGATTGCTCATCCCTAATTGCCCTTGAGAAGGTGGTGGTGAGCTGCCTTCCTGAACCGCTGTAGTCCAGGTGGTGTAGGTTCGCCCACAGTGCTGTTAGGGAGGGAGTTCCAGGATTTTGACCCAGTGACAGTGAAGGAACGGTGATATATTTCCAAGTCAGGATGGAGAATGACTTGGTGGAGAACTTCTAGGTGGTGGTGTTCCCATCTATCTGCTGCCCTTGTCCTTCTAGATGGTAGTGGTCATGGGATTGGAAGGTGCTGTCTAAGGAGCCTTGGTGAGCTTCTGCAGCACATCTTGTAGATGGTACACACTGCTGCCACTGTGCGTCAGTGGTGGAGGGAGTGAATGTTTGTGGATGTGCCAATCAAGCGGGCTGCTTTGTCCTGGATGGTGTCAAGCTTCTTGCGTGTTGTTGGACCTGCACTCAGCTAGGCAAGTGGGGAGTATTCCATCACACTCCTGACTTGTGCCTTGAAGATTGTGCACAGGCTTCAGGGAGTCAGGAGGTGAGTTACTCGCCATAGGATTCTTACCCTCTGACCTGCTCTTGTAACCACAGTACTTATATGGCTAGTCCAGTTCAGTTTCTGGTCAATGGTAACCCCCAGGGTGTTGATAGTGGGGGATTCAGTGATGGTAATGCCATTGAATGTCAAGGGGCGATGGTTAGATTCTCTCTTGTTAGATATGGTCATTGCCTGACACTTGTGTGACGCGAATGTTACTTGCCACTTGTCAGCCCAAGCCTCGATATTGTTCAGGTCTTGCTGCATTTGAACATGGACTGTTTAAGTATCTGAAGAGTTGTGAATGGTGCTGAACATTGTGCAATCATCAGTGAACATCCCCACTTCTGACCTTATGATGGAAGGACGGTCATTGATGAAGCAGCTGAAGATGGTTGGGTCAAGGAGACTACCCTGAGGAACTCCTGCAGTGATGTCCTAGAGCTGAGATGATTGACCTCCAACAACCACAACCATCTTCCTTTGTGCTCGGTATGACTCCAACCATGGAAGTTTTCCCCCTGATTCCCCTTGACTCCAGTTTTACTAGAGCTCCTTGACGTCACACTCAGTCAAATGCTGCCTTGATGTCAAGAGCAGTCAATTGCTTTCAGTTTCTCTGTCCCTGTGTGGGCCCTCTGTTGCTAAGCAACTGTCCAGTTTTTTTCTACTTTGTGTTTGTTTTAACTCCCCTTCAAAAGTCGTAAAACCCCATTAAAATGCAGGTATCTTTTAAAGTGAAACTAAAACTCAAGTTTCCCCCTTTCTTAACACACAACTACTGAAATATAAATCAAATTTAAACCTAAAGCTAAACCTCATTCCTAGCACCCAAAAATACAAATATTACTTACTTAAACTATCTCTAGTTCCGAACAACACACACACACTCTCATATACACACATACACATACTCACACACACAACCTCATACACTCTCATACACACTCATAAACACATTCACACGCACACTCATACACTCTCATACACACATTCACACGCTCACCCATATACACGCACACACACACATTCACACACAGATTCACACTCACACACACACACACACTCTCATATACACACATACACATACTCTCATGCACATACACATACCTCATACACTCTCATACACACATTCACACGCTCACCCATATACACGCATACACACACATTCAAATACAGATTCACACTCACACACACACACACTCGTACACATTCACACACTCTCTCATGCAAACACACACAGGCGCTCTCTCTCTCTCTCATGCACACACACACACACATTCTCACACACACACTCATACACTCTCATACTCACATTCATATATACACACACACTCATACACAGATTCACACTCACATGCTCACACTCTCATGCACACGCTCACACATACACTCTCATACACATACTCACAAACAAGCTCTCTCTTACCCACATACTCAACCACACACACACATACACACACTCATGCACATATACACTCTCACACATACACATACACATGCACACATACACACATGCATTAACTCTGACACACTGACACACTCTCACGCAGTCAAACACACATACACACAGACACAGATACAGACATGTACACAAATGCATACAACGCTTACACTCACTCCTACCAAGCTCCCCCCAACTCTCTCTCTCTCTTGTTCAGAGGAACATTCCTTAGTGACTGCGTGGGCTGAATGAGCTGATTGTCCCCATCAGGTTCCTGACTTTTGCATCCTTAGACTTATGGCACCATAAATGAACAACATTCCCTTGTGGATATGCAGGGTCGATGGGAATAACTTACCTCTCAGTGCTGTGTGAGAATAATGATCTATACAGCCCTTCAAGTCTGTTCCACCATTCAGTCAGATCATTGTTGACCTAGATCTCAATTCCATTCACCTGCCTTTGCTGCACATCCTTTAATACCCTTACCCAACAAAACTTGACCCATGTCAGGCTTAATGGACTGGATTTTGCTGAGATCACCAGGATCCGATGTCGGGATCATCTCCAGCTCCGGACCCTGCTGGAGGTTGGTATGTGACAGGGGTCAGCAGTTTGCAGGAGGTGACCAACTAATGGATCGTCTCTGCCATATCCATCCAATTTCTGATGGCGGGCACAATCGGGAGTTGGGAGTTAGAAGCTGCAGGTCCCATTGAAACAGCAGCCATTACCCTTCGAAGTGGATGCTGCCAGAGAGCATCAACCTTGAGGGAACAGGCTTTCAAAACATTAACATGGCAGCCTGTGATGGTAGAGTGGTCCCACAGTTCAGTGACACCTCTCTGGAGATCATGCTAGAGGCAATGGAGTTCAGCATGGGGAGGCCTGTCAAGGTAAACTAAGGAGACACAGTTGGTAGTCACTAGAGAGATCAGCAGCTGCAGTGTGGTTATGAACATAGAAACATACGAATTAGGAGCAGGACTAGGCCACTCGGCCCTTTGAGCCTGCTTTGCCATTTAATAATAGCATGGCTGATCTGAATGTACCCTCAACTTCGCAATCTTGCCTCCACCGATAATCCTTGCTTATCAACAATCTATCTTCCTTTGCCTTAAAATTATTCAAAGACTCTGCTTCCACCGCCTTTTGAGGAAGAGAGTTCCAAAGACTCACGACCCTTTGAGAGAAAAGAATTTCTCCTCATCTCTGTCTTAAATCTTCTTTTCTTCTTTTCTTTTCTAAATGAGCAACCTCTTATTTTTAAACAGTGACCCCCTAGTTCTAGACTCTCCCACATCCTCTCTAATCTGTTTGGATGAGGTGCTGACACTGTGTGGGACGCGTGCATCTCTGATAAAATTGGAAATGCTGAGTCCGACAGGCTCTCAAATGCTTGGTTAACCATCCTAATTGCCTGTCCGCAGCTACTGGGAGGGAGGGAGGCTGTCCAGCAGCTCATCAGATAACCAACCCGTGGGAATTTGCCGGCTCTCTGTCTCTCTGTCTGCTCAGTGGCAAAATCCACCCTCTCAAAGCTTCAAATATCCTCCAGTGTCCCGAGCGTTCTGAAGGAGGGAATTCCCTCTGTGTGAAACAACCCTTTCCTCATTTCACTCCTCAGTGACCAAACTGTAATTTTAAAGTGAATCCAGCTAACCCCCTGCACCCTGCTGCACCCTGGGAAGATATATTGCCTGCATTCCTTATCTCAGGAACTCCATCACAGGCCCATCCCCATCCCCATCCCCATCCCCAGTGTGTACCTATTGCTGTGCCATCATTGAGACTCAGGATGATAGTGTTGATTAACGTGACTTGTATGGAACATTAACTCGTATTTAATTACATCTTTAATATAATAAAATACCTGAAAGCACTTCACAGCAATTATCAATAAAATATGACACCAAGCTACTCAGTCAGATGACCAAAAGCTTGGTCAAAGATAGGCTTTGAGGAGCGTCTTAGAGGAAGAAGGCAAGGGAGAGGTGTAGGGAGGTGTAGGGAGGGAATTCCAGAGCTTGGAGTCCCGGAGTCTGAAATCACGGCAGCCATTGGTGGAGCAATTAAATCAAGGATGCACAAGAGGGAAGAAATGGCGGAGTGCAGGAAATTCCCAGGGTTGTGAGCCTGGAGGAGGTTGCAGGGAAATGGAAGCATGAGGCCATGGAGTATTTGGAAAACAAGGATGAAAATGTTAAAACATGTGGGTGTGCTCGACTGGGAGCCAGTTCACAACTTTTAAAGAATTCATTTATGGGCTGTGGGTGTCGCTGGCTAGGCCAGCATTTATTGCCCATCCCTAATTGCCCTTGAAAAGGTGGTGGTGAGCTGCCTTCTTGAACCGCTGCAGTCCATGTGGTGTAGGTACACCCACAGTGCTGTTAGGGATAGAGTTCAAGGGTTTTGACCCAGCGACAGTGAAGGAACGGCGATATATTTCCAAGTCAGGATGGTGAGTGTCTTGGAGGGGAACTGACAGGTGGTGGTGTTCTCATGTATCTGCTCCTCTTGTCCTTCTAGATGGTAGTGGTCGTGGGTTTGGAAGGTGCTGTCTAAGGAGTTCATGAGGTGCATCTTATAGATGGTACATACTGCTGACACAGCGCATCAGTGGTGGAGGGAGTAAATGTTTGGATGTGGTGCCAATCAAGTGGGCTGCTTTGTCCTCAGTGGTCGTGAGTTTCTTGAGTGTTGTGGGAGCTGCACTCATCCAGGCAAGTGGAGAGTATTCCATCACACTCCTGACTTGTACCTTGTAGATGGTGGACAGGCTTTAGGGAGTCAGGAGGTGAGTTACTTGCCGCAGGATTCCCAGCCTCTGACCTGCTCTTGTAGCTACAGTATTTATATGGCTAGTCCAGTTCAGTTTCTGGTCAATGGTAACCCCCAGGATGTTGATAGTGGGTGATTCAGTGATTGTAATGCCGTTGAATGTCAAGGGATGATGGTTAGATTCTCTCTTGTTGGAGATGGTCACTGCCTGGCACTTGTGTGGCACAAATGTTTTTTGCCATTTGTCAGCCCAAACCTGGATATTGTCCAGGTCTTGCTGCATTTGGACATGGATTGTTCTAATACTGAAACCAGTTGAAAGTTGTGAAATGCTAAAATGCAAGAGAGCTGCCAAAGGTTGACCAAGACACCAATACCCACAATAATACAACACCAAACTCCCTCATTGGAGGAAAGGCACCAGAATCTGAAACCAACCTTGGCAATGCCCAAGGAGCCTGTGGTGGGACTAGTGAGCAGATTAGCAAAAGAATCAGGAAGGAGATGAGGAGAATCTCTTTTCTGTAGCATGTGTTATGACCTGGAATGCACTGCCTGAAAGGGAAATGAAATGTTTCAATAAACATTTTCAAAGGGGAGTTGGCTAAAGACTTCAAGAAAAGTAAATGTACAGGGTCATGAGGAAAAGACAGGAGAGTGGGATTACTGGGTCGCTCTTTCAAAGAGCTGGTATTGACGCAATGGGCCAAATGGCCTCCATCTGTGCTGTATCATTCAATGATTACCAGCCTCCAACTTTGATCTTCTTTATTCCTGCTCCCCCCTCCTTAAGGCACTAACTCCTCTTGTGGGAGGATTCCATGGTCACTTTCTGGCATCTTGTTCAAGTCTTCAGGAGTGAGTGTGAACATTGAGAGTTAGCAAGCCTGCCAACTGTCAGAAGCATCACAGTCCAGAGCTTGGAAGCTAAAGAATCCATCAGTCTGTTTGACTCTTGTTATTCCACATTTCATCAGCAAATGAGGAGCTGATCTGGCCCCAACTTTAGCTCAGAGGGAGCTCTGGTACAGAGGGGTTGGAGTTTTGAATGGGAAACTCGGCTGTACAAGTTTCCCAAACCTCCTGCAGTTTATAACACTCTGTAACAGAAGGACACAACTGAGCTGAGAGCAGGTATGTTTAGTGGGGGAGGGCGGAGAGATTGTGGAGGTGGGTGGGGTGCTTAATTGGGTGGCTATAGTCAAGGAGGGGTGGAAAGAGCAGAGAGACAGGGGAGGGGCCACAGAAGTAAACTTTCTTGTGTTTTTCTTCACCTTGTGCTTAAGGGATTGGTTGACAAAAAAATGTAGATTCATTTATTAAAGAATTTGAGAAGTTGGTAGCAGTATTACACAGTTGGAAAACTTGTACAGATGCCTGGGTTGATAGTTTCCCCAGAAAAAAAGGCGACTAAGACTGAATCACATGGTAAATTCATTTCCCCTTTAGTGATGTATACATAACCACACCCACTTAAAGACGTACCACAACAAGCTTGTTGGGCCTGACCCTAGGGACCACATGCAGTGCTCGTGGATCCATTCCAGATCACTTCCTTTTACCTGTCAGGATTCCTGAGGTCTGGAGAACTCAGCTGATTGTGATTAACAATAGAAATGTCATTGCGCCAACTCCTTAAAAGGTTTCAATGGCACACCCACCGTCTGTGAGCTGATTGGTCACCCATCCTTCATCCTACCTCAGTTAAATCTGGGAGTGGACAGGTTTGAGGAGAGTTGGGTTCCTGTCATTGAAGCAAAGCAGTCAGTGCATTCCAGGTCATAACACAAGCTCTTAGTAAATATAAGAGTGACCTGAGCAATAAAACTCTGAATATACTAAGAGCCACTCAAACTGCTAGGCACTGGTTACAACTCTACCAGAATATCCAGATGTCCTTTGACACAGGGAGTATGAGGAGCATGTATGAAGGGATCAAAAAAGAAACAGGTCCATCAACAAAGTAAATGCCTCCATTGAAAACAAAGGCAGAGGAGATCATCATCACTGACTGCAATAAACAATTAGAGAGATGGACAGAAGACTACCCGAGTTCCTCTCTAGGGGGAGCTCTGTCATCGAGGAAGCTCTGGACGCCATGGATAGTCTGTCTGTCATGGTAGAGCTGTATATAGAACCCACAGGTGGAGGAGCTTAGCAAAACTATTGACTCATTTGCCATGGGCAAAGCTCCAGATGCTATATCGCCTGAACTCATTAAGCATGGGAAACCGGCACTGCTGCAGCATCGAAACAAGCTTCTTCATCTCCGTTGGAGGGAGACTGCAGTGTCCCCGGATATGCGTAGTGCAGTGATTGTGACCCTGTACAAAAACAAGAGCAACCACAGCAATTGCAACAACTACCAAGGCATATCCCTGCTCAGCACTGTGGAAAAAGCATTTGCCTGCGTTGCCATCGTCAGACTGCAGATCCTGGCTGAACGCATCAACCCCATATCCCAGTATGGTTTCAGAACTGAAGGATCTACAATTGACAGTTCAGCAGCTGCAAGAGAAATGCTGTGAACAAAGGAGACCATTATACATTGCCTTCACCAATCTCACTGAGGCATTCGGCCATGTGAGCAGAGGTATGTAAGCTGCTGGAGAAAATTGGCTACTAATTTTACTCAGTTCTGTTGAAGGGTCATGAGGACTTGAAACGTCAACTTTATTCTTCTCTGCCGATGCTGCCAGACCTGCTGAGATTTTCCAGGTAATTCTGTTTTTGTTTTGGATTTCCAGCATCCGCAGTTTTTTGTTTTTATCTCTGTGTTTAATTGACTGCCACTTCTCTTCAAGAAATGCCCACCTTGAAGAAGTACTGCTCTTCTCTCCGACAGGATTTCCGCGTGTCTCTTTTGCCTTGTTCACCTTCATTGCTTTCCATTTTTCTCCTGGTGTTTGACAAGGTGTTTACTAAAAAGATAATATCACCACCTTCAACACCTCTTTGTTCTTTTGTCTGTGACATCTTTTGATTATCTGCTCCTATCACTGCTTGCTTGTCCCTACAACCACCCCACCCCCCACTTCTCTCCCCCCCACCCTCCCCACCTTAAACCAGCTTATATTTCACCCCTCTCCTAATTTTACTCAGTTCTGTTGAAGGATCATGAGGACTCGAAACGTCAACTTTATTCTTCTCCGCCGATGCTGCCAGACCTGCTGAGTTTTTCCAGGTATTTCTGTTTTTGTTTTGGAGAAAATTGGCTGCCTGCCAAAACTGCTCAATGTGATCTATTTCCATGACATCAGCTATGACAGGACAACATCATGGCCCTTTGAGGTCCGCAGTGGGGTCAAACAAGGTCATGTTCTGGCATTGAACATGCTTTGGCATATTCTTTTCTTGGCTGCTTTCATATCCTTCAGGTAATCTACAAAAGATGCCTACTTACATACCCAAACTGACAAAGCTGTTCAACCTCACTCAGCTGGGATCCAAAACAACGGGGTGCCAGGTCTTCAGAGAGTTGCTCTACATTGACAATGCTGCACTAAGATTCCATCCTGAGGAACACCTGCAGCAGCAAATGGGTAGGCTCTTTCACGCCTATAAAGAGCTTGGCTTGACCATGAGCATCAAGAAGACAAATATCATGGTCCAGGATGCTGCCATACCGGCATCTATCAGCACTGACAATGTGACCCTGGTGGTTGTTGATAGCTTCGTATCTGGGCTCCACACTCACCAGCAATCCGTCACTTGATGCTGAAATCAACACAAGCATCACAAAAGCTGCAGCTGTTATGTCCAAGCTGAGTAAGACAGTGGAGCAATAGCAACTTGACTGAGAACACCAAACTGCAAGTCTACCAAGCCTGTGCCTTCACCACACTACTGTGCTGAGATCTAGACAACATATGCTAGACAGGCGAAAAGACTGAACAGTTCCCACCTTTGCTGTCTCAAACGTATTCTTGACATCTCTTTGCAGGAAAAGGTCACCAACTCTGAGGTCCTGGAACATGCCAATTCCATCAGCACACACTCAATGCTAAGCCAATGACGTCCACGCTGGCTCTGCCACGTTCATCAGATGGATGATGGCCGTATACCCAAAGGCCTTCTGTAGGGTGAACAGGCCACTGGATCATGACCTCTTGGGTGTCCATTTCTCCACCATAACGACCCCTGCAAGTGAGATATGAAGATGGCGGACATTGACACTGACAACTGGGAGACAGTCGCTGATGGCCGTAACCTCTGGAGGCTGACTATTTGGAAGGGCATTGGATGGGGAGAGCAAAAACAAAAAGCTCAGCTGGTCAAGAAGAGGGTCCAGAGAAAACAGAGGCCAGCAAATCGTGCATCTTCTCAGCCCACTGTCTTCCTCTGCAGCGAATTACCGATTCTGTCTCTGAAGGCTGCTCTGCATGCTCATGCCAGACATGTCAACCGTACAGCAGGATGAGAGAGGTTAATCAAGAGATGGGGCTGGTGACCCTATCAGCACCAGCCCTTTCCCCCTCAAAGTGACATTATTACTTATTTTATCACAACGCCTCGTGGATATCATTTGCAAAGAGGGTTTCTTATCCAGGCCACCAGCACAATGGCCACAGTTGCCTTGCTTTGTGTTACTGTGTCAAAAGTCATAGTGGTCTGAATTTGACCCTCGGGGTACACCCGAGATCAGCGAAGCTGGAAGCAGATGTAAAACCCACTCTCATCCAAGATCGCACTGTGAATGCAATCTTACTCTGGGTGGCCAATTAAGTTGTGCCCAGCGTGACTGCCAGATGTGTTTTCCATGTGTGGGGGCGGGAACGCGCCAGGCACTGGGTCCAATGGGGACCCTGTGAGGTGTTCAAAAACGGAAGGGGAAGGAATTGTGGGGAGGCTGAGGGAGCTGTCTGGAAGCTGTTCAAGAAGTGTGCTGGTGTACAGTCATAACCTCAGCACCTGCTGCTCATGGAAGGCGGGAGGGCAAGTTGGAGGGGCTCTCTACCCCCCATTTTCAGATGAGTGCCTGGGAGCGCTGCTCGAGGAGGTCAGTGCCAGGCGGCATAGCTTAATGCCCAGGGACAGCAAGAGAAGGCTGCTCCACCTGACCAAGAAGGCCTGGACAGAGG
The DNA here is from genome assembly GCF_964194155.1 of Cetorhinus maximus. Classification (NCBI taxonomy): domain Eukaryota; kingdom Metazoa; phylum Chordata; class Chondrichthyes; order Lamniformes; family Cetorhinidae; genus Cetorhinus; species Cetorhinus maximus. The sequence continues at coordinate 43,787,838 of NC_135903.1, read as the reverse complement.
TCGTTGCCCAGGTCAGTGGGCACGACATGGAGCGTCGCAAATGGCTTCAATCCCGGAAAAGATTCAATGATCTGCTGTTGTCAGTGAGGGTAAGTGCAGAGATGGCATGGACCATGCGGGGAACTTTGGTCAGGTGCCCGTTGCTTGGAATGTTCAGGGTCTAAGAGTGTGATGCCAACTGGCACTGAAGCCCTGCCCTGCCAAGGCTGGGATGTCAGCACGACTTTCCTCAGTGCATTGCAGGGTGAGATGTGCCACAGTGACAGGACCCGCCTAATACCCGGGTGGGAGGGCGGGTGGGAAACCAGGAAAGGACCTTCAGGGAGAGGGAGCAATAATGAGGCCATTTTCCCTTTCAAGAGAAGAGGAGTCATAACACCACAGAGCGGGTGGAGGAGCCAAATCTCTGCATCCTCACGGAGCACCAGAGTGATGCACTGGAGCTGGAACGCCACTGGCCAGCTCGTGCTTCCGGGCGCAGTGAGGCGGGGGTCTCGGGTGAGGGTAAGAGTGCAGGTGACAGATGCGTGTGTGGTGGGTATCGGAAACATAACCGGCTCCTCTCATCAGAAACTGAACTGTCGCAGCCAGAGAGCCCATTGAAGCTCCAATGCAGATGGCACCATGCAGCAGGTCTCCACTGTCTCCTCAGCCAGCCGAGCATGCACAGTGACTATGGGGATTGAATGTACTGACCTTTCCCGCAGATGCACCACCCGCAGGAGCCACCGGTGACCCTGAGAACCCCCCACTGAGCTCCGAGGAAAACATCCCACCTGCACCAGCATCACAGCGTCTCTCTGAACAGGCACCCGCGCAGATACCCACACGTCGGTGGGCATTAGTTCCTCAGCTCCACGGGTAATGCACAGCGGTAAGGGCATATCACACTCGCATGAGGAGCTGGCATTGGGAGCACAGCTGGAGATCAGGACCATGCTGCGTCTGAGGCAGATGATGAGCCTCTGGAGACATCCGTCAGGCAGCAGGTGCTGGATGTCCAGCGGGATGCACGGGGAGAACTGGCAGAGATCCATGGGAATCTGCATGGAATGGCCTCCGTCATGTGTTGACCCTTAACACCGAGTACACAGCCTCCTCCATGGAGAGTCTGGCGAATCTCATGGCGAGGCAGCTTCAGGAGCAGACTCAGAGGTTCCTGGGGTTGCACTCGGACCTACAAGCCCTCACACAGGCAATGACCTCAGGAGGTCACTGCCAGTGTGGGAGATGGATGAGATGCCTAGTCTCTCTGTTGGGTGCCCGTCCACCTCACGCTGGCAGATGAGCTGCCTGTTGTCTCTATGGGCTTCTCTCTGGGCGCTCTGGACAAGGGCACCAGCTCTGCCAGTGTCTGATGATGCCGTGATGACTGGGGAGTGCCCAGTCATGGGGCTGGATGCACCCTCCCAGGCAGAACCTGCTCTGGCTCCGGCGGCCAGAGGGCGACCACCAAAGTCATCAGGGCCACCAGGACGGCAGAGTCAGCAGCTGCCCCCAACACCACTGTCAGCGAGGGGGTGGGGGGTGGGGAGGGTCACCAGGATACAGCACCCGCAGAGGTAAGTTGAAGACACCTTGAGTAAGGCACCAGAGGCGTGTCATGGGTGACATTATTTGTGTGAATTATTTTGATGTTTTTATTAGGGATGGACACTTTGTTTTTTGTTTGTTCATGTGAAGTAACATAAACTTTTCTTTGACTTAAATGGGCTGAGTTGGCCGGATGGTTTGAATAGGTACCAGATGCAGCACAGGCTTGTAAAGCTATGGCGTTGTGTGGTGCTGGCGTACTGGGCTGGGTTCTCATTTACTGATTGTTCACAAAGGAGACGGTGCCATTGGCTTCATGAGGCATCGATGCTTTGGATGCCCAGCAGAAAGTTCACTGTATTAAAGCATCCCTGGTGCCCCTGCCTCCTGTCCTCTGCCTCGAGGTCCTCACCCTGCCCCTCCCCAGGCTCTTCCTCTGAGCCATCACTTGAGTCATCCTCCATGGCCTGAGGAGCTGCCTCTCTCTCCTCAGCCTCCTGTGGGCCCCTTCCTTGCCAGAGCCGGGTTGTACAGGGCGCAGCAGGTAACGACTATGAGGGAGACACGCTCTGGAGGATACTGCAATGCTCCCCCTGATCAGTCCAGGCATCTGAAGCACAACTTCAGCAGCCCGATGGTCCTCTCTACCACTGCCCTTGTGGAGGTATGACTCCTGTTGTATCTCTCCTCAGCCTCAGTTCTTGGGTGTCAGAGTGGGGTCATCAGCCACCTCTTCAAGGGATAGCCTTTGTCACCCAGGGGCAATCTACCCACTCGCGCAGGAGCCACTTGAAGCCTCGGTACCTGTGAGTCCTGCAAGATGTAAGCATCATGTGAGCTCCCAGGGTAACGGGTACAAACTGTGAGAATCTGTGTCCTGTGGTCACAGATGATCTGAACATTCATTGAGTTTTTGTTACTGGAAGCTCCCGGCTCACCTGCTGGTGCCTTGCTGGCCACGTGAGTGCATCTCTTACACCCTGGACACGGGGGCAACTCAGGCATCACAGTGAAGCCTCGTGCCCTCTCCGCCTGGCTCACCTCGTCTGTCCGGGAGTGGATGAAATTGTGGATGTGTCTAAAGATAGCATCAGTCACAAGCTTGACACATCTGTGTGCAGCTGATGGAGAAATGCTGCACGGGTCCCCCACTGAGCCCTGAAAAGAACCAGAGATACAGAAGTTGAGAGTCACTGTGACCTTCAAAGTCACCGGCATGGGGGTTCCGCCCGCGCAGTTGGAGGTGATTTCCAGACTTATCATGTGACATGTTGCTGTCACTGTGTCCATGGAGAGGTGGAGCCTCCTACGGCATTGAACCTCAAACATCTGGAGGTAGTTGGAGCGCTGCCTGAACACTCTAGACACTGGGTAGAGGCGTCATCGGCATTTCCTCATGCCTTGGCCTCCCTGTGACCCTGCACCAGCTGAACCCCTCCCTCTCCTCTTAATGGCCTGTCCCTGGACCGCTGCCTGTGCTCACCTGGTCTTCTCTCCCTCCTGCCCCTCTCTTCCTCTTCAGAGGAGGTTCCACCAGCAGAATTCACTATCCCCATTAGATGGGATGCAGAGGAGCAGGGCCTTGAAAATGGAGGAGCGCTGAGCTGTAATACTCAGGGGAACCTCCCAGGGAAGGTGAGGAGCTGAGATTCTGAAAGTCAGACTTGGCAATCACATGAGTTACAAAGAAACTCTGGGGACAACTCTGTACTCACAGCAAAGAACTGACAATGACAGAGAAAGTGCTAACTCTCTGGGGGACTTATATCCTGCCTGTGGATAAGGAAATGATAAAAGTGTGAATTACACCCACCTATTTTGCCCAGGTGACAAGCTAAAAATCACATGGGCAACGTAAAATCGTGATCAATTGGCTTTTTCATGCTTTAATTGGCCCTTTAATTGTCAGCAGGTGCTGGTCCGATTCCCACCCGCACCCGCTGACCTCAATATTGCACACGATGATGACCGGACACACGCCTAATGTCTTTTCACACAATTTTACGTGTGTTCGGGTCGGGCCAGTGCCCAACCTCGACCACAAGGCTCTGGCCAGAGTGAAATTTGTAGATGGCGCCAATGGATGAAATTCAGGAGATTGTTTAATGGCTCTGAGGAATTCAATGCCTGGGTTCAAGAATATTTGTAGGAATTCAGGATCAAGAGGAACCTTTCAGTCTCGAGACAGTTTCACCATGGCCGGGGGGGGCAATATGGTGAGAAGATGAAAAACTGGTTTCATGCTGTTGTGAAAACAGTTGGCGATTGTCTGCGCCGCCTGTCAATGGTGGCCCACCTTTCCCCTCCGCCACAGGTTGGAAATCTAATTTCAATACTTCAGCATCTCATTGTAAGTCCTGCTCGCTGGAATCATCCCCCACCCCCCCACATCAAATTCACTGCCCCCGTCAGTGTGACGTCAGAATGGCCAGCTTCACAACTGCCTTTAAAAGGCGTGCACCTGGTGACCTGACCTTCGGAGGGGCTTGGAGGTGAGGGGCCACAACCCTTGTGCAGCACTTGCGAGCATCACATTGGAAGAGGCGAGGTGAATTCACGGTGGGGGGCACAGGCAAGTTCCTTTATCCTGGTTGGCTTTCAGTGCGGTGCCAGGGCAAGGGTTCCAGAGCGAGTGTGGCCAGGGGGAGTTGGGGGCAAGGCAGCACAGACTGAAGGAGGTACACAAGCACATGCCACGGGGTGGGGTGGGAGTGGAGGTCGGGGGGTGAGGGAAGCGGCCACACATTTGGAAAAGCTTGTCAAAAGTGAACATTCTTCACCAGCTGAGACCGGTCAGCAGCAACTGGGAGTCGGGCCGGTGAAGCTTTTCTGTCCAATCAAGCAACACAAAAGCATGAAAGTGTCACCAAATGCTCCAGAACTTTCCACTCCTTGGGCGTAGGCTGCAAATTAATGTGCATTTTAGGGGGCAGCAGAGCAATTGTCCGACTGCACACGTTGTACAATCCCCTTGTGAAAGGCGGCCATGGGGCAGTCACTGGTGGAGGTGCTCACAGCCCCTTGCAATGTCTTTATTAACATGTGGACCAGTCTCCCCCATGGTTCAAGCTAACAGGGCAGCCTTGCAGTGTGGGTTAGGAGGATGCCTGTGCCTGAGCTGAGAGACCAGCCTGCAGTCCAGTGGCTGAAGCTGCTGCCAATCGGTCAGGTGGAGTGGGGCGGGGGTGGATGGGGTTTCGGACAGCCAATGAGCGCACTACACACTGGCCATCCCAGTGGTGGGATGTGCCAGGAAGGGGACAATATGGTGCAAAAACCCACCATTGTAGCCGGCGAGTAAAATGATATTTTTCACGTCCACTACCTCACTTAGTGCAAACCTGGGGCGAATTACGCCCAATGGCTGAGATGCCTCAATTCTTCTCATATCCCTGAGAATTATACCCAACAAAAACCTAGCAACCTCAGTTTGAACATTTAAATCGATGCCCACCATGCAGGAGGTTTTGGAGCAGTAAATCACAGATATACCCGATATGTTGTGTGAGGGATTTCATCCTAATATGGAATCTAACTGCCCTGTCTCTAATCTTAGGATGTGTTATGATCCCATCTGATTTTACTACAGGATGGAACCTTCTTGATAGATCCTAGCTTTTATTTTTTTGTTTAGAAACGTGAAGGGTGACTACTGAACAGAGTCACAGGAGTCAGTGGATGAACTTTTAACAAAAGGACAAAACATTTATTAAACAAGAAAACGTGAACTATATTACACTACTCCTTCATCCAGAACGATACCTTTACAGATATACACAGATTTGTAAGGTTAACACAAGTTACAAAAGCTATCTTATACTCTCATGTTCACAGGAAATACACAGTCCATGTAAACCAATAGGCGACCTGTGGTCAGACACACCACACTCTAAAACCAAGTGACAGATGCCGCCCCAAACAGATGCTATGGATTTCTCCTCAACTCCCACCCGCACCCCCACCCCACAGACACTTGTCACACAATGAGCCAGCCGGTCTCACTGAACTCCGCCTTTCACGCGAGGTTTTCCAATCTCCACTCTCGAAGAACCCACTTTGGATACTTTCTCTCAGGGCTTTCCACAAGATTCTGCCTCCAGGGTTTCAAACTCTCCTTCTGATGTTCATCCCCCTGGATCGCCATTTGCATTCAAGTTTTGCCTTCCATACACTCCCTCTTAGATACTCAGCTGTGCCAACAGAACACCACGGGCATCACATTCCCATGGTAAAGAGTTAAAGACCTTCGGCTGTCTCCTTGGATCTTCTAGCTTCTCACAAGCCTATTTTGCCTTGAGTCTGCCTTCCGCAGCTTTCTCTCTCTGAATGTGGAGTCTTCCCCTCTGCTCCTTGTGTTCAATTCCACTGAACAGGATTTTGTTCCAGATTCCTGTCCTTCTCCTTTGACTTAACTTAAAGGTATTCTTGGGACCTTTCTCTTTTTCCTTTAGGACCTGCTCCCTGCAGTTCCCTCTCCCAGTAGACTGCTGACAACTTGGTATCTCCCTAGAGATCCGGAACTCACTCGATATTCACTGTTACTTTAACTTTAGAGCAACTCATCTAAGATTCTTGGACTTATTTTCCTCAGAAATCTGCTGGTATGTCCAGCTAGAGAGAGACTTAAACTGCTTCCTCCACCATACAGCATAATCACCAACTGAACTCAAACTGCTTTTGGTTTCTCAGTGACTGTTCGTCCCTCTCTCTGGGCCCCTGTTGCTAGGCAACAGCACAGTTTTTTCTACCTGTGTTTGTTTTAACTCACCTTCAATAGTCATAAAATCTCATCAGAATGCAGGCATCTTTTAAAGTGAAACTAAAACACAAGTCCTCCCCATCGCTTTCTTAACACACAAATACAGAAACATGAACTAAACTTATACTTAAAGCTTAAAGCTTACTTAAATTCATTCCTCGCACCCACAAATACAAATATAACTTATGTAAACTATCCCTAGTTACTAACAGATGATGTCCTCTTGTTCTACAATTACCATACCAGAGGAAATAGCTCCGGACTTCAAATAAACAAATGATATCTTTCAAAATAAAAGCTTTTTAAAATCCCTTGTGATTTACCCTGGAGTTGAATCATGTGGTACGAGAGCCTGTAATCTGAGTTACTTATGTTTGCAGACGCATGAGTCTCACTCCCTTGTCGTGACACCCAGTCATTTAGGGTCAGCTATGGAGTCAGGCTGTTACATTTTTCACAAGACAGGCCTGCATATTTCAGCAGCTGTTAATCATAAACCCCATTCCTGACAAATTCTATCTGGGCAAAGTGAAATATCTCAAGATTTATATTTAGTTCAGCTCCCTGCAGCTCCCTTTTCAAGATCTGCTTTTCTGCACCTTCTGTCATCTGAATGGAGATTATTTCGATAACCCATCGCAGGGTTTTCACCCACACTGCCCAAGGTGATGACAGAGCCACAAGGTGTTCGATAGAGTTACAAACTTCTCGAATCTAATATCAAATTCCAGACTTGACAATGTTTGTCATCAGATATGTAACACATTCCCCGCTATCTGTAATCACAGAAAGTATAAATAAGGCTGCCACAAGTACTTTGAGAAAATTCCGGCCAGGGAATATCTCTACTTTGGATTTCCAGTATCCGCAGTAGTTTTTTGTTTTTAATATCTCTACTTTCTTTGTGCGTTCCAGGGGAGCATCCCTGCTTGTTTTAGCCCCACAAGGAATCCAGAACAAGTGAACAAACACCCCTCTTCCACCTCCTTACTCCCGCCACCTCCTTCAGTGAGGCTGGTCTGTCGGGAATGGCTCAACAATCTGTCCATACTCCCCACTGCTTGTACTAAAGCTCAGGGTCTCGATGCTGTTGCTGTCATGTCAGCCCAACCTACACAGTTAATAAAGGATCAGCTCCTACCCAGTTTGCCTTTTGCCTGTCCAGGAGAAAAGGCTCCGATATAAATACTGGCCTTGCTCACCGTGCCCACCACCCATGAACAAATAAGCAAAGGAAGACGAAAGAGTAGGTTAAAATTTGGAACCTGGGCAATCAGGAGGAAATAGCAGTTTGCAAGTGGCACGGGTGGTTTTAACTGTTTTTTTCCAAAGACGCTGAAGTTAAATTGGCCCCGAAGAGTGACCTTCGAACACAACAACCACACGTAATGTAGTTAAAAAACATCCCAAGGTATTTCACAGAAGCACAGTCAGATACTGAGCCACACGGAGATATTGAGACAGGTGACCAAAAGCTATGTCAAAGGGGTTGGTTTTAAGGAGCTTTTTAAAGGAGGAGAGGGTGGTAGAGAGGCAGAGAGCTTCAGGGAGGGAATTCTGGAATTGAGAGCCTGAGCAGCTGAAGGCCTGGTCACCGATGGTGGAACCAGTGATAATGAAAATCAGAGAAACCCGAGAAGCGAGAATTGGAGGTGCCCGGAGGTCTCAGTGGGTTGTGAGACTGGAGGAATTGGCACTAATGTGTAATTTTATACTTAACTCTTAAATACCTTCTGTTCTTCTTTCTATTATTGTTTCAGACTATGACTTTTAATCCTCCCTCTGAACCTTGTGACCAGTTGGATTATCTTCGACTCATTCCTGAGATGAGGGGCTTATCCTACGGTGAAAGGTTGAACAGGTTGGGCTGATACCTGTGGGAGTTTAGAAGAAGGAGACGTGATCTTACTGAAACATAAGACCCTGAGGGGATTTGATAGAATGGATTCCTGGGGGATGTTTCCACTTGTAGGGGAGACTAGAAGCAGGGATACAGTTTAAGAATAAGAGGTCTATCAAAGAGCGAGATGAGGAGAAATTGTTTTCCCTCAGAGGGCCATTAGTTTGTCGAATTCTCTTCCCCAGGAAGCAGTGGGGGCTGAGTCATTGAATTTATTCGAGGCTGTTAGACAGATTTTTGATAGACAAGGGAGCCAAGGGTTATGGGGGGCAGACAGGAAAGTGGAGTTGAAACCACAACAGGTCAGCCATGATTTTATAGAATGGCTGAGCAGACTCGAAGGGCCTAATGGTCTACTCCTGCTCCTAAGTCCTATGTTCCTGTAGCCCAGAGTCTAGCTCCAGTCATGCATACCTGTTCACAGTTGTGATACATTCGGATTGACTCTCTGACCCTGTAGCAGTGAGCTGACACCTTTTAACAGGAACCAGTTTGACTGACTGTGCAGGAATGCTGAATGTGTGTTTTTCCTTTGCTGCAGGTGGTTGAAACCTTTTCAGGGGCCCTAGTCCGATTCGTCACTCATTCTGCTCAACAGCAGTCAGGGCAGCTCCAAAGTGAGCTGCTCATCCTCCCTGAGACAGGCCTGGCTGCTGTACAGGGCCATAAAGCCTGCAAATAGGAGTGGGAATCCAGTCCCAGACCCAGGACTGGCAGGAAGCCTCAAGCAGTCATTGCTGCTGAAACAGATTTTCACATTTCTGTCGAATAACAGCAGTGAGAAGGTTAATCGCCATGGTAACATATGCAGCAACCCATAAGGAAAGGGACCCGTCCCCCAAATCTGTTGAGTAAGAAGTAACATGACAGTGACATCTTCTGGTGGTCTCCACACTCGGTACCTGTCAAGGACACATAAAAGAAAATTCCTTCAAAGTCGTATGTGAGCTAAGAATTTGTGTGTATTTGTATGTTGCCCCCTTTTAACTTGCGAGTGATTCAATTTAAAAGTAACCAGCACAAACCTTTAGCCTTAAACAAGATAAAGGTCAGTTTATTACAAAACACTGCTGTAAGTTACTTAAATAAAAATAATGAAGTTACTAAATACATACAAAGATTAAATGCCAATTAGGATAGCTTGCAGTTGAAGTGTTGGGGTGAAGGGTTGAAGTTGAAGAGGGCTGTTCAGCAGCTGCGATGGCTTCGGTAGTTGAATAGTCAGAGGTGGCCTTTGTAGGTGGACTCACCAGGTCAGCAGGGTTTTTGGAGTGAGAGAGGAGTCCTTAGTTCCTCACTAATTTTGTGGTTATGGCACTTGCAGATTGTCTGGATTCTTTCAACAGCACACCAGGTGATTTCTGGATCACTTCCCCTTTGCCCTCCTTTGGCCAAGAACCTTCTCAGATGATGTCTCCCTGAGCTCGTCCTGTGGTTCTGCACCAAATGGCTGTCCTCTACCAGATATTACACAGTTCAAAACTCAAGATGGCTGCTATCCCAAACTGTTGAAACATGCTTCCATATTCGATATTGGGTTATCCCAGGTCTGGGCATAGTCCCATCCATTGTCTTTTAGCCGAGGTAATTAACCTTTTAAATGTCCCAACCATTAACTGGAATGGCTCCCAGTCTTCCAGGTTTGAGGAGATTTAGGATAGAGCTATTCACACCTCCAGGGAAGCCATTGTCAATGAGTTTCTGTTTATTCCTGTGGAAATGCCCATTGAATTTCAAATGTATCCACATATCTGGATGGGTCTATTTGCAATACACTTGGAGCCTTCTAGAAGCTTGACAAACATTGCAGTTGGAAAAGGTCAGTTGACTTCTGGCAGCCATCTTTAGACTCCTTGTTTGTGTCCATATGAAAGAAACATGAGCTTTTTTACAGAATCTATGATATCACAACCATACATTTGTGACATAACTTTCCCCTTACAGAAAAAAATAGAATTATATACACTTTTACAGAATTACATTTTTAAAAATTTATTTTTATTTATTTTTTATTTTACTATTTATTTTTTATTTACCAGGATGCTGCCTGGTCTGGAGGTTATTAGCTATGAGGAGAGGTTGGAGAAACTCGGATTGTTCTCACTAGAGCGACGGAGATTGAGGGGCGACTTGATAGAAGTTTACAAAATTATGAGTGGCATGGACAGAGTAGATAGTCAGAAGCTTTTTCCCAGGGTGGAAGAGTCAATTACTAGGGGACATAGATTTAAGGTGAGAGGAGAAAACTTTAGAGGAGATGTGCAGGGCAAGTTTTTTACGCAGAGGGTAGTGAGTGTCTGGAATTCGCTGCCAGAGGAGGTGGTGGAAGCAGGTACGATAGTGGTGTTTAAGAGGCAGCTTGACAAATACATGAATAGGATGGGAATAGAGGGATACGGACCCCGGAAGTGCAAAATGTTTTAGTTGACGGGCAATATGATCGGCGCAGGCTTGGAGGGCCGAAGGGCCTGTTCCTGTGCTGTACTTTTCTTTGTTCTTTGTTCTTTGTACATTGAGGAAACAAAATATAAAGAAATACACACAATTTTTCTACATACAGACTGATAGTTGATGCAAAACAAAAACAAAAATACCTGGAAAAACTCAGCAGGTCTGGCAGCATCTGCGGAGAGGAACACAGTTAACGTTTCGAGTCCATATGACTCTTCAACAGAACTAAGGAAAAATAGAAAAGAGGTGAAGTATAAGCTGGTTTAAGGAGGGGGCGGGGGGGGGTGGTGGAACAGGTAGAGCTGGATAGAGGGCCAGTGATAGGTGGAGATAACCAAAAGATGTCATAGGCAAAAGGACAAAGAGGTGTTGAAGGTGGTGATATTATCAAAGGAATGTGCTAATTATGGGTAGAAAGCAGGACGAGCAAGGTACAGATGGCCCTGGTGGGGGTGGGGTGGGGGGAAGGGATCGAAATAGGCTAAAAGGTAGAGATAAAACAATGGACGGAAATACATTTAAAAATAATGGAAATAGGTGGGAAAAGAAAAATCTATATAAATTATTGGAAAAAAAGGGGGGATCGGAAAGGGGGTGGGGATGGAGGAGAGAGTTCATGATCTAAAATTGTTGAACTCAATATTCAGTCCGGAAGGCTGTAAAGTGCCTAGTCGGAAGATGAGGTGCTGTTCCTCCAGTTTGCGTTGAGCTTCACTGGAACAATGCAGCAAGCCAAGGACGGACATGTGGGCATGAGAGCAGGGTGGAGTGTTGAAATGGCAAGCGACAGGGAGGTCTGGGTTATGCTTGCGGACAGACCGAAGGTGTTCTGCAAAGCGGTCACCCAGTCTGCGTCTGGTCTTTCCAATGTAGAGGAGACCGCATTGGGAGCAACGAATGCAGTAGACTAAATTGTGGGAAGTGCAAGTGAAATGCTGCTTCACTTGAAAGGAGGGTTTGGGCCCTTGGACGGTGAGGAGAGGGGAAGTAAAGGGGCAGGTGTTGCACCTTCTGCGGTTGCGTGGGAAGGTGCCGTGGGAGGGGGTTGAGGTGTAGGGGGTGATGGAGGAGTGGACCAGGGTGTCCCGGACGGAACGATCCCTGCGGAATGCCGCCGGGGGGGGTGAAGGGAAGATGTGTTTGGTGGTGGCATCATGCTGGAGTTGGCGGAAATGGCAGAGGATGATCCTTTGAATGCCGAGGTTGGTGGGTGATAAGTGAGGACAAGGGGGACCCTATCATGTTTCTGGGAGGGAGGAGAAGGTGTGAGGGCGGATGCGCGGGAGATGGGCCGGACACGGTTGAGGGCCCTGTCAACCACCGTGGGTGGAAAACCTCGGTTAAGGAAGAAGGAAGACATGTCAGAGGAACTGTTTTTGAAAGTGGCATCATCAGAACAGATGCGACGGAGGCGAAGGAACTGAGAGAATAGGATGGAGTCCTTACAGGAAGCGGGGTGTGAGGAGCTGTAGTCGAGGTAGCTGTGGGAGTTGGTAGGCTTGTAATGAATATTGGTGGACAGTCTATCACCAGAAATTGAGACAGAGAGGTCAAGGAAGGGAAGGGAAGTGTCAGAGATGGACCATGTGAAAATGATGGAGGGGTGGAAATTGGAAGCAAAATTAATACATTTTTCCAGGTCCAGACAAGAACATGAAGCAGCACCGAAGTAATCATCGATGTACCGGAGAAAGTTGTGGAAGGGGGCCGGAGTAGGACTGGAACAAGGAATGTTCCACATACCCCATAAAGAGACAGGCATAACTGGGGCCCATGCAGGTACCCATAGCCACACCTTTTATTTGGAGGAAGTGAGAGGAGTTTAAGGAGAAATTGTTCAGTGTGAGAACAAGTTCAGCCAGACGGAGGAGAATAGTGGTGGATGGGAATTGCTCGGGCCTCTGTTCGAGGAAGAAGCAGAGAGCCATCATACCATCCCGGTGGGGGATGGAGGTGTAGAGGGATTGGGCATCCATGGTGAAGAGGAGGCGGTTGGGGCCAGGGAACTGGAAATTGTTGATATGATGTAGGGTGTCAGAGGAATCATGGATGTAGGTAGGAAGGGACTGGACAAGGGGAGAAAGAATGGAGTCGAGATAGCAAGAAATGAGTTCCGTGGGGCAGGAACAGGCTGACACGATTGGTCGGCCGGGACAGTCCTGTTTGTGGATTTTGGGTAAGAGGTAGAAGCGGGCCGTCCGAGGTTGGGAGACTATCAGGTTGGAAGCTGTGGAAGGAAGATCTGCAGAGGAGATGAGGTCAGTAACAGTCCTGGAAACAATGGCTTAATATTCAGTGGTGGGGTCATGGTCCAGGGGGAGGTCGGAGGAAGTGTCTGCGAGTTGACGCTCAGCCTCCGCGAGGTAGAGGTCAATGCGCCAGACAACAACAGCACCACCCTTGTCAGTGGGTTTGATGACAATGTTAGGGTTGGACCTGAGAGAACGGAGTGCAGTAAGTTCAGAGAGAGACAGGTTAGAGTTGATGCAATACAGCTTCCCTCTTACATTTTCGAGTTAGGTTTTATCCAGGAATTATCTTCTCTTTTCCCAGTTTTTACAACAATTTCCAGTGATTTTAACGTTGAAGTTTCACTGGACCCTCTCTCTATCTGTTGCTTTTTCATCATTGAGATCCACGAAGAATGTGCCAGGAAAATCTGAGGCTCAATCAACTGCTGCTTCTTCACTTGGAAGTAATTTTTGTTCACTTCCCAGACTTAAACCTTTTAAATTCCCCCTGTGAGATAGCAAGTGAGTAATGGCCTCTTTCTGTGCCAGTAACTCATCTCTTCTTTGATCAAAGTCCCTCTTTGCAGTTACCAGAATGTCATTAAGATGCTTTTTTATGTTTGAGAAAAAATATTTGATTTTCTTGCCTGGCTTGTTCTTTGAACATTTTTAAATCTCTCAGTTCCACTCAGATCAGACTTTATTCTTGTCGAGCTAGGTCGACAGTAAATGTGTTTTGAATTTGTGCTTTTTTCTCTAACACTTCAGCTGGAATCATCCATACCTGCTGTCGTCGGGCGTGCTCGGAGGTGTGAGTGGACTGTATGGCGAGAAGGCCAAAAACTGGTTTCACGGCGACATGAAACCAGTTTGCGATTGCCAATCAGCACGTCAATGGCCAAGTTTCCTGCCATCAGACGTTGGGAATCTCAAAGAACAAAGAGAACAAAGAACAAAGAAAAGTACAGCACAGGAACAGGCCCTTCGGCCCTCCAAGCCTGCGCCGATCATATTGCCCGTCAACTAAAACATTTTGCACTTCCGGGGTCCGTATCCCTCTATTCCTATTCTATTCATGTATTTGTCAAGCTGCCTCTTAAACACCACTATCGTACCTGCTTCCACCACCTCCTCTGGTAGTGAATTCCAGACACTCACTACCCTCTGCGTAAAAAACTTGCCCCGCACATCTCCTCTAAAGTTTTCTCCTCTCACCTTAAATCTATGTCCCCTAGTAATTGACTCTTCCACCCTGGGAAAAAGCTTCTGACTATCTACTCTGTCCATGACACTCATAATTTTGTAAACTTCTATCAAGTCGCCTCTCAATCTCCATCGCCCTAGTGAGAACAACCCAAGTTTCTCCAACCTCTCCTCATAGCTAATAACCTCCAGACCAGGCAGCATCCTGGTAAACCTCCTCTGCACCCTCTCCAATGCCTCCATATCCTTCTGGTAATGTGGTGACCAGAATTGCACGCAATATTCCAAGTGTGGCCTAACCAAGGTTCTATACAGCCGCAGCATGACTTCCCAGCTTTTATACTCAATACCCGTGCCAATGAAGGCAAGCATGCCATATGCCTTCCTTACTACCTTATCCACCTGCATTGCCACTTTCAGTGACCTGTGGACCTGTACACCCAGATCCCTCTGCCCGTCGATGCACTTAAGGGTTCTGACATTTACTATATAATTCCTGCCTGTATTAGACCTTCCAAAATGCATTACCTCGCATTTGTCCGGATTAAACTCCATCTGCCATATCTCCGCCCAAGTCTCCAACCGATCTATATCCCGTTGTATCCTTTGACAATCCTCTTCACTATCTGCAACTCCTCCAACCTTAGTGTCGTCTGCAAACTTACTAATTAGCCCAGTTACATTTTCCTCCAAATCATTTATGTATACCACAAACAGCAAAGGTCCCAGCACTGATCCCTGCGGAACACCACTAGTCACAGTTCTCCATTCAGAAAAGCACCCTTCCACTGCTACCCTCTGTCTTCTATGACCAAGCCAATTCTGTATTCGTCTTGCCAGCTCACCTCTGATCCCGTGCGACTTTACCTTCTGTACCAGTCTGCCATGAGGTACCTTGTCAAAGGCCTTACTGAAATCCATGTAGATAACATCCACTGCCCTTCCATCATTGATCATCTTTGTCACTTCCTCGAAAAACTCGATCAAGTTAGTGAGACACGACCTCCCCTTCACAAAACCATGCTGCCTCTCACTAATACGCCCATTTGCTTCCAAATGGTAGTAAATCCTGTCACGAAGAATCTTCTTCATTAGTTTCCCTACCACTGACGTAAGGCTCACCGGCCTGTAATTTCCTGGATTATCCCTGCTACCCTTCTTAATCTCATTATAATATATCTGCATATCATCATCAGGCCAACCCACCGGACTCATCCCTCCCCCATGCTGGATCATCCACCCACATTGGTGTGATCACACACCGACGTGTTTCACAACTGCTCATAACTGACGTGCACCTGGTGAGCTGCACTTCACTGGGGACTTTGAGGTTTGTTTGCCGACCTTGCTTCAGGCAGCACTCGCAGTCATCAGCGCCAGGCTTCACAGGCAGCACCACATCACTTTTAGGGGAGCTCACAGGCAGGTCTCTGCCTACCAGACCAACCGTAAGGTGGGGGTGGCTTTCCAATGGCTGCAGGGTTAGGGCTTCCTCAGGGGAGGGGGAGAAGTGGCCTCAGGCAAGGGAAGAGGCTGTAGGACGAGGGCTGTACTGGGGAAGGAGGGTATCCCAGGGTGTGTGCGGGGGTACTTGTTAATCTGTGCCAGTGGCCTCAAGGTGGTGAGGGTGAGGAGGCAGTGTCCAGAGGAGATGAGGCCAGATGGAGATGTGAGAATGTGTGTGAGCGAGTGAGTGGTGATGTCCCTTGAGCTGGCAGTGAGTGAGATGCCAGTGAATGTGTGATAGGCTTGTGAGTGTCTGAGTTTAGAGCGACGAGATGGTTGTCTTACCCTGGCTGCACGGATGAGATCATTCATCCTCTATCTGCACTGGATGGCCAACCTCTTCTGTGCATTGGCACTGATCACCACTGCCATCGCCTACCAAGCTGGTGTGATGATGTAGCTGCCTGTCCTGCAGCCAGAGAAGGAGTAGAGGATAACACAGTGAGCCTCCATAGCATCCAAAAGGTGCTCGAGGGCTGCATCATTAAACCTGGGGACTGCAGTCTTCTTGCCTTTTGGGGCCATGTCTTATTTGCAGCACGAGAACAGAAATACCTGGAAAAACTCAGCAGGTCTGGCAGCATCGGCGGAGAAGAGCAAAGTTGATGTTTCGAGTCCTCATGACCCTTCAACAGAACTGAACTCTGCTCTGCTCTTTTCTTCTCCGCCGATGCTGCCAGACCTGCTGAGTTTTTCCAGGTATTTCTGTTTTTGTTTTGGATTTCCAGCATCCGCAGTTTTTTGTTTTTATGTCTTATTTGCAGCAGTTCTGGGCTGGAAACACTGAGAGGTGTGCGGAGGGCTGTACTTTAAATGTGGCGCCCGGCATGATGAAGTGGCGAGGTGATGGCGTGGTGGACATATTGGAGCCCGTCCACCATTGAAACGGTGCGTTTCCCGGGGATGCGGCAGGTTTGGGATGATGCGACGTGAGAAGTCGCCATTGTGGCTGGTGGGTTTTACCTGCCCACTACCGCACTTAATGCAAATCTGGGATGATTCTGCCCTTTAAATCTGCCCCTTAACTCACAAATCAGTTTATCAAAGCCACGCTTCCAACTGAGTTCAGTGGCTTATTTCTGCAGCTGTATTCTGAGACTCCACACTAATGGGTGTGGTTAAATTCTGAGCCATCTCAGCACAGTCAGGTCTATTGGATTTAGTGTTAGTTGCCATTAACTCCTTAGGGTGTCTTTGAGGTCTTAATTCTTCCTGGCGTGCATTTTGATTTGGAATTTCTGCTAACCCCTTTTCTGCCTCTTTCAACTCACTTGCCTTGGTGTCAATCCTTTTAACACTCAAAGGACTCCTCCGCTGCCTGTGTACCTCTGTGGGCTTTAGCTGAACCATTTCAACCTTCGTGGGTTGAGTTGCCCCCTGAAGAGCTTCTGTATCTTTTGCAGCTGTCCGCACCCCTGCAGAATCCGACAGGAACTGTTCCGTTTGTTCAGCTTCACTGGACTGTTCTTGAGTTTGGGGTGGGTGGGGGAGTAAACCTTTCCAGCCTGTGAGATAATTTCCTAGTAACATGCGACCCCCTGCATGGCCAAGTGTGACATTAAACCCACGTCACCATGAGTTCACTCTTCCAGTGAATCTTCACTGATGGTACCTAACACTCTGGAACTGGTCCTGCTTCTGCATGGGAAATCCTCAACTCTTCTTCCGGCAGTGCCTGTAAGCAGCCAGTGTCCCAGAGAAGGTTTATCTCCTTTCCTGGTTCTTGGTACCACTAGGGGCCACTTCCTCTTTATACATGAAATCCTGGTAGGTTTCTGTGTCTTGCTGCGTATTTACACAAAGGGTTATGACGTTAATGGCTATGGATATGGGCTACATTGTTATACTGCCTGTGGATTTCTTCACATACCAGCAGAGTTCCTCTATGTGACCTGGTTTTCCACAATTAAAACAGGCAGGGCGTGGTCCTGCAGCTCTGAATTCTACATTCCTTCTTTTCAAAACTGGGGATTTGCTTTCACAATTTTCCCCATTACCTTTTTCCTTAGGATCTATTCTCTTTTCCTCTGTGTTCCTCTTATCTTTTCCCTGCTGATATGAGCTATTTGATCCATGTCTGTTGCGATTCTGAAGTCTGTGAGTCAATTCATAACCCTCGGTCTTCACTGCAGCAGAGTCCTTACTGAGATAACCTTTTGTTCCTCAAGGCACATTTCAATATGGCAAGGGAGACAATTTTTGAACATGTTTAACAACACCAATTCTCTTATTCCATCGTAAGTACACTCTATCTTTAAAGCACGCACCCATTTATCAAAAGCAATCTTTTTGACTCTTTCAAATTCCAAATATGTTTGTGTGGGTTTGTTACATGAATTTCTGAATTGCCTGGTGATGTGCTTTTGGCCCAAGTTCAAAGGCACTCAGGATTGCATCCTTAGTCTGTTTGTAATCAGGAGTAACTCTGGGGGACAGTGTGGAAAATATCTCTTGGGCTTTTCCTGTGAACTGACCCTGGATCACCAGTGCCCACACTTTCTGGAGTAAATGTCATTGATCTGCTAGCTTTTCAAAAGCAGTAAAGAAGGATTCTACATCTCCTTTGAATTTGCAACAAATTTGGAGAATTTGAGGACTTTGAGGCCTGTTTTGGGGTTACAGGGGTTCGGACAGTCATTCGGCAGAATGAGATTTCCCCAACAGCTTCAAGCTGTCTGGTCTCTATCACTGTGTGCTTGCATCTCTAACTCTTTTATGTCTTTGGTAAATGAATTCGTTGGCCAACCAAACTCTAACCGCATGCCTTCCTATGTGCTCATCAGTAGCTGTTTGCAATCAATAATGGGGAGGGACTGATGTAAAAATAAACAGTGATGGTTTATTGAGATAAAAGCAAAATACTGCGGATGTTGGAAATCTGAAACAAAATCAGAAAATGCTGGAAAAACTCAGCAGGTCTAACAGCATCTGTGGAGAGAAAAACAGAGTTAATGTTTCGAGTCCGTATGACTCTTCTTCAGAGACTCTTCTTTTTCTCTCCACAGACGCTGTTAGACCTGCTGAGTTTTTCCAGCATTTTATGGTTTATTGAGACATAGGGCAGAGCACCAGGTCATATGTGCTCACTCAGAAACCTCCAGAACTAGACTTACGGTTCCCAGTTGCCTGTGCTGTACAGTAATTTGTCAGTGCTGTCACATGATCAGTAAACTTGCATTCTCTTAAAGGTACAGGGTACCTCACTTTACCACATCCCCCCCTTTACTTAAAGGTACAGCTAACAAACTTAAAACACATTAACTATTTACACAATAACTATTTACACAATAATTATTTACACAATAACTATTTACAGGTCAAGTCTCTCAGGAGGCCCTCCTTTGATGAGTTGAGCATCGTAGCCCAACAACCTTGGCTGGTGTCTCCGAGACCTCCTTTTCAGGGGCCCGCTGCCCACGAGGTCCCTCAAGTGGGCACTGGCAGGTTGGACTCAGCGACTCCCTTGGACCCCACAGGCCCCTCCGATACTTCCGAGTCATGTGACCTTCCCTCTACCTGTGGAGCTGACTCATAGATAGGTGACAACTGCATTTTGCGCTGTGGGATTGGCGTTCTTTGGAGGAGATGATCCACGTGTTGTTGAATTAACACGTTGGCCGTTACCAATAGACGATAGGAGTGGGGTCCAGTTACAGCGCTGCTGACCTCGCCAATAACCAATTTGGCCCATCGGCAAAGCTCTTTGTGAGGACCACACCTCCTGCTGCGAAGGTTCTTTCGTGCCCATGTCCATCGTGCCTGGTCTCCTGCGCCTCGTCAGGTCCGGAATGCGAATAAGACCCAGGACAATCTCCTACTGATGGAATCCCATCCACCTTCTTCATCCTGGCTTTAAACATCTGGGCAACCCACTCAGCCGCGCCATTGGACGCTGGGTGGTAAGGGGAGGCGACAGCCAGCAACCGGAGCAGAAAGCAGTGCTGCAGTTTAACATTGTTTTAAAACGCTGCTCAATTTGCGATCACGGGAATCCTGCCAAAATTCAGAGCGTGAAACTCAGCAAAGAAAAGCCGACAACAGCAGAGGCTGAGTTAACAAAAAACAGCGACTGCTCTTAAAGGGGCAATATATTTAAAAGGGTAAATACATGAAAAATGGATATGGACAGAAAATTATAAAAGACCCCAGAGAGAGGGCGACTCCGCAGTAAACCAAACACCCAAATTCATCATTACCCGGAAAGCCCATCAGAAGATCAGTCCCCTTGCAGTCATTCATGACGCTGCAGTTCGGGTGTGTCGATCCATTCGACTCCATTTAAGGTGACTGGTCTCAGTATGTCGAATACCTAGCGTTCTTTTTTACCGCTAACGACATCACGGGGGAGGAGAAGAAGAGGGTGATTCTTTTGTCCTCATGCAGGAGAAAACATATGGGCTGATCCGCAGCCTCACGTCACCTAACACCCCCGACTCGAAGACTTTCGACGAGTTACTAAAAATTGTGCAAAACCACCTGAGATCAAAGCCCTCAGTTACCAAGCAGCGCCTCAAGTTCAATTCAAGGAACAGGCTTCCAGAGGAGACAATAGCTGACAATGTGGCCGGTTTAAAGGCACAAACTGAGCATTGCGAATTCGGAACGTCCATTAATGATGTGTTGAGAGACCAACTGATGTGCAGGATTGGAGATGGTACTATTCAAAGGCGTTTGCTAGCTGAAGCTAATCTAGACTTCAATAGGCATTAGAATTAGCCACAGCCATGGAGAGGCTGTTAGAAATTCCACAGTTACAAAATGGCGCCGTCCATCTGGTCGAGTGGGACAATCCGGCAACAAAAGGTGCGAAACATCGGACTCCAGGGAAAGGCGGGAAACGCTCTCCAGCTCCAGACCATTGAAAACAACGGCACTGCAGTGAGAACCCACCGGGCTTCCAGTGAGCGATTGACAACTCAAACAAGTCGAGTGCTTTTTCTGCCAGCGCTATGGCCATGTAAGGTGGCGCTGCAGAGAAAGGCTAAAAAAACACTATAAAGGCAGAAGGAAAATTGTGAAATATGCCTCATGGAAGAACCAGAAGAAATAGAATCAGACATCCATTTGTTATATAACCTCAAAGTGGGTAGAACCGAGTCAATCCAAGTAGCCATAAGGATCAACGGACAACCCATTAGGATGGAAGTTGATGTGGGAGCGTTGATGTCCATCACTGGAGAGCGTACATTTAGATATCGGAGTAAAGGAACCCATCCTTTGAAGTTAGAAGTTTCGGACACAAAGCTGAAGACACACACGGTGAAGAAATGAGGGTTATACCAGGTCGCGGTGAAGTATGGAGATCAATCTGAAAGTTGCCCGTACTATTGGTAGCCGCAGAGGGACCACAACTGGCTCAAAAAGATTAAATTGAAATGGGCCGAAATTTTTCAAATTGCTACAAGAGACTTACAAGACTTATTGCAAAGATACTCTTCCGTTGTTAACAATGAATTAGGAAGGATTCGAGGGCTACAGGTGCGAATCCATGTAGACACAAACACAAACCCCAGGTTTATAAGAGCCAGACCAGCCCCTTATGCTTTGTGGGACAGGGGTAGAAGCTGAGTTGAACAGACTGGAGAAATTGGGCATTGTGCAGTTTGCTGAGTGGGCAGCCCCCATTGTATCTGTGCTAAAGCCAGACCAAAGCATACATTTGTGCGGTGACTACAAACTAACTATAAATAAAGTGGCTAGAACCAGATAGACACCCAATACCCAAGACTGAGGAGTTATATTCAAAGTCTTTTAGCCGAGGTAATTAACCTTTTAAATGTCTCAGCCATTTACTTGAATGGTTCCCATTCTCCCATATTTGGTGATCTAGAAAGATCTATTCACACCCCCAGGGAAGCTGTTGTCAGTGAGGTTCTGTTTATCCTTGTGGAAATGCACATTGAATTTCAGATGTCTTCACACGTCTGGGTAAATCTATTTGCAAATCCACCTGGAGCTTTCTAGGTGCTTGATAAACATTGCGTTTGTAAAAGGTCAGATGTCTTTACAGCCATTTTTTAGGCTCCTTGTATTTGTTTAAAAGAAAGATTAACTTCTTTACAAAATATATGATATCACAAAGTAATAGTAACTTGTTAATGTTACTGTCCTGGTCACTGTCACTGTCATGATCACTGTTCTGGTCACGGTCACTGCTGTGGTCACTGTTCTGGTCACTGTCACCGTGTCCTGTGGAAGGTGCGATCCACCAAACTGTCTGTGGTTCAGTGATATTGCTGTGCCTCTGGTGCCACCTGGTGTTCTCTATGCAACACTGCCATCCCACAGCCACATGTCCCATTCATCAGCTGCACTGTTAAAGGAAAATCTCAGTCCCAGAATTATGAACTCACTGTTTCTTTACGCTGAAGGCCACAGCCAGTCATTGCAGGGCACAACCTGGAGCTATATTGGCTCTGCGGCACAGAATGTTGGCCTGTTGTTATGGATGCACTCAGACTGCAGCTGGCAATATCTCTGGAATGCTCTTCATTTTCACTAGCAAGGCAGTTAGCTCAGGTCAGTAAATTTCCAAATCTCCGGACCGGCCCCAGTAGGAAGACCCCCAACTGTTAGAATGGTCACTCCGGGTGGAGGGGTGGAGATGCAGCAGAGGCTCTGGCCTGCCGACCTCAGAAGCAGGACATAAGCAGCCACGTGGGTGGGTGGGCGAGTGCCAAGGTGGTAAGAAGGGGACTTCATCCCAGTTTATTAAAGGCCCTCACACCCTCTTACCCTCCCATCCTGTCCCCATGTGCTTCTGTGCCTTCCATGCTAACTCATGCCCCTCATCCACCCCCCTCATCACCCCTCATATCCTCCATGACAACTCATGCCCCTTCCAGGCCCATTAACCCATGATGTACAGAACCAATGAGCCATATAATAACAATGGCATAGGTGGAACTGCTCAGAAAATTTAAAAGCAAGCAAAAATGCACCCATTCACAAATCTTCCCTCCGTCCAGTTCTATTGAGAGACTTCTTAAAGCTGTCCTCATTATGCATGTTTGGCTGAGAGCCCAGACAAATAAGATGATTATCTCAGTAGGGGTTCTGTTTTGACAACCAGGGAGAACTGTTGTCTTTGCTTGATGGTTATAAGAAGTTTTTCTTTCTGTGACCTCTTTTGTCGATGTCTCAATGTTTATCAGCACAAGATTGAGGTGTGAGGTGTCTGGAGACTCTTTTATTGATACTTTAATGGTCTGTCTGATTGATTTTTGTTATTGGGGTGTAGGAACAGCAGCTGTTTTTTCAAAGGAAGATTTATGAATGGGTGCTTTTTATTTTCTGAGCAATTTCACCAATGCCATTGTTGCTATATGGCTCATTGGTTCTGTACATAATGTACACCAGATGAATAGGCTTGGGAGTGCCATGAATTGGCATAGGTCAGCATGGGGCTGTATGGGGGCCATGGGGGTGGGTGAGGGAATATGAGTTAGCATTATCTGGAATGGAGGGGGCATGGGAGACATGGAAGGTGCATGGGGAGCATGGATAAGACCTGTTGAACTTACCTTTCAAACGTTTCCCAAATCCAAACTATATTTCATGGCTCCTCTGAGGGGGTATGAACTGCGGGTCATGGAGAAGCTGGTCCAACTCCACATAAGTTGCAATAGGATAAGAAACACCGACCCCTGCAATGGAGCCAGGAGGTCAGGAGTCCAGGACGTGACCTCACTGTCCACACCTTCCTTTATCCCATGCCAGTGAAAATTGGTGGCACCAGGAATGGTGACGGGAATCCTGGAATCGGGTCCCACCTGCCATTTTTATATGGATCTGGAGTCGTTATAGCTCCACGAAAATCTGAGCCAATATCTCAGCGTTACAATACTGAGAGTCTCCACCGAACTGAAGGAGAATAACTGCAACTTTGCTAGCTCTGTAACAGGCTGTGTGCAGGGTAGGCTGTGATTTTAGCGTCTGCTCTGGCCATAAGGCTGAGATGGAGATATCAGCGTGGGATCTTACCAGGCAGAAGATGATTGCAGCAAAAGGCTTTTTTCAAATAGGAATTTCACTATAAGATTAAAGCAGAAAAATTACTTCCATTAATTGAACAATTCAAATCTCATAAATGAAAAGAATAAAGAATCTTTACATCAGTTGTCAGCACATCAACAATAGAAGTATTGATGGTAGGGTTCCCAAACTGGATAAGTCTGGCTGCTTCTTCTACAACAGACCAGTCAGAGTTTCAGGGATCAGAATGATTGCTACACAATGAGATATCACACATGGAATAAAACCGGAGAAGGCAATACTTCAGATTCGTGGAGGCAGAGACACTGAGCACTGAGAAGAATGCTGGAGGAAGATCATCTGTAACAGAAAAGTGATGGAAGGTGTCGTTGACAGTGCTATCACGTGACACGTGCTCTCCAATAGCTGCTCACTGACACTCAATTTGAGCTCTGCCAAAGCCACGCAGCTCCTTGCCTCATTACGGGCTTGGTCCAAATATTGACAGCAGATTTGACTCCGGAGGTGAGGTGAGAGGGACTGCCTTTAAAGTCAAGGCCGCAGTTGACCGAGTGTGGCATCAAGGAGCCCTAGCAAACTTGGAGTCAATGGGAATCGGAGGGAAAACTCTCTGCTGGTTGGAGCCATACCTACCACAAAGGAAGATGGTTGTGGTTGTTGGAGGTCAGTCATCTCAGTTCCAGGACATCACTGCAGGAGTTCCTCAGGGTAGTGTCCTCAGCCCAACCATCTTCAGCTGCTTCATCAATGACCTTCCTTCCATCATAAGGTCAGAAGTGGGGATGTTCCCTGATGATTGCACAATGTTCAGCACCATTCATTACTGCTCAGACACCAAAGCAGTCCATGTCCATATGCAGCAAGACCTGGACAACATTCAGGCTTGGACTGACAAGTGGCAAGTAACATTCGCATAAGTCACATAAGTCACATAATATTCGCATAAGCCACATAAGTGCCAGACAATGACCACCTCCAACAAGAGAATCTAACCATCGCCCCTTGATGTTCAATAGCATTACCATCGCTGAATCCCCCCCCACCATCAACATCCTGGGGGTTACCATTGACCAGAAACTGAACTGGACAGATCATATAAATACTGTAGCTTCAAAAACAGGTCAGAAGCTAGGCATTGTGCAACAAGTAACTCATCTCCTGACTCCCCAAAGCCTGTCCACCATCTACAAGGCACAAGTCAGGAGTGTGATGGAATATTCTCCACTTGCCTGGATGAGTGCAGCTCCCACAACACTCAAGAAGCTCAACACTATCAAGACAAAGCAGCCCACTTGATTTGCACCCCTTCCACAAAAATTCACTCCCTCCACCACTGACACACAGTAGCAGCAGTGTGTACCATCTACAAGATGCACTGCAGGAATTCACCAAGGCTCCTTTGATAGCACCTTTCAAAGCTGCAACCCTTACCACTTAGAAGGACAAGGGCAGCAGACACATGGGAACATCACCACCTGGAAGTTTCCCTCCAAGCCACTCACCATCCTGACTTGGAAATATTTCGGCCGTTCCTTCACTGTCGCTGGGCCAAAATCCTGGAACCCCCTCCCTAACAGCACTGTGGGTGTACCTACACCACAGGGACTGCAGCGGGTTAAGGAAACAGCTCACCAGCACCTTCTCAAGGGCAGTTATGGATAGACAAATAAATGCTGGCCCAGCCAATGACACTCAAGTCCCAAGGATGAATAAAAGAAGAGTTTCCTGTTTGCAGCTCTGAGCTTGGTCTGCAACATCACTCAGGAAGCAGCTTGCACAGAGTAGGTAGCAAGCGGCACCATGTTTATTCACCATCTTTACTCACTCAGACAGAGGCAAGGATGATGATGTAAAGATTTTGTTATCCACAGTGACAGCAACATGATGCTTGTCCATTGCAGACCAGCACCCTCTGCTGGACGATCTCTCCACACACTCACAAGATCAGACTAGGGAGGGCATTGACCTGCCATCCTGTCCAAGGTAGCAAAACTTACAGCTTGCAGTATGAGCATCTGGAGAGGTGGAGTTAGTGGTCTATCATTGGCTGCTGCTGGTTTTGAGTAATACCTTCACCAATCTCCTGTACTCAGAGAACGTTCCTCTTTTAACAGCTGGGTTGCTAACATCTGCTTCAACAGACAAAGGACATGAGGGGGTCTCCACAAAACTGGTTCCATTTCCTCTTTTGCTCCTCCCACTCCATCACCCAGTTTCTCCAGGCCAGTCCATTGCCCAGTTAGTGAACCACTGCCCAATTGACTGTCCACTGCTCTCCTGCCCAGTGCTCATGTGCCCAGCCCATTATCAAGTTCCTCTGAATCTCTGCCTGAATCCCAGGACAGGAGGTTATATTTCTGACAACTTGCTTAGCAGGTTCTGAGTCATGACACTGCACCTTCAGCAGGGTCAAACCTAAACCCGGGTCAACCTAGGAAAAGAGGAGATGGACAAGAGATAATACCACTGAGATTGAAGGGATACATCAAGCACTTTCTGCAGAAGGCCAGCCAAGGTTTTGAGGTTCATTTGGATGGTGTGGTTGAGGTGGACAGCTTTGAAGAAAGGAGGTGCAGTAAAGCCTTCACTGTTGTCTCATGAGGAACCATGCGAGGCTTCCAAGGAGGTGAGTGTGTGGCTGAGGTCCTGCACAGCTGAAGCAGAGGTGGATGTAAGCAGGGTTTCTCAAACTAACACACCCAGTGAGGCCATTTCACTTCTTTCTGCCTTGCAACCAGATGTTGAGATACCTGCTGCTGGCATTGACTTAGTTGGCCAATTCCCGACAACCTCCTTCCCTGAAGCATTGTGCCCATCCATTGTGAACAGGACACCCCTCCTCTCCTGAACTTAGCCCACCTAGATCCTTGCCTCCATGTTGAAAAGGTGATGGGCCCTGCTCCCTGTTGTTTCATGAACACAGTTTGACATCATACTGAAGCCAGAGACACTGGCTGCTGCCCCTTAGCACAGGAAAGGTGCAATATTCCACAAGCTGCTGTGGACCTTTAAGCGCTGCAGCAGTATATAATTCCCCTGCCCCTGATAGGTTGAGCAGCAAATTCCTAGGGCTATTTGCCAATGACGGGAAAGTTAGAAATATTACTGGGATCAAATAATCTTAATCTTTCCCTCCCTTCAGTCCTGGACCTATCCTTTCACAAGGACTGAGTCTTCAGCAATTATTTCTCTGGTACTATTCAGTGAGGGTAGCACACTCCCCATAAAGCCAATTCTAAACCAGTTAACTGATGCCAGCCCCACAGAGGGCAGTTGGGAAAAGTGTGACCGATTCCTTCCATCGATGGTCACAGTGACGTTTCCAAACCTGTAACCATGGAGCTGAGAGCTGCCCCAGCATATAAAGCAGATTGGAAAATAGGTTATTCACAAATGTTAACAACTGGATGATAATGAATCATTGGTTCCAGATGGAACAGAGCCCAGAATACAGTTACAAGTGAGAAAGGAAACAGGGTCTGAACTCAGCAGTGTTGGTCCAGTAAGAGGGCAAGATTGGAAAGTGGTGACTTCAGTCTTCAGTTGAGAGTTTTGAAATTGAAGCCAGCATTGACAATAGAAAAAGTGGAACAAATTGTAATAAAGGAAGTTATTCAAAGATATTCATTGTGACCACAGGAAATATAGCAGCAACATCCCAGATTCATAAAAGTAAAGACAACATCACTGATTCACTGGAACACACCGAGCAGGAATTAAGGCTGGTTCAATTTCTCGACAGAAAAGTCTAGGGGGAAATCCATGGAAAGGGAATTAATGGCAGAGACTCCTTCAAAGAGATGAGACAAGTACCATGAGCCAAATGGCCTCTTCTGTTGTATCATTCTACAAAATATTTAAGCAAATCCCTTAAAAAGTGTGGAGTCTTGGGGAGGCAGGACAGAATACAATTTCCACAAGGGGGCAAAGGCGGGGTTAGCTCACCTGCCACTCATTACACACCTCGTTATACACCCTCCTGTTACAACCCCACCCATTACACAGCTGCCTGTTACACACCAACCCATTACACAGCTGCCTGTTACACACCAACCCATTACACACTGCCTGTTACACACCAACCCATTACACACTGCCTGTTACACACCAACCCATTACACAGCTGCCTGTTACACACCAACCCATTACACAGCTGCCTGTTACACACCAACCCATTACACAGCTGCCTGTTACACACCAACCCATTACACAGCTGCCTGTTACACACCAACCCATTACACACTGCCTGTTACACACCAACCCATTACACACTGCCTGTTACACACCAACCCATTACACACTGCCTGTTACACACCAACCCATTACACAGCTGCCTGTTACACACCAACCCATTACACAGCTGCCTGTTACAACCCCACCCATTACACAGCTGCCTGTTACACACCAACCCATTACACACTGCCTGTTACACACCAACCCATTACACAGCTTCCTGTTACACACCAACCCATTACACAGCTGCCTGTTACACACCAACCCATTACACAGCTGCCTGTTACACACCAACCCATTACACAGCTGCCTGTTACACACCAACCCATTACACAGCTGCCTGTTACACACCAACCCATTACACAGCTGCCTGTTACATACCAACCCATTACACACTGCCTGTTACACACCAACCCATTACACAGCTGCCTGTTACACACCAACCCATTACACACTGCCTGTTACACACCAACCCATTACACAGCTGCCTGTTACACATCAACACATTACACACTGCCTGTTACACACCAACCCATTACACAGCTGCCTGTTACACACCAACCCATTACACAGCTGCCTGTTACACACCAACCCATTACACAGCTGCCTGTTACACACCAACCCATTACACACTGCCTGTTACACACCAACCCATTACACAGCTGCCTGTTACACACCAACCCATTACACAGCTGCCTGTTACAACCCCACCCATTACACACTGCCTGTTACACACCAACCCATTACACAGCTGCCTGTTACACACCAACCCATTACACAGCTGCCTGTTACACACCAACCCATTACACAGCTGCCTGTTACACACCAACCCATTACACACTGCCTGTTACACACCAACCCATTACACAGCTGCCTGTTACACACCAACCCATTACACAGCTGCCTGTTACACACCAACCCATTACACACTGCCTGTTACACACCAACCCATTACACAGCTGCCTGTTACACACCAACCCATTACACAGCTGCCTGTTACACACCAACCCATTACACAGCTGCCTGTTACACACCAACCCATTACACAGCTGCCTGTTACAACCCCACCCATTACACAGCTGCCTGTTACACACCAACCCATTACACACTGCCTGTTACACACCAACCCATTACACAGCTGCCTGTTATACACCAACCCATTACACACTGCCTGTTACACACCAACCCATTACACAGCTGCCCGTTACACACCAACCCATTACACAGCTGCCTGTTACACACCAACCCATTACACAGCTGCCTGTTACACACCAACCCATTACACAGCTGCCTGTTACACACCAACCCATTACACACTGCCTGTTACACACCAACCCATTACACAGCTGCCTGTTACACACCAACCCATTACACAGCTGCCTGTTACACACCAACCCATTACACAGCTGCCTGTTACACACCAACCCATTACACACTGCCTGTTACACACCAACCCATTACACAGCTGCCTGTTACACACCAACCCATTACACAGCTGCCTGTTACACACCAACCCATTACACAGCTGCCTGTTACACACCAACCCATTACACAGCTGCCTGTTACACACCAACCCATTACACACTTGTCCATTATACACAGCCATCTGTTACACAAAGCTACCTGTTATCCACACTCACCCATTACACACTCACCCATTACACACCTGCCCATTACGCCTCCCCATTACACACCCGCCTGTTACACATATGAACAAGGAGCAGGGGGAGGCCATTCAGCCCCTCGAGCCTGCTCCGCCATTTAATAAGATCATGGCTGATCTGACAGTAACCTGAAATCTGCTTCCCGCCTACCGACAATAACCTATCACCCCCTTGCTTACCAAGAATCTACCCACTTCTGCCTTAAAAATATTCAAAGACTTTGCTTCCACCACCTTCTCAGGAAGAGAGTTCCAAAGACTCATGACCCTCTGAGTGAAAACATTGTGCCTCATCTCCATTTTAAATGGGCGACCCCTTATTTTTAAACAGTGACCCCTAGTTCAAGATTCTCCCACAAGAGGAAACATCCTCTCCACATCCACCCTGTCAAGACCCCTCAGCATCTTATGTGTTTCAATTAAGTCGCCTCTTACTCTTCTAAACTCCAGCGGATACAAGCCTCACCTGTCCAGCCTTTCTTCATAAGACAACCCACTCATCCCAGGTATTTGCCTGGTAAACCTTCTCTGAACTGCTTCCAACACATTTACATCCTTCCTTAAATAAGGTGAGCAACACTGTACACAGTACTCCCGATGTGGTTTCACCAATGCCCTGTATAACTGAAGCATAACCTCCCTACTTTTGTATTCCATTCCCCTCGCAATAAATGATAACATTCCATTAACTTTCCTAATTACTTGCTGTACTTACACACTAGCCTTTTGTGATTCATGCACTAGGACATCCAGATCCCTCTGCACACCAGAGCTCTGCAATCTCTCACCATTTAGATAATGTGCTTCTCTTTTATTCTTCCTGCCAAAATGGACAATGTCACATTTTCCCACATTACATTCCATTTGCCAGGTCTTTGCCCACTCACTTAACCTATCTATGACACTTTGTAGCCTCCTTATGTCCTCTTCACAACTTACTTTCCTATCTATCTTTGTGTCATTAGCAAATTTGGCAACCATCCCATCCATCCCTTCATCCAAGTCATTTATATAAATTGTTAACAGTTGAGGTCCCAGCACTGATCCACTCGTTGCATCTTGCCAACCTGAAAAGACCCATTTATGCCTACTCTCTGCTTCCTGTTAGCCAATCAATCTTCTATCCATGCCAATATGTTATGCCCTATACTATGAACTTTTATTTTCCGCAATAACCTTTGATGTGGCACTTTATCAAATGCCTTCTGGAAATCTAAATACAGTACATCCACCGGTTCCCCTTTACCCACAGCACATGTTACTTCCTAAAAGAATTCCAATAAGCTCATTAAACATGATTTCCCTTTCACAAAACTATGTTGACTCTGCCTGATGACCTTGATCTTATCCAAGTGCCCTTTATAACTTCTTTATAATAACTTCGAACAGTTTCCCTATGACAGACGTTAAACTAACTGGCCTGTAATTTCCTGCTTTCTGTCTCCCTCCTTTTTTGAATAATGGAGTTACATTTGCTATTTTACAATCTAATGGGACATTCCCTGAATTTAGGGAGTTTTGGAAAATTAAAACCAATATATCAACTATCTCACTAGCTACTTCTTTTAAGACCCTAGGATGAAGTCCATGAGGACCTGGGCACCTGTCAACCCACAGCTCCAACAATTTACTCAGTACCACTTCTCTGGTGACTGTAATTGGCCTGAGTTCATTACCCATTTCCCTTTCCTGGTTTATAGCTGCTTCTGGGATGTTACTTGTATCCTGTATAGTGTAAAATTATGCAAAATTCCTGTTCAATTCATCTGCCATTTCCTTGTTTTCCATTATTAATTCTCGAGACTCACTTTCTATAGGACAAATGCTCACTTTGTTAACTCTTTTCTTTCTTAAATAATTATAAAAACTCTTGCTATCTGTTATTATATTGCTGTCTTTAATTTTTCCCTCCTTATTAATCCTTTTGTTATCTTTTGCTGTTCCTTATATTCTGTCCAATTTTCTGACCTGCTTCTTCTCTTTACACAATTATATACCTTTTCTTTCAGTTTGGTACAATGGGCAGGATTTTCTGGTCATTGGATGGGCCCGGTGGGTGGGCCCGGTGGGTGGGCCCGGTAGGCGGGCCCGGTGGGTGGGCCCGGTGGGTGGGCCGGGTGGGCCCGGTGAGTGGGCCGGGCGGGTGGGCACGGTGGGTGGGCCCAGTGGGCAGGTCGGGTGGGTGGGCCGGTGGGTGGGCCCGGTGGGTGGGCCCGGTGGGCGGGCCCGGTGGGCAGGCTGGGTGGGCGGGCCCGGTCGGTGGGCCCGGTGGGCAGGTTGGGTAGGTGGGCCGAGTGGGTGGGCCGGGTGGGTGGGCCGGGTGGGCGGGCCCAGTGGGCGGGCCGGGTGGGTGGGCCGGGTGGGTGGGCTGGGTGGGTGGGCTGGGTGGGTGGGCCGGGTGGGCCCGATGGGCCCAGTGGGCGGGCCTGGCAGTGGCCGGGATAGAGACCACCACCTGCGATTAGGCCCTGACCGGGATATCACGCTGGCCAATTAAGGCTCACCTAGTGTGAAACGCGGCTCCGCACTGGACAGGAAGGGCTGAACATGGGCCGGGTCCTGCCGGCTGCCGGGTCGCATGATGGCCCAGCGGACGGTTTAAGAGCGGCTCAGGCAG
Organism: Cetorhinus maximus; assembly: GCF_964194155.1. Taxonomy (NCBI): domain Eukaryota; kingdom Metazoa; phylum Chordata; class Chondrichthyes; order Lamniformes; family Cetorhinidae; genus Cetorhinus; species Cetorhinus maximus. The sequence continues at coordinate 43,755,747 of NC_135903.1, read as the reverse complement.
CCCCTAAAAGGCTGCCATGGCCGACCTCCCCTGAACCGACAGTATGGACCCGAGTCCGGCTGGACATGGCAGGCAGGAGGGCAGGTCAGGTGGGCCCTTGGCCCCCCCTCTTCTCTGATGAGTGCCTCACCATTCCCCTGGAGGTGGTGGCTGCCAGGTGGGACAGCCTTTCCCCCAGAGATGGGAGGAGGAGGTCACCGCACCTCATCAAGAGGGCATGGGAGGAGGTGGCAGCATTGATCAACAGCCATGACATGGTGCGGCCAATCCATGGGTCCAGTGTTGGAAGCTCCTCAATGACCTGCTGCGCTCTGGCAGGGTGAGTACCGTGTTGGCGTGGGTCAGTGTGGTGAAGTGTTAAGGTGTGACCATCCGCCCGAGGACCTCAGGGGTGCGAGTGTCTGAGTGGCAACTGTCAATGACACCGGAGCTGGCCAAGGGGGTGAGCCCTGGCTGCTTGGACTGAGTGCCTTGCGGCTGGAGGGCCACAACTCAGATGTGTCCGGCGAGGTGTCCTCAGCTGGGGCTGGCCAGGCTGCAGTGGTGCTGCAGGTAGAGAGTGGACTAATCAATGCTCCTCTGTCCTTTCAGGAGAAAACTGTCCACAACAATATAGAAAGGCCGCAGATCAGCAGAAGCCCCTCTAGCCTCCAAATCCTCTCGAGATACGATCAAGATGCCCTGGAACTCCAGAGCCAGCATGCCCCACGTGCAACCGGGCACACAAAGGCAGGGGTGCCAGACGAAAGTAAGGTTGCAGTGCCGGTGAAAAGCTCTGGAGCACTTTCATGCCTCTGCATTGCTTGAGTGGGCAGATAAGCTAGAGGCCCGACTCCAAACATGTCAATGTGGCTGCATCTGAACTGTCTCAGCTGCAGGGGAATGCTCACTTTACACAAGGTTTCCCTAATGTGTGGCTGCTTCCCTCTGCACCCCTCCCAGCACGTGCTTGTGCACTACCATCAGATCGTGCTGCCTTGCCTCCCACCCACCCACCTCACCCCATCCACAGGGCAGCCCGTGCCCCGGCACCACACCATCAGCCAGCCACGAAAAAGGGACTTGCGTATGCCCTCGCCTGAATGTGCGGCGCCTCAACCTTGAACGGGTGACCAGCGCAAGTGCTGCGCAACATTAGTGTACACTCACCTCCAAGTTCCCCATAAAGTTCAACTCACCAGGTGCACGAATTTTAAATGCAGTTGTGAATCACATCGTCCTGAAGTCACGCTGACATGGGAGGTAAATTCGACGTGGGGGATGATTCCGCAGCAGGCAAGATGATGAGATGCAAATGCATTGAAATTAGGTTCCTGACATTGGATGGCAGGAAAGGTGGACAATCGCTAACTAGTTTCACGATGACATAAAACCAACTTTTTGCCTCCTCGCCATATTGCCTGTTCACACCCGCCATGACACCCGATGCTAATGGAGGCAGAAAATTCCAGTCACTGTTACACATCTGCCTGTTACACACAGCCGCCTGCTACATATCTGGCCATTACACATCCCCCATATACACAACCACCTGTTACACGCCCATCCGTTATACGCACTCAGCCGTTAAACACACCTACCTGGTATATACACCTGCCTGTTGCAGACTCGCTGTTACACACCATGCCTGTTATACGCTTTGTGGTCCTATTCTTTAATTTAACTCCGAGTTCCTGGTGTTCTCAAACCGAACCTACTCTTCTCTGGTCCCAACCATAATCACAAAGACAGGATCCACCCCCTCTTTCAAGCTGGTTCAAGATGTTCCTCACCCTGGCGCCAGCTGGGCAAACCATGTGAGACTCTTGATCTTGCTCACAAAGGATGCTATCTGCCCCCTCAATTATTGATTGAATTCCCTAGAGCCATCACACTACACTTCCCCTCCCCCTCTCCCCTTTGGACAGTCTCCTGATCTGCATCCTAATGCTCTGCATTCAAGTCATTCTTCCTACAGTCTTTTCCTCACAGATAGCAAGTACATTGAACTTGTTGAGTAGGATCAGTTTCTACAGTTCATCGTTCTCTATCTTACCTGAGTTCCCCTTACTCTGTACACTATCGGTCACACCACCCACCCATTCTGAATCTGTACCTCTCTCTGAGGTGTGACTGAAGTCTAGAGCAAACTGTCCAGATACTAATCCCCCTCTCCTATGGGTCAGAGTGTCTTCAAATCATACTCAACCTCATTGACCCTGAGCTGGAGAAATTCCAGTTGGAGATATTTACCGCATATTTGCTTGGGTCAGTCTTGCTATCCACATATTTCCACACACTTTAATCCAGGCACACAGCCTGCACTGTCATATCTTAGTCTAGGTTTTATATGCTATTTATATCCACATTTTGTTTGTTTCGGGGTTTTTTCTTTTGGTCGCATTAACTTGCACAAAGTGCTAAAACAATGGACAAAAATGTTAAATACTTACTGCCTCAAGGTTATACAAACTACTTCTCTGCCTCAAACTCCTGCTCCCACCATTTCCCAATATTTACGCTCTGTTTGCAAAGCACGTTGCTGTGCCATCTCTCCATGAACACGCTGTCCGGCCACTCTGCATCCGCAGGTACTGTCCATTTTTTGAGCCACATCCAAGTTACAAGTTATTTTCAGCTCCTAGTCATTTGCATCACTAATAGTCCTAAGAAAAATTCAAAAAGTTAAATTAAAAACTATAAAGTTAAACAAAGTTTCTATTGCTTACCAGAGAGCCCCATTTGTACTTCCCAACTTTTGCGTCCAGTTATCACTGAACTCTGTTCTTGTGTTCACTCTGTGCTAACCACTCATCCATGTCGATCTAGGCACTTTATTCGGTATATTTCACTGTGTTTTGGTGTCTGCTGTACAGTTCAGATCAGTGAGCCTTCCCGATGGTCAGTACTTATCTACTAGTTGGGAAACTGTTGTACAATTTGCCACATGCTATATTTTGCAATGGAACCCTGGTACATAGAGACTGTGCTAGACTCCAGGGGATGCCGTGTTGAATTCAGTCTTCTTCTGGGTAGTTCACATAATTCCACAACTTTGGGCCGACCAATTTTTTATGTAAATTTATCATTATTTCATCATTGCTGAAAAAAGAGACATGCTGTTGAAACTTTTCATCTTGCACTCATCAGGACAGATTTGCAAGAATACCAATAGTAAAGCGAACAACAATTCATGCTGCATGAGAAGAGACTGCTGATTGGTTGGGAAGTGGGCTCTGATTGGGAGAGGCGTTGCCATGATGAATGCACCAGGGGACAGTTAACTGCCGAACTTTTGTTCAAATTCAAACCAGGCAAGTCAACTCTGATTGGTCAATGCATTGCCATGAGGAATGAACCAGGGAATGGCTGTTTAGTTGAGAAAGGCGCAATGCATAGACATACTCCTTATGCCTGCAAAGGACAAGGCCCTGTGTGCGAACATATGGGGAGAATTTTCTCCCCACCAGGGGGGTTGGACGGGCATGGGTGTGGGTGGGTGCACAGCCAATCGCTGCCTGCGATTGGCTGCATGTCACCATTTTACATAGACGGGCCAGTTAAGGCCCGCCCAGTGTGACGTACATCCGGAAGTGCTGAGCGCTCCCTGTGCGGGCGGGGATGCGGAGGCTAAGTCAGGGCCTACAGTCTTCTGTGAATGGACGCGAAAGAGCGCAGAAATCTCCCTGAGGCACAGAGCTGCCTCAGGGAGATCATTTTAATTTTTAAAATTTTAATAAAGACAAAAAAAGAATTTTAAGACATGTCCCCTCATGTGACAGTGTCAACGAATTTTATTAAAAAATGTTATTAAACTTTAAAAACCTCCGTGAAACCTCATCCCGCCCATAGATGAGGTTTCATGATAAATGCGAAGGCCGCCTGGGCTCTTTGCCTGCCCGACAACCTTAAGGTCGGACAGGCAGCTCAGTTAAGTATTTTAATTGATATTTAAATGGCTGTAATAGGCCTTTGACAGTTCAGCGGACGCACAGCCGATTCCAGTGCGCGCCCGCCGAACTGAAGATCAGAATGACGTGCGATGACGTCGGGACACACGCCCAATGTTACCACGTCAACGAGTGGGGTCCAGCCCCACTCACCGACCCGAAGATTCTGGCCTATGAAGCTTCTACATGCATACGTGAGACTGTGAGCCTGTCTGATCATTTTAAATTCATTGTTAGTGTAATTCTTAGCACAATCAGGATTGTTTAGCAAGTGTTGTCCAATCGCAGAATCATATCTGATGTTTGCCACGATGCTTTGAGTTCTGCAACCACAGGCTGGTTGGGTACGATCAATTCTTTGCCTGTTGTGAACAGCAGAAGGGACGTGCTGTTTGATATGATCACCAGTCATTGGGATGTACAGCCTACATACCCAGCATCACACTGAAACTGAAACTCACATCCCACATTACTCATTTGTGTGAAAGGCAGGATGTATTTTTGGCTTGATAGCAGCATCTGGCTAATGGAGAATACCACTTGTGTTGCTACTGCAAAGCTTCACATGTTGCTCAAATTTTTGAGATATTTTACCAGGGTAATCTGACATGACCAGGACCAAAAGTGATAGCCTTAGGCCCATTCATGAGTTTGTGCGATATACGTGTGATGATCTGATCAGGGTATCTTTGCAGGATGTCTTTGATGTGCCTTATTTCAGCATCAAGCTTGCACGGTGAGCAAATAGGCCCCGTCTACCACCTCAGACACTTCCTGCTTTCATGGAGGTGGGGCAGGGGTGGCAAGTGACCAATCGACTCTCAGGAGGCAAGTGTTTCATTTAAATATTTTAATGAGCCTGCTTGCTGTGCTTCTGACTTCACTGCGTTCAGTGGAGTATTCTGGGCCCTGGGGAACTGACAACTAAAGAGGGTTGCAGGCTGCTGCAGGGAAGAGGAAACTCCATTTCCAGCACTGCTCATGGGCTGGGGGAGCAGGAGTGCTCTCCCCCCCCCCAACCAAACCCAAACCCAAACCCAAGTTCCCCAGCTAACCTGCTAACATCTCCAGCGTTCATTCCCCAAAACATGATTACCAACCTGGGCCATGCACCCCCTCCCCACCCACTCCCGTGGGATTCATCAGCCCTAGATATGAAGGGGAACGGATGCAGTGGTTAGAGAGAAATGATTGCTGCTGCTGGGGGCATCTAGGCCTGGGCTTTATGGTCTAAAAATTGGAACTCGACCTTTCAGACGTGAAATCAGGAAACACCTCTACACACAGAATAAAAACAGAAAATGCTGGAAAATCTCAGCAGGTCTGGCAGTATTTGTGGAGAGAGAAACAGAGTTAATGTTTCAAGTCCGTATGACTATTCTTCAGAGCCAAAGAGAAGTAGAAATGTGATGGATTTTAAGAGGGGATGGGGCAAGGTAGAAGGTCAGGGATAGATGGAGCTCAGGAGAGATTGACAAGTTTGGAACTCTCTTCCACAAATGACAACTGGTGCCAGGTCAATTATTGAATTTAAAACAGCAATCAATAGATTTTTGTTATTTAGAGGGGTTAAGGAATATGGAGTAAAAGTGAAAATATGGGGGTATGTCATAGATCAGCCATGATCTCATTGAATGGTGGAACAGGCTCAAAGGGCTAGATAGTCTCCTCCTGTTCCCATGCTCCTATGACCTCCTCGTCAATCAGTGGCCCACTTTCAATCTCTCCCTGAAACCCTCATCTCTTGGACTTCCCCATTTCTTCCTCTATCTCTCACCAATGCCCCTTTATCACCCCTAATCCTCCAAACCACTCTATCCCTAGATCAGCAACACAAACTTACCTGCTCTGGTGTTGTGGCCTCTGCTGTAGTGCTTCCTGCCTGACAATCAGTCAAGTTTGTCAATCATATATGCCTCCAGGCAGGAATCCTATTAAAAAACTCCCTGCATATTCCATTGAATCAAAACCCCACTGCAATTGGGAAATCCAGACTTCTCCCTGGGACCTCCCGCACCCACCCCTGGCTTGGAAATCCCACCCCAGTAAATATCAGGGCTATTAACTCTGCCTCCCCCTCCCCACAGATACACCCTGACATGCTGAGTTTATCCAACATTTTCTGCTTTAATCTGAAACTCTGGTATTGAAATAATCTTGGCTATACTGCCTACCGCGAGTGCATATCAGAGGCGCAGACACACACTCGCTGTGATTTTCCAACATTACCACTGACTTCACAAATTCTCAAATACTCCTGCCTGTAAACTAAACAATAGTTAGAGCTGAAAAGACAGGTCAATATGGTGAAGCACACAGTTAAAGTTCAATGTGGTTTCAAACACTGCTCGGAATTGGGTTGAAGATAGGGTCAGTCATTTGCTTGGTCTGGACTGAGTTAGCCAGCTCTCCTGCGGCTAGCTGGAGGCTTCAATTAGACTGCAACAGCCAATGATAGAAACAGGACAGCTGACTGAATCTTCAGCTCCTGCTCTGTAGTCATCATCCCCCTTAGCAAGAAATTATTTACATGGACATGGATGAGGATAGGGGGTCTGCTTCATCTCATGGTTAAACACCTTGTCAGCATTCATGCATATGTCCCATTGGGTGACAAACTGGAAGGCAATCACCCATGAAAAGTATACAAGAGACAACACCCTAAAGAAAAGATATCATGAGGGACCAAACACAATTTTATATGGGATGCACTGAATTGATCATTTCGAAAGGGTTATTGCTCAATGGGTAGGAATATTATTGGGCAGGTGTACCAGGCAGCTCTTGCCAATGTGAATTAACATGTACTTATGCATTTCCATATTGATGGCAATTTTGAAGCAGGATTTGCAACATGCAACAGCCTCCTTTTAAAACAAGGCAATTTGAAAAGTAAAATCTTTCCCAAATCATATCTGAACATGTAACCAGAAACTCCCTCCCTCTCGAACAGCACTGTGAGAGGACCTTCACCACACAGACTACAGACAATCAAGGAGAAACACCACCACCACCTTCTCAAGGGCTGTAACTCAGGAAGGGCAGCTAGTGCCAACTTTACCAACAGAGCCCATATCCTATGAATTAATTATAAAATAAAGACACCTCCTCATAACCTCACCAGCCTGACAGGCTTTGCAAGTTTAATGTCATTCCTGTGATTAAGATAGGCGACACTAGGCCTCAGGCTACACCTGAGCATCAAGGGGGTGAAACCTAGATTCTGGAACAGAAAGACATCGATTTAGTTACTGTGTAATTGAGGCAGTGAGATGGGGCTTTTTCATTTCCTGTGACTTAGAGAAACCCCAGCTTGGATTTCAGCCAAACAGTACACTCCTGGCTGTTCAAATCAGTGAAAACTATGGGCAGGATTTTGAGGTTGTCAGGCGGGTGTGGTGGGTGGTCCAGGAGCGGCCAGGAAATGGTCCATTACCCCCGATCAGCCCCCAAACGCAATTTCATGATGGTGAGCCAATTAAGGCCCACCCAGCGTGAAACGGGCTCGTCACTGGTCAGGAAGGGCCAAGCGGGGGCCTGTCAGTCGCTGGGTCCAATGGTGACCCGGCAGCCAGTTTAATAATGGCCAAGGCACACCTGCCATGGAAGAACGTCTCCTCTGTGTTTACAACATTCAAGTTATGGATTCGAGTGCAGCTGGAGATGCCAGGCGGGAGGGCAGGTTGGGTGGGCACTCGGCCCCCTGCTTTTCAGATCAGTGCCTCGCCGTCCTGCTGGAGGAGGTGGCTGCCAGGAGGGACACCCTTGTCCCCACAGATGGGAGGAGGAGGACACTACATCTCACAAAGAGGGCACAGGAGGAGGTGGCAGCCTGGGTGAGTAACCATGATGTGCTGCGGCGCAGCTGGGTGAAGAGCCAGAAGTGCTTCAATGACCTGCTGTGCTCAGGCAGGGTGAGTACCGTGTTGGCGTGGGTCAGTGTGGTGAAGTGTTAAGGTGAGGCCGTCCCCCTGTGGGCCTCAGGGGTGCTAGAGTCTGAGAGCCAACTGTCAGTGACGCCGGAGCTGGCCAAGGGTGTGAGCCCTGACTGCTTGGACTGAGGGCCTTGCGGCTTGAGGGCCACAACTCGAATGTGCCCTGCGAGGTGTCCCTCAGCTGGGGTTGGCCAGGCTGCAATGGCGCTGCAGATAGAGAGGGGACTAATCAATGCTCCTCTGTCCTTTCAGGAGGAGACGAGCCATAACCAAGCAGAGGGGGTACGTACAGGCCGAGGCCCGGCCACCCTGCTGCTGTTCAGCAGGTTCGAGCAGGACACCCTGGAGCTGGAGAGCCGGCACACTCCCTGTGCAACCGGGCGTGGAGAGGTGGGGGTGCCAGACAAAGGTAAGAGCGCAGAGCACAGAGGTGAGAGTTTCAGATTGTGTAACCATTCTAGTGCAGTCTCTTCATTGATGGGAGCCTCAAACCTGGAGTCCCCATTGATCATTGAAAGACGATGGCACCATGATGCAGATCTCCATTGTCTCACCAGGGTGCCTGACATGCACAGCGACAGTGTGATGACTATAACTAATGACATGTCCTTGTTCTTCATTTTAGGTTCGACAGCAGGCGTTCGCTCTGTGGACCCCGAAGGGCCACTCCTGACACCGGAGGAGCACCGAGCTCCAGTTGCACCTGCATCACACCCCCTCTCTAAATTAGGCACCGGCACAGATACCAGCACCTTGGTGGGCATTAAACGTGGCTAGGATGTCAGTGCACATTGGTGAGGGCACTTCACAGTCACTTGAGGTGCAGGCGGAGGCAGAGAGTGCCCAGGGCACCGGCAGTGGGAGGGCTGCTTGGGACCAGGACAATGCTCAGTCAAAAGCAGATGATGAGCCTCTGGATGTGATGTGTGGGAGGATCAGGCAGAGATCCATGAGTGTCTGTGTGTCATGGTCTTTATTGTGGAGGAGACCATGCAGAGCATGAGCACTATGTTGACCCTCATCGCTGAGCACACTGCCTCCTCCATTGAGGGAATGGTGACTCTCATGGGGAGGCAGCCCTAGGGACAGAATAAGGGGTCCCTGGGGTTGCGCTCAGACCTACAGCCCTCACACAGGCACTGAGCTCAGGAGGTCAGTGTCAGTGTGTGAGATGGATGAGGCACCCAGTATCCCAGCTAGGTACCCATCCATCAGTGGTGAGCAGGGAGGTCCAGAGCGACCTCACAGTGGTGCACAAGCTGGTTGTTGTCTCTGTGGGCTCCTCTCAGGGTGCTCCGGATGAGGGCAGCAGCTCCTCCAGCCCTTCACCTGTGACCGTTGCAGCTGATGAGGCTGCGGTGACTGGGGAGATGCCAGCAGTGGCACTGGCCGCTCCCTCCCAGGCGGGGCCAGCACTGGCTCCACTGGCCAGAGGACGACCGCCAAGGTCATCAAGGCCAACAGGACAGCAGAGTCAGCAGCTGGCTCCAATACCGGTGCCAGCGAGGGGGGAGTGCCTAGATGTAGCACTCGCGAGGCACTATGAGCACAAGACGGACAGTTCACAGGTGTTTTTCTGTTCACTTAAGTTTGGTTTATCTTGACTGGCCTGGGAATTAAGACCAGAGAAGGTTATGTAAATTTCTGTGTTTTGTAAAAATGAGATAAATGTTGTTTTTGTCGTAATGGCCTGAGTATGCTTCAGCTTTTTATTTTTTTGGTGTAGGGTACGCCAGTGTGTAATGCTGGACATCAATGGCTCTAAACTTTATTACACAGGCTCATACTGAGTGACTTTGGGTTCAAATGAAAGGTCCTTTCAGACATTCAGGATGGAGGCAGCAGCCCTGGCAGGAGGTGGAAACTAACCTTTGGCAGCCTAGCTGAAGGAACGTTGGATCCAGGCAGTCCTGCTGTCCCTGCCTCCGTGGAGGTTACTGAGGTCTGCCTCCATGCCCTTAGCATTCTCCTCACCGTGCTCCTCTTCTGACTCACTACTGGATTCATCACCTGTGGCCTGTGGAGCTGCATCAACATCCTCTTCCTCCAGTGGGGTCCCCCTTGCCAGTGCCAGATTGTGGAGAGTGCAGCACGCAACCACTATCAGTGACACCTGCTCTGGGGGATATTGTAGTGCTCCTCCTGAATGATCCAGGTATTGGTAGTGCATTTTGAGAAGACCTATGATCCTCTCTACCACCGCCCTTGTGGAGGCGTGACTCGTATTGTAACAATTCTCTTCCTCTGTTCTTGGGTGGCGGAGAGGAGTCTGAGCCACCTTCTGAGGGGATAGCCCTTGTCACCCAGCAGCCATCCATCCATCCGGGCTGGAGCACTGAAGAGCCCCGGCACCTGGGAGTGTCTGAGGATGTAGGCGTTGTGGGAGCTGCCTGGGTACCTTGCACAGACTTGTAGAATCTGCATCCTGTGATCACACACTATCTGCACGTTCATGGAGTGGAAGCCCTTCCTGTTGACAAAGGCACCGGGCTCACCTGCTGGCACCTTGATGGCCACATGTGTACAGTCTATAGCACCCTGGACACAGGGGAAGCCAGCAATCACTGCAAAACCTCTGACTCACTCAGCCTGGCTGGCCTCATCCATATGGTAAAGAATAAAGGTCAGTACCCACCTGAACAGAGCTTCTGTCACCAGCTTGACACAACTGTGGACAGCTGATTGGGACACTCCACACAGATTCCCCCACTGAGCCCTGGAAAGAGCCGGAGGCATAGAAGTTGAGGGGCACTGTGACCTTCAGAGCCACTGGTATCGGGTGTCCACCCACACAGTCAGAGCTGGTCTCAGGCCCAATCATCTGACAAATGGAGGTCACTGTCTCCCTGGAGAGGCGGAGCCTCTTTCGACATTACACCTCAGACATATTGAGGTAGCTGCATTGCCGCCTGTAAACCCTGGCAGCAGGATAGTGGCATCTTCTGCGACCCCTTGTGCCTTGGACTACCTGCTGACCCTGCGCCCCTTGTGCCTGCGCCTCTCCTCCCACAGGTCCCTCCCCTGGAGGCTGCATAGGGACACCTGGCCTCCTCTCCCTTCTGCCCCTCTCTCCCTCCTCAGAGGAGGTGCCACCGGCAGAGACCATAATCCCCATTACCAGGGTAAGGGAAGGCTGTCTGATACCTGGAAGGGTCCACACGGTCTGAATCCTCAGGGAGCCTTGGAACACCAATGAGTCCTGAACTGGAGCCTGGAAATGCTGAGAATGAAGCCCCAAACTGAGATGAAGCTGCCAAGTACCGAGAAGCAACCAGCAGCAAACTTTCTCCAAAACTCCTCACTACCCACACTGGCAATGCTGCTGCCCCTTTATATCCCGCCCGTGGATGAGGTTTATGAAAATGTCGGTTGGCCACCTGCCCATTTTGCCTGTGCGACGAGCGCAAAATCACCCAGGCAACAGAAAAATCGCTGTCAGTTGGCATAAGTGGCCTTTTAATTAATGGCGGGCATGGCTCCGGCACCCGCTCATGCCCACCGACTGAAATATTGTGCGAGTGCGCGATGACACCGGGATGCTCGCCTGACATCATCGCGCAGTATTTTATACCCAATCGGGTCAGGCACAAGCCCACTTGATGGACATAAAAATCTGCCCCATGTGGCTAAATTTGGCTTTGAGAGATAGTGTAAAATGGGCAATATCCAATCAGCTGCATGTTATACATCTCCCCCGATTGAAGTTAGAGAATCAGAGAATTATACAGCACAGAGGGAGGCCACTCAGCCCATTGTGCATGTGCAAGGATGCAAGGATTATCCAAGGATTGTAAGGATTATCCATTCAGTGATAAAAACAAAAAGTTAAAATCTACTGAGGATGCTGGAAATCCAAAACAAAAACAGAATTACCTGGAAAAGCTCAGCAGGTCTGGCAGCATCGGCGGAGAAGAAATCAGTTAACGTTTCGAGTCTTCACGACCCTTCGGCAGAATTGAAGCATAGTTAGGAGAGGGGTGAAATATAAGCTGGTTTAAGGTGGGGGGCGGGGGGAAAGAGAAGTTGAGGGTGGGATGATTGTGGAGATAAGCAAGCAGTGATAGGAGCAGATAATCAAAAGATGTCACAGACAGAAGGATCAAAGAGGTGTTGAAGGTGGTGATATTGTCTAAGAAAGGTGCTAATTAAAAATGGAAGACAGGACACTCAAGGTACAGCTCTAGTGGGGGTGGGGTGGAAAGACTAACAAAGTTTTAGCTTTAGATTTAAAAATAATGGAAATAGGTGGGAAAAGAAGAATCTATATAAATTATTGAAAAAAAAGGGGAGGTGGGGAGAAACGGGGTGGGGATGGGGGGAGGGGGAGTTTAAGATCTAAAGTTGTTGAATTCAATATTCAGCCCGGAAGGCTGTAAAGTGCCTAGTCGGAAGATGAGGTGCTGTTCCTCCAGTTTGCGTTGGGCTTCACTGGAACAATGCAGCAAGCCAAGGACAGACATGTGGGCAAGAGAACAGGGTGGAGTGTTAAAATGGCAAGCGACAGGGAGGTTTGGGTCTTTCTTGCGGACAGACCGCAGGTGTTCTGCAAAGCGGTCGCCCAGTTTGCGTTTGGTCTCTCCAATGTAGAGGAGACCGCATTGGGAGCAACGAATGCAGTAGACTAAGTTAGGAGAAATGCAAGTGAAATGCTGCTTCACTTGAAAGGAGTGTTTGGGCCCTTGGACGGTGAGGAGAGAGGAAGTGAAGGGGCAGGTGTTGCATCTTCTGCGTGGGCATGTGGAGGTGCCATAGGTGGGGGTTGAGGAGTAGGGGGTGATGGAGGAGTGGACCAGGGTGTCCCGGAGAGAACGATCCCTACGGAATGCCGTCAGTGGGGGTGAAGGGAAGATGTGTTTGGTGGTGGCATCATGCTGGAGTTGGCGGAAATGGCGGAGGATGATCCTTTGAATGCGGAGGCTGGTGGGGTGATAAGTGAGGACAAGGGGGACCCTATCATGTTTCTGGGAAGGAGGAGAAGGCATGAGGGAGGATGCGTGGGATATGGGCCGGACACGGTTGAGGTCCCTGTCAACGACCGTGGGTGGAAAACCTCGGTTAAGGAAGAAGGAGGACATGTCAGAGGAACTGTTTTTGAACGTAGCATCATCAGAACAGATGCGACGGAGGCGAAGGAACTGAGAGAATGGGATGGAGTCCTTACAGGAAGTGGGGTGTGAGGAGCTGTAGTCGAGGTAGCTGTGGGAGTTGGTAGGCTTGTAATGGATATTGGTGGACAGTCTATCATCAGAAATTGAGACAGAGAGGTCAAGGAAGGGAAGAGAAGTGTCAGAGATGGACCATGTGAAAATGATGGAGGGGTGGAGATTGGAAGCAAAATTAATAAATTTTTCCAGGTCCCGACGAGAGCATGAAGCAGCACCGAAGTAATCATCGATGTACCGGAGAAAGAGTTGTGGGAGGGGGCCGGAGTAGGACTGGAACAAGGAATGTTCCACATACCCCATAAAGAGACAGGCATAGCTGGGGCCCATGCAGGTTGCTCCAATGCGGTCTCCTCTACATTGGAGAGACCAAATGCAAACTGGGCGACCGCTTTGCAGAACACCTGCGGTCTGTCCTGCATTTTTCTTAGACAATATCACTACCTTCAACACCTCTTTGATCCTTTTGTCTGTGACATCTTTTGATTATCTGCTCCTATCACTGCTTGCTTATCCCCACAATCACCACACCCTCAACTTCTCTCCCCCCCCGCCCCCCCACCTTAAACCAGCTTATATTTCACCTTTCTCCTAACTATGCTTCAGTTCTGCCGAAGGGTCGTGAAGACTCGAAACGTTAACTGATTTCTTCTCCGCCGATGCTGCCAGACCTGCTGAGTTTTTCCAGGTAATTCTGTTTTTGTTTTGTTATCCATTCAATCCCTGTCTCCTGTTCTTTCCACGTGGCCTTGTAAATTTTTTACTTCATTCTAGAATGTTATTATTGAGTCTCTTCCACCATCCTGTCAGGCAGTGCATTCCAGATCACAACAGCTCGCTCTATAAAAAAAACTTTCCTCATGCAGCCTCTGGCCTTTCGCCAAACACCTTAAATCTGCACCTTCAGCTCACCAACCCTTCTCCTTATTTACTCCATCAAAACCTTTCACGTTTTCTATCAAATCCCCCCGAACTTTCTCTGCTCGAAGGAGAACAATTCCACTTTATTCAGTCTCTCCATATTACTGAAGGCCCTCATCCCTGCTACCATTCTAGTAAGAAAAGAAAGACTTGCATTTATATAGCACCTTTCATGATCACCGGTTGTCCCAAAGCTCTTCACAGCCAATTAAATACCTCTGAAGTGTAGTCACTGTTGTAATGTAGGAAATGCGGCAGCCAATTTGCACACAGCAAGCTCCCACAAACAGCCATGTGATCATTATCAAATAATGTTTTTGCTATAAAAACAGAAAATGCTGAACAAACTCTAAAGCTCTGAAGAAGAGTCATACGGACTCGAAACGTTAACTCGGTTTTTCTCTCCACAGACGCTGTCAGACCTGCTGAGTTTTTCCAGCATTTTCTGTTTTTGTTTCAGATTTCCAGCATCCGCAGTATTTTGCTTTTATCTCAATGTTTTTGTTATGACGTTGATTGAGGGATGAATATTGGCCAGAACACTGGGAAGAACTCTCCTGCTATTCTTTGAAATAAGGGATCTTTTGTATCTATCTGAGAAGACAGTTGAAAGGCTTATCCAAAAGATGGCACCTCCAACAGTGTTGCACTCCCTCCGTACTGGCTCTGGAGTATCAGCTTGGATTTTTACGCTGGAATCCTGGAATGGGAATTGAACCCATAACACCCTGACTCAGATCTGAGTGTCTGACCAAATGAGCCTCAGCTGACACTGAGTAAATCACATTACAACAAGGAATACACTTCACTGGCTGCAAAGTGCTTTAGAATACCCTGAGTTGATGACAGGTGCTATAGAAATGCAAGCTTTTCTTTCTTTCAATATTTCTGAGCAGGACAAAGGTCCATGTCCCACAGAAATTGGATTGTTACGTCAGGAAACCAAGAAAACAACGGAAGAAGTCCTGCTGAAGGTGGAAGATCTGCATTTATTCAGATTAAGAAGTAGTAACGTGTAGCAATGTGAAGAGGTGGCTGTGAAAAGACCATCAGAAAAAAGGCTGAGATTTTTCAGCATGTTATCAACGTTGTAGAGAGTAACATTGCACACAGGATGGGTGGAATGATGGGACGGGAATAGCAAGATAGCAGCTAGGGTCACAAGTCAGAGGTGGGACAGACTCTGAGAGTAACGCCCCAACTCCCGGATACATCTCCATCAAACTAGATTGAGTTCTTCGATGAAGTAACAGAGATGGTTGCTGAGGTGTTATGACCACAGCCAGTGTTAATTGCTGCGCAAACCAAATCCCAGAGGGAAACTTGGTTTACAGGCCACACCCTTTTTTCTGTATTCCGAAAACGAGGAGAAGGTGCACTGATCTCAGCAGCACAAAATCAGTAACACTTTTGGGATTTTAAAAATGATAAGTAAAAGTTTTATTAACAAGAATAAAAGAAAACTTAAGCACACAGGATTACAGTTATACAATTAAAGTTAGTTTTATAAAACATTTTCCTAAAAAGACTGTCTACTTGGTCAGACCCACAAATAAACACCTTCCAGGCAACACTCCCTTATAGATGTTTAACTATAAAAATCCAGTAATATTATACAAGGCAAACTGCTGTAGCTTCAGTAATGGCATACCACATGACCTCAAACTCTCTTGCACTCTGCTGTGGAAATGTAAGGCTTCAGAACAAAACCACTGGTTGCAACCCAAGACTTTTCTGGCTTGACAGGATGTCTGATTTAAATTGCCAGCTCAGAGCTACCAGCTCCAGCAGCTCCCGGCTCAGAGCTACCAGCTCCAGCAGCTCCCAGCTCAGAGCTACCAGCTCCAGCAGCTCCCAGCTCAGAGCTACCAGCTCCAGCAGCTCCCAGCTCAGCTCCAGCTAACAGTTACATCACACAGCTCACTTTAAGCTCGCCACAGTAACTCTAATCTACCTTTTTTCCCCCCTTTTAGTTCAGATTCCATGGTTCTCACACCTCTTTGAAACTCAAATCCTTCCAAATATAAAATCTTTCATGTCCCTATTTTGTCTTTGCTTTCGGGTCAATAAAATATGGGATCCTTAACTTTATACTTAGAGGTATAGAATACAAAAGCAAGGAATGTATGTGAAACCTTTTGATTAGGCCTCAGATGAAGTATTATGCCCATTGTAGGCAGCACATTTTAGGAAGGACGTCAAGGTCTTGGAGAAGGTGCAGAGAGGAGAGACTGGAGGAACTGGCATTGTTCCCCTTAGAGCAACAAAGATTAAAGGGAAATATAATGACAGTGTTCAAACTTAAGAAAGGTTTTGATAACACACTAAGGGAAAGCTCCGTCTACTGACAGGTAACTTCATAAGCAGAGGTCACAGATTGAGGATGATTAGCCAGGAACAGAGAGGGCAATGAGGAGAATTGTTTACTGCAGCAAGTTGTTATGGTCTGGAATGTAGTGTCTGAAAGGGTAGAAGAAACAGATTGAAAAGCAGTTTTTAAAAAGGGAATTGGATAAATACTTGAATGGAAGTAGTTGCAGGGCTGTGAGGAAAGAGCATGGAGCGACTGCAGAGCTGCACCAAAGAGCTGGCACAATGGGCTGAATGGTGTCCTCCAGTGCTGTATGATTTCTGATTCAATGGGCAGTATTTTATCAATGACACGGCGTTCCTGATGGATGAACCGGAAGCAGACGGCACTTCCGCTCTCGTGTCAGGAGCCGGATCCCATGCATCCTGGGATCCGCACGTGTGATCACACAGTGGGGGAAGCTTTTCATTGCTGAAACCCGCCATCAGCTGACAATGCAGCAAGTACGGGTGGGCTATAAAAGAGCCGCCTGGATAAACAGGGAGGCTGTTCATCATGGCCAAAGCTTTCCAGTCAACCTCCATTCTCTCATTACTTTGTTCCATTTCTTGCTGCAACCGTTCATCACCATCACCCCCCTAAAACTTCTCCCCCCATCACTCTCTGCCATGTTATTTTCAGTCATTCACCACCCCCCATCACATCCAAGCTCTCTAATGTCAGAGGCGAGACAACAACCGGCCCTCTGATTTAGCAATGCCTCCCTGCAGGTTCTCCTCCAAGCTGTCAGGGGAAGGCAGGAGGTGTTCTTTCCCACAGATTGCACTCGGAGACCCTCCTGTCTGACCAAGATGTCCTGGGCACAGGTTGCAGAGGAAGTGAGCAATGTGGGGTCCATACAAGAACTTGGGTCCAGTTCAGGAAATGGGCTAATGACCTGCTCCAATCCACAAGGGTAAGTGTTAGGATCTTAGAAAAGAGTTTCTTGTTAGTTCTGTAGTGTTCAATTGTTTGGTATTTGATTATGTGTGTCTGTTTTCCATGTGTGATTGGTTAAGCCTAGGTGTGGTTACATAGAGAGAGAGAGAGAGTGAGAGTGAACTGAGGCTAGCTGCTGTAAGCGTGACAGCAGACATTTTAAAAGTTTTGTAAATAAAACTTCTGCACACAAACAAGCAGGTGTATCATCTCTGCATATCTCTGAGGCATAAAGCACAAGAGAATCATCAATTAATTTATATTTGCCAGGGGGCAGCTATGCCAGGTGGGTGAACGTATGATCAGCCTGAGTGCCACATGGCAGATGAGGCCAAAGCATGTGAACATTTGGTTTATGTGAGCACTTGGATGCAAAGTGTTACTGATGAGCCAGCACATGTGTGATAGCGATGTGCGTACAGGAAAACAGCCCCACAATGTGAGGGAAAGGTCAAGGCATGAGGTGGCGTTGCAGACAGGAACCATGCATCCATGCAGAGGAGGAGGCTCTAGAGTTTGCAGGAGTGGAAGGAAGCTGGAATGGCCAGGTGTAAGCATAAAAATGCATTAAACCTTGTGCAGGCATATGGCACACAGGAGGCACACAAGGGTATGTATTGCACTCGTACTGTGATGATCCTTAATGTGATTCCTTTGGTCTACAGGTCCTCACTATCCCAGGATCAGGACACAGCCATAGCAGGAGCCTGAAGAATCCACCTCTGCGTATGAAGACACACTGTCCCAGAGGGTGTACCATCACCTCCCTCTTCCAACACCTTCACCAGCGTAGTTACACCCACATGAGGTCGCAGAGGGGCCATGCTTAGAATCAAGGTCACAATTTGGTCATCACAACATAGACAGGGCCCAGCTGAGGCAGGGTGTGATAGTCGGGTCCCCTGACACTCAGAGGACTGCTGGGGACCAGGACTCCCTTGAGCCCCATGCTGATGGCGGGGCTCTGGCCATGGCTACAAGGG
The DNA here is from genome assembly GCF_964194155.1 of Cetorhinus maximus. NCBI lineage: Eukaryota > Metazoa > Chordata > Chondrichthyes > Lamniformes > Cetorhinidae > Cetorhinus > Cetorhinus maximus. The sequence continues at coordinate 43,737,528 of NC_135903.1, read as the reverse complement.
GCCTGCTGAAGATACAGCAGAAAGTGAGGGCACATATGGCAGAGATGCCAGAGGTCATGTGCAGCTTTGTGTGGGTGATGGAGGAGGCCATGCCAGCCATGGGTTCTGCCATGTCTCAGGATTATGAGCACATGGCTTCCTCCATGGAGAGGGTGGTAACTGCCATGGAGAGCCAGGTCCTGAACTCGATCCAAACGCACTCAGACCTGCATTTCATTGCTCAAGCCATGGGCGGAGTGCAGTAGTGCAACAAGGGGCAAGGCGGGGACGAGGCCCCCAGACTTTGCTCCAGCTGCTCCTTCTCCTCTGGGAGACAGGGAGGGGCCATTGCACACACACATGGAGGAAGAGCTGGTCCATCTATGTCCCTCATAATCTTGTACACCTCTATCAGGTCCCCTCTCAACCTTCACTGCTCCAAGGAAAACAACCCCAGCCTATCCAATTTTTCCTCATAGCTCAGACCCTCCAGCCCAGGCAGCATCTTGGTAAATCTCCTCTGCACCCTCTCCAGTGCAATCACATCCTTCCTATAATGTGGTGACCAGAACTGCACACAGTACTCCAGCTGTGGCCTAACCAGTGTTTTATACAGTTCCAACATAACCTCCCTGCTCTTGTATTCTACGCCTCGGCTAATAAAGGCAAGTATCTCATATGCCTTCTTAACCACTATATCTACCTGCCCTGCTACCTTCAGGGATCTGTGGATATGCACACCAAGATCCCTCTGATCTTCAGTACTTTCCAGGGTCTTAACATTCATAGTGTAATCCCTTACCTTGTTAGCCATCCCAAGTGCATTACCTCACACTTTTCTGGGTTGAATTCCATTTATCACTGCTCTGTCTACCTGGCCAGTCCATTGGTATCCTCCTGCAGTTTATGGCTATCCTCCTCACTATTTACCACACTACCAATTTCCGTGTCATCCACAAACTTCTTGATCATACCCACTACATTTAAGTCCAAATCATTTTGTACACCACAAACAGCAAGGGCCCCAGCACCGAGCCCTGTGGAACCCCACTGGAAACAGACTTCCAGTCACAGAAACACCCCTCTACCATCACCCACTGCTTCCTGCCTCTCAGCCAAACCTCCAGAGGATGCTCACCGTGGCCATCAAAGGGCAGTGCACTAAGCAGACTGCTTCTATCTCAGGCAGCGACAGCAAGGTTGTATCAAGACATAGTGGCTGTAAATGCAAATATAAGGCTTATTGAGAGCACTTTTTTTCAAAATTTAATGTCATTTGTAAACATTGCACATTATGTTGTTTCACTTTATTCATGTGTGCATCATTGTCATTTATTGGAACTGGCTTAATCAGAACCAAATGTACTGGCACACCTCATAGTTGGTAAGCATTGATGCTTACAGGGGAGTTAGGGACATTTTTTTATCGTGGGAGAAACAATGTTGTGTATTTACATTGTCTTAATTGAAGGTTCCTATCAATGTCCAGTTGTGTACACACCACTCTGTGGGACATGACTGAGCTTTCAGGATCAGCCTAGCCTCCTATCCATTGTAAAGACCATTGTCTGAGATCACTCTCACCAGGGTGAATTGAAATGTTATACGTGCACTTAAAGTTCTGTAAGGATGGTGCAAGATCTGATTTCTCGGTCATGGTATGCTGACTGATGTTTGTCCAATTGCGAAACAGATGCTGTTGGGACCTGTATTCGCTAGTGAACGTGTGTGGCAAAATTCTGCTCCCCTTGGTCTTCAAGGTGCTGAACGAGGCAGGTTCAGGGTCGCTCTGCCAGGGAGGGTGGTCTACCTACCAGCAGGTAATGGAGTTTGGGTGATGAGCCCATTGTTGTGTAGGCACCTCAAACTAGGGAAAACCTGATGTATATTAGGTTGTCCCTGGCACCCTTCCTGCTCTCTATGGCCCTGGCACCCAGGAAAGGCTCATGTACAGTCATGGCTGCCCCCTCAGGAACATCCAATTCATCCTCATCTGAGGAGGAATGCTGTTTCTCCCCCGCGTCCTGTTGCCACAGTTCTCCATGTTGCACGGCCAGATTGTGCGGTGCTCAGCAGACCACGGCTATTCAAGATACCCTATATGGTGTGTACTGCAGAGCCCCTATAGACCAGTCAAAGCAGCAGAAGCACATGTTCAGCAAGCCAATAGTTTGCTCAATGGTGGCTCTGGTGGAGCTGTGAGCTGAGTTGTAGCGCTCCTTCACTGCACTCTGGGGATGCCTCACTGGTGTCATTAACCAGGTCCAGGGCATCTAGCCATTGTCACCCAGAATCCAGCCGTCAACCTGGGCTGATATCTCAAAAGGCTCTGGGACCAGCAAGTTGTGCAAAATCTATGACTCATGGAAGCTCTGTGGGAAACAAGCACAGACCTGTATGATTCATTGCCTGTGGCCGCCGACCAGTTGTGGGTTCAAAGAGTGAAAGCCTTTGCAATTCACAAATGCCACTGGCTGGTCCCCGAGGACTCTAATGGCCACATCAGTGGAGTCAATGTCCCCTTTCAGTCTAGGGAAATGATCAATAGCCCCAAAGCTGAATGCCCTTGCTGCTTGGCACCCCTTATTTGTGGGCTAATTGATGAATTCAGTCACAAGATTGAAGAGGGCATTAGTCAGCTTTATGCGCCTGTGGGTGGCAGCCTGTGAGACACCAAATCAGTCACCATGGAGCCCTGGAGAGCATCAGGGGCAAAACAAATTGAGCGTTGCCGTCATCTTGAGGGCCACTGGCATGGGATTCTCACTAAATTCATGAGGCAGCTGGTATTACTGCACAATCTGACATATTTCAGTGACCACCTCCTGGGACCACCTCAGCAACATCTGCTGGTAGTTAGTTCGTGTCCCGAGGATCTGGTGATACGCCAGTGCCCATCTTCTACACTGCCTTCCCTGGGTGGTTGCATCTTGACCAGCCTCCCCCTCTGGTACTGGCTGCTGCTGGCACAGTGGTCTCAGTTGCTGGTCGGTGAGAGTTCCCCTTTGTCACACCCTCTTGTCCTGCTCCCGAGGTTACAGGAATATTAAATGTATGAAACCCATAGGTATTCTAACAATTGAACTGTGTGATGAAGGCAAACAGTGAGATGAGAACATGTGTGTCCATGTTTTCACCCGTAGAGCTGAGGAGCAGTGAGATTTTCAACACCCATTGTCTACTTACCCCACACTGAGCTTCTCCCACTTCGATCTCAAATCCTGAAGCCCCATGTGCTTTTGGAGTCATTGGGAAAACAGTATATGTAAGGCTTGTGTTAGAACCTGTTACCCTCCACACTCCTCCTGTCACCTTCATGCTTGTCCCCGTCAACTTTGTCCCTGCCAATATCACTTTACACCTTCCCTCTACAACCCTTCAAATTCCCCCCATTACCCTGAACCATGTCACCCTCCAATTGGACATGCCATCTCTCCCTCCTGAACTTACACTCATCCCCATCAACATTCTCCCTCTGATTCAAGACCCTCCCGCATCAATCTTCGAGTTGTTGTTAGATCACATGACCCACTCTCTGAGACCTTCGATTATCCCAGCCTCAAACTGGACCTACCCCCCTACCAAATCGTGCTGCCTCCATGACTTTGAATGTTCCCTCTGCAGCCAACACCCTGAGTTGGACCAAACATACACAATACCGAAGCTGCCCTTTAGGCCTCACATTTTCGTTACCTTGACTGACTGTCCCCACCGCAGCCAGGACGCCAGGCGTTTCCCACTTCACTCCTTCACTAACCCCATCCTCTGTCCTCTCTTGGATCCGTCCTCCACTCCTCCATGGCCCTGATCCCACTCTTCACCCTCCTTGCCCCTCACTCGCCCTTGCTGGTTCTGAGCCTCCATCCCAGCTGCTATTCTCCTGCTCCCCTCCCTCATGCTGCAGAGTTCAAAAAAACAAAAGCGCTGACCTCAGACACAGCTGCACAAAGCCAACGGTTATCCATCACCCTTAAAGGAACGTGAACCGGGTGTCATGAGATTCCCGTGCACTGCTGACTTAAAGTTGACGGTAGGACTTAATTTCAAAAAATTGTAAGATAATGAGTATTCATGGCATGCAAATGGAATACCAATAGGAACCTTGCATGTGATGGTACAAGGCCCAACCAACCACAAACACACCACTAGCTAATCTTTAAACTTGAACCCATTCTCAGGAATCTGAAATTTCGGCTCCTGTCTAATTAAGTCACTCCACCCACCACACTCCCTGCTCTTCCAGGTCCCATTAAATACTGCAATTCATCAGTTTTGAACTCTATAATCTGATATTAACCCTGAAATGCAGGAACAAACTGCTTCTATTCATTCATGGGCTGTGGGCATCACTGGCAAGGTCAGCATTTATTGCCCATTCCTAGTTTCCTTTGATAGAGTGTGGATGGGTCTTCTTAACAATTTGGTACAACTGAAAGGCTTTGCTAAGTCATTTTATAGAGCAGTGGGACTAGAGTCACATGTAGACCAGGTGGAGTAAAGATGACAGGTTTTTATAGAATAAGCAGCACAGGAACAGGACGTTTGGCCCAAGCAGGTCCATTTATGGTCCTCTTGAGCTGCCTCTCAACCTTCCTCATCTAATTCTCTCAATACAAATTTCCATTCCCTTCTTGCTCATATAGGATCCCTTTAAATAAATCGACACTATTCATCTCATCCACTCCCTTAGGTAGCGGGTTCCACATTCTCTGGGGAAAGAAGTTTCTCTTGAATTGATTTCTTGGGGGCTTTTTATATTAATGGCCTCACTTCCCATGCAACACGGAAACATTGGGCGGAATTTTCCCCTCCAGCCTGCCGTAGGTTTTGTGGAGGGTGGAACCAGAAGATTTGGACAGAGGCCAAAAATCAGATTCCCTCCAGCGGGAAAACAGTTTGGAATTTTCCCCTCACCGCTTTCATGGCGGGCAGATGGCAGCTCAGGTTTCCTGCTGATCCATGTCAGGAACCCCATTTCAATGCATTACTATGTCATGAATACGCATTAAAAATGCAACTCGCCGAAATCACATAGCCCCTCCTAATTTTGCACCACATCAGCAGGAAATTAGAACGGTCTAAATCATGTTTGGAAATAAGTGGGATATATCTCTCGGCCCTTACTTTGCTGGTGAATTTGAGGTGACTGCAACATTCAAAGGTGAGGTGAGAGTGACTGCCCTTGACATCAAGGCAGCATTTGACTGAGTGTGACATCAAGGAGCCCCAGCAAAACTGGAGTCAATGGGAATCAGGGGGAAACTTCTCCACTGATTGGAGTCATACCTAGCACAAAGGAAGATGGTTGTGGTTGTTGGAGGTCAGTATTCTCAGCTCCAGGACATCACTGCAGAAGTTCCTCAGGGTAGTGTCTTCGGCCCAACCACCTTCAGCTGCTTCATCAATGACCTTCCTTCCATCATAAGGTCAGAAGTGGGGATATTCACTGATGATTGCACAATATTCAGCACCATTTGCAACTCCTCAGATACTGAAGCAGCCCATGACCAAATTCAACAAGACCTGGACAATATCCAGGCTTGGGCTGACAAGCAGCAAGTAACATTTGTGCACCACACAGTGCCAGGCAATGACCATCTCCAACAAGAGAGAATCTTGCCATTGCCCTTTGACATTCAAAGGCATTACCATCACTGAATCCCCCACTATCAACATCCTGGGGTTTCCATTGACCAGAAGCTAAACTGAGCTAGCCATATAAATATAGTGGCTACAAGAGCAGGTCAGAGGCTAGGAATCGTGCGATGAGTAACTCACCTCCTGACTCCCCAAAGCCTGTCCACCATCTTAAAGGCACAAGTCAGGAATGTGATGGAATACTCTCCAATTTCCTGGATGAGTGCAGCTCTCACAACACTCAAGAAACCTGACATAATCCAGGACAAAGCAAAGCGTTTGATTGGCACCCCATCCACAAACATTCACTCCCTCCTCCACCAACGCACAATAGCAGCTTAGACAGCACCTTCCAAACCCATCACCACTACCATCTAGAAGTACAAGGGCAGAAGGCACATGGGAACACCACCACCTGGAAGTTCCCCTCCAAGCAACTCACCATCCTGACTTGGAAATATATCGCTGTTCCTTCACTGTCACTGGGTCAAAATTCTGGAACTCCCTCCCTAACAGCACTGTGGGTGTACCTACACCACATGGACTGCAGTGGTTCAAGAAGGCAGCTCACCACCGCCTTCTCAAGGGCAACTAGGGATGGGCAATAAATGCTGGCCCAGCCAGCGAAGCCCACACCCCATAAATGAATTTTTAAAAATGCCCACCTGGAACAGTACTGCACTGGGCTCTCACCAATAACAATGATGCCACACTGGTGGCGGTGTAGGGTTACTCTGCTCACTGGCTTCCCCCACACTCCGGGAGCATGTGGGGCTCAGGAAAGGCTGCACTCTGAGACACAGGCCAGCATTGTGATCAGGGGCGGAGGGGAGGGGGATGGAGACGTGGGGGACAATGGTCTATGGTGGGGGTTGGTGGGGGGGAAGGAAGAATGAGACATGGGAGCAATGGGCAATGGTGGGGTTGGAGATGTGGGGGGAAATGATGGCAGGCAGAGGGTAGGGAAGCTGGAGCCCAACATTAAAGACTGGAATGCAGACACAGTAGGGGGTGGAATGGGAACAGGACAACAAGAAATGGAAGGGATGCACACAGACTCCGGAATATGAAGTGGGGAGGGATACGGAGGTGATTAGGTTAGTGTGGCACAAGAGGGTAAGGCTTGCACTGTGACTCATGGAGGTAGAGGAGGAGAAAGTCTTGCACATGAAGGATGAACTACACAGGGACTCATGGAGGAGGGAGGGGAAGTGATGCTGTGTTATCAGCAGTAAAGAAGGACTTGGAGAGATCATTGAAAGGCATTCATAGTCCCAGGTCTGGGGCCAAGTAGTCAGGCTGTGAGAGTAAAGGAAGTCCTGGGGCTTTGCAGGCCATGGTACAGAGCTATGCATGGCACACACGCTGTGTTCCCACTCCAGGGAGGGGCAATGGCTGTGTGCTCAATTGGGATAAGACAAAACTTGGTGCACAGGGTGTGGTCATGGTCTTACTGTCACTGGCCTTGGTCTTGTCTGGCTTGGAACTGGGCTGCAGATGGGGTGGTCAGTGCTAGGGGAGGCATCTGCAGCCTGTAAAGGGTGAAAATGTAATATAGAGGGGGGTATTCGAAACTTTCCTGGGGCGGTGGGGGAGGGGGATCTCCTCTGTACCTGACCGTACACACAGCCTCGAGATCGGGAGAGGTGAGGTCCACATGGGACATGGGACATGGGGACATCAACAGTGATAGGTTCAGGTGGGAGGGTTGGAATATCAACCACAATGACTATGGAATCCAGGGTTACTGGGGGAGACTGGAGAATAACCGGAGGGAGCACTACCTGTGTGCACTGTGGGGTTCCAGGAAGATTGGAGGGACAGTAACACTCACTGAGGGAGGGTTGAAGTTGGTCTCATAATAAAATCTTAGCACCACCACCTCACCAACATGAAGTAATGGTGCAGTAACAAATTAAAAGTGGAAAAGAATCTGGGTGGGAGGGGTCAGAGTCAGTGTGGGAGGAGCCCAGCGCTGCACCTAGGGGCTTATTTTAGGGGGCATCCTCAAATTGCTTGGACTTAGAACATTGAAATGGAGTCAGAGCTGAGAGAAAAGTGGAAGATCTACTGGAGAAGGCTCCATTGGTGCCATTGCCATTTTTTGCATTTTACTGAGAGACTGCAGGAGTCACTGACTTCACAATGCAGTCACTCCCTTTGAGCTTCAACTGAGAGGTATGTGTAAATGTTAATGATGGCAAGCTTCTAGGAAGCCAGCTGCTGCATATGTGCCAGATCATCAATGAAAGCCTCTGTTGTGCTTTATCTAAATGGCATGGATAATAGGCCTAAGGGCATCCAGTCACTCCTGAAGTGCATGTTTAGCTTGATCATGGTACAAGATAATAGATAGGTAAGGTCACATACTTCATGAATGAGTCCAAATCTCTTCCAACCTCTGCAGGATTGTGATGTCAAGTATCAGGGTTGGCATCGTGGTCACCTAGATCTTTGAGTGTGCGCCTCAGCTGCAAGGCTGTGTCAGGGAGAAGCTATTAGCGCAAACGCAACTCCAGGGCTTGACATTGGCTTTCTATTTGCGAGTGGGAAGTCTACTATATTCACCCAGTGTTCATTATTCTCTTGCATCTATCAGTCCACAGTGGGGAGGAGGATTGAAGGATGGAGCCTGTGCTCAATGCTGCCTTATTGATGGCAGTGATCCAATTCAGGAGGAGGAAGGGGGCCCGGCGCTGCCTAACCCAGCTTCAAGAGGAGGCCTGGCCTGAAGTCCATGGTCCAGGGGAGCCCCAGCAAGACCCAGATGATGAGATTAGACCCATCCCACGGAGGCGACTTGCATGACCAAAGGTCTACCGAAGACAATGTTCCTATCTGGAGATGAGTGAAAAACAATGCCTCGCACATCTGCACTTGTCAAGAGATGTGGTGGATCATGTCTGCCACATTCTGTGGGAGGATCTAACACCCCATGGACTGGGAGGACATCCTCTGCCAGTGCCCCTGAAGGTCACCGCTCAATTTTTTTGCCTGCAGATGGTTCCAGGGATCCACTGGGGATCTATGCGGCATCTGAGTCCTCAGCACATAAATGGATCAAGGAGGTGACAGATGCCCTCTGGTGGGGCTGTACAGTAAGCTTGATCATTATGTGAAGTTCACACTCGATGAAGCTAGCCAGACTGCTAGATTTCTGGGGTTTGCAGCTATCTCAGGCTTCCCTAGAGGACAGGGTGCGATCAATTGTACACATGTGTCTATGAGAGCTCCACGACAGCAGCCCCTGAAGTTCATTAAAAGGAAAGGGTTCTACTCCCTGAACATTCAACTGGTTTGCGATCATCAGAAGCTCATCATACACGTTTGTGCCAGGTACCCTGGGAGTTCTCATGACTCATACATCCTGAGTCACTCCCAGGTGCCTCACATAATTGAAGGACCCCTCAGCGATTACAGGAGTAGCTGCTTGGGGATAACGGGTACCCACTCAAACGATGGCTTGTGACACCTGTGCATCATCCTCTGAGTCACTCGGAGGAGAGATACAAAGTGGCGCATAAGGCAACACGATCCATCATTGAGCAGACCATTGGCATCCTGAAGATGCACTTTCGATGTTTGGACCGCTCAGGTGGGGCTCTACAGTACTTTCCCACAGAGGGTGTCCCGCATCATCGTGGAGTGTGCTGTGCCCTTCACAACCTGGCACTTCAAAGTGGGGATCCTTTGCCAGAGGGAGACATGGAGGAGGCTGAGAGCCCCTTGGATGATGAAGAGCTGGAAGGGCAGGAAGATGAAGAGGGAGATGGGGGCCGGCTTCCACGTGAAGATGCCCTCGAGGAAGTGCGACGTAGAAGACATGTCTGTGCCATGCTGATAGCCACAAGATTCCAGGAGGATTAAGGTACAGGCAAAGGGACACACCAACATTCCTTCTGTTCATTAGTGCCATGCCAGTGCACTGAAAGAACTTTACAACCAGTAACAACGAGAGCAAGTTCAGCATTTGGCCTCACACCTTCAAACCTCATGATTCACTCGGCTCTGTTCATTGGAAAGGTCAGTGGCGAACCCTGTATTTGGTGCTCTGGGACGTGAAGGTTGGCACAACAGCGCAACCGATGCGTCAGAGGACTTGATGCAGTCATTGCCACCTTTATGAGAAGCTTGTAACGGACACAGAGATGCGCGCATGGTTGGAGAGACCATCACGGCTGCAGGTCTTGTGCTTTGGCACTGCCAATGAAGACAGCCTTCACGTGTTGAGAGACAATTAGAGCCACCCCCCAAGGCTAGTGAACAAGCCTAGCTCCATGTTGTCTTGTAAGGAGTATAGGTTACTAACGCATCTTGCAGACACTTCCAGTAAAGAGTTTGACACATCTCCCTGACATAACACAAGGGTACAGTAACAATCATGAGTCAGCTACACATCACATGAATGTGAGACTCACAAAAGGAGGTGAACACTGAGTGGGAGCATGGCTCACCCTCGCAATAAGAAGGCATATAGGTGCATATGGACAACGCCTTCAAATAATGAGACCATCCTGATGAACAGCAAATGTATTTACAAAGGTGCATGACATAAACATTGATCAAACACCCGTGTCCCTGGAGTGATTTCAAAGCTTCTTAATTTTTCTAACCCTGCCACTATGTTTAGGTGCATCCCTGACATCTGCAGTAGATGTGGAGGCAGCCTACTGACTGCAATGTCCTGTTGTCTTTCATGAGTTTGGTAGCCATCCTCTAGAGGGTTAGGAGCTGGAGGGCCCCTGGGTGTCCTGCTATGAGGCAGGTTCACCCTCCTCAGCCTGTGCAGCTGGTTGTGAGAGGGTCACAGGCAGAGGGGATTGGGTAAGGCTGGACTCTCTCAGAGTGCCCTGGGTGGTTGGCCCCGGAGTGTCCGGCAATAGCTCCTCCTCCTTTGAGGTGCTCAAGAGCCCCTCCCTGACTCGCTAAGAAGAAGGGGCACCTGGAGGGATGTCAAGGTACCCCACCCCCTCTCGCCTAGCCATGGATGGATCCCACCAATGCCTATAGTGATGGGGTGAAGGTCCAAGTGCAAATCCGGCAGGATCTGCTAGACCAAGGCTTCCAAGGTGGCCACCACCCTGCCCTTAGAGACTTCGAGACGCTTACATGTTGGAGCCATGACATCAGACATAATGTGGATGGATCCTCCATCCTTTGCTCTAGTCTGCTGAGTGACTCTTGCATTTCTGCCTGATATTCCACCACCTGTTGTTGCATCTCCAATATGTTTGACTTGGCCATTTCCAGAGGTGCATCATCAGACTCGGACTCAGCATGTGCCTCCTCTCCAGCAGACCTCCGAGTGCCAAAGACCTGGGCTGTCACTGCCTCTGACGTGTCTGTAAGGTGATCTCCAGACAGTGACCCTGAGCCTACTCTATAACTAGGGTCCACTAGTGTGTGTATCTCTGAGCTAGTGGAGGGTGCAGGTGAACGCAGTGATGGGTCTTTCAATTAATCCTCAGCTTCCTTGTCTGAGGTGGCCTGGGGACTGGGGATTATGTTGGGTCTTGATGTGTGTCCGGACCTGCTGGTGCCTGTAAGAGAGAGCAGATAGATTTAGTTCATGAGCAGGCAGATTACAACATTTCAAGTCACTCACTGTGAATGTCAGGACGTGATCAACTCATGGAGGGCCCATCCATACTGGCTTGTTGGGGGAGGCCGATCTCACCTTTACCACAAGAGCGATCCCTGTGTCCCCTGCCAAATCAGCGCCATCCTCCTCGAATTTCATGAGCTCCACTATATCGGCCCTCCCTCCTCTGGTCTGGGATCTCTCCTTCTTATTGTGCGCAAGCGTGTGCTGAATGAAGACACGTAGATGGAACGTGATGAGAAGAGATGGAGGTTGGGAAGCATGCATGCCCGCTGTCTGTGCCGAGCCCTCCCCAGTAAGGGCTGAGGATGGAGATTGTGCTGCGTGATAGATGAGATGGTGGTGATGATAAAGTGCCTGAGAGACAATCAGTGCTGATGTGTCCCCTGCTTATATTGTGGGAGACTCCTGAGCAGTGTAACGATTTGAGTGCATGATGCCATAATGAGAGTGTGAGATTGGAGTGAGGAGAAGGTCAGCTTACCCTGGTGGAGTGGATGAGATCATTCATCCTGTTCCCTGCACTGGGTGACGTTTCTAGGGTGGCTGCCTGATGTGCCCACTGCCCTCGCAATGGCCTCCCGGGCCAACAAGCTGAGGTTTCTGGCCTTTCTGGAGCCAATCTTAGGGTAGAGGGAATCCCTGTGTTGCCATACCCCATTGACAATGGCCTCCAGGTAATCGTTGTTAAATTTCAGAGCAGCTCTTTCCTTTGCCACAGCCGTTTCCAGACGTTTTCTTCTCCAAGCTGGGCTGGAGAGAGTGAGGGTGGCGTTTAAATATGGCGTCCAGACCTTTGACCCCATTAGGTAACGGCAGGGTGGGTAAATCAGTTCCCGGCCCGCCACCTGGTTCGGAGAGAAACTTGCTCGTGCATAATTAATGAGCTTCCGAGCACGAAATCGGGTGCGAGTTCCCACCACACAGCCCAGCGGGAAACATGCCACAAAACCAGCCTGCCAATGCACCTAGTCTCAAAAATGGAAAATTCTGCCCATTCTCTCTGCTTCCCAAAAGGACATTAATGAACCAGTTCGGCTCTCCAACAGCTTCATGGACACCAGCAGCAAGCTATGATTTTGCCTTAAACAAAACTGAAAGTTAATCTCAAACTGGTCGTCTTTAAACTTCCATTGTCAGGATTATTAGTCCAGGTCTCTGCATTGCTAACCTGTTATAACCATTACACTATCATACCCAGCTAGTAACATAAACATAAGAATAATGACTTGATGTAAATAAACTCTGTTGTCTTGGAAAAGTTATGCTTTCTCAACAGAGAGTTCAGCAAAGCTCACACCTCTTTTTTCAAATCATTTCCTAAATAGGAACTCATAAAACAAGTCATACAACTTCTCCGATGGCCACATTTACCAACAAGTCTGTGCTTGATAGTAACAATCTGTTCTCATGCAAGAGAAAATTGCTTATAATGCACAGCACTGACAAGCCACAGGGTGAGGAACATTAGGGATTCATCCATTAACTCAACAGGGTTGGAAGCAATTGAGGTCCTGGGATTTTCACATAATTGGCAAGCGGATTGGATGTGAGGTGGGGAGGATGCTTTTATGCAGTGAGTTGTTCTGATGTGGAATGTGCTGCCTCAAAGCAGATTCAAAAGTAACTTTGCAGAAGGAACTGGATAAATACTTGGGAAGGAAAATATTTCCAGGGCTATAGGGAAAGCGGGAGAATGGGAGAAATTGGGATAGTTCTTTCAAAGATCCAGCACAAGCACAATGGGCCAAATGGTCTCCTTCTGTTCAGTAGGTGATCCTACTTAACTAAAGAAATAAGGGAAGGGAACACAGGATGTCCAACACTCACAGGCAACCTGTGCTGAAGAAGCACTAATGTTTAAAGATCCAGGATCAATTTACCTTTTCTAAGATCCTGAGACCCTCACATGAACTGAAGTGGAAGGAGGCAATGTCTTCGTGGTGTCTGTGTGCATCGTGTTCTTTCTTGCACAGGACTGAAAGAAGAAGCAGACAGTGAAACTGAGTCAATGGCATGACCCTCAAGGGAATGGACTTCACCCTCCAATTGCATCCAACAACCCAGATAAAGCTACTCGAGGTAAGAGGAGGGCAAAATTAATTCAGGGTGCGGAGGTGTTCAATCAGACTCCCCACGGTGTGGTTCTTACATGATGTTTCATCTTTATCCCACTCCTTCTACAGCGTGTCCAAAATCTGGATGGCTGTTCTACTTGACTATAAGTCTCCTGGGATGGAGCTGACCCTCCCCTCGGAACTGCTGGGTCTGGAATGGAGCTGACCCTCTCCTCGGAGCAGCTGGGTCTGGGATGGAGCTGACCCTCCCCTCGGAGCTGCTGGGCCCTGGGATAGAGCTGACCCTCCCCTCGGAGCTGCTGGGTCTGGGATGGAGCTGACCTTCTCCTCGGAGCTGCTGGGCCTGGGATGGAGCTGACCCTCCCCTCGGAGCTGCTGGGCCTGGGATGGAGCTTACCCTCCCCTCGGAGCTGCTGGGCCTGGGATGGAGCTGACCCTCCCCTCGGAGCTGCTGGGCCCTGGGATAGAGCTGACCCTCTCCTCGGAGCTGGTGGGTCTGGGATGGAGCTGACCTTCTCCTCGGAGCTGCTGGGTCTGGGATGGAGCTGACCCTCTCCTCGGAGCTGCTGGGTCTGGGATGCACTCTGCCCAAAACATTAACTTCCTGATACTATGTGCACTGCGTCAATTAAAGACTGTCCAGCAGCCAGGCTCAGGCAGTTTGAGCATTTTTTTTAATGAGAATTTTATTAAACTTCTCAGGAGTGATATCAGGAAGATGAGCTGAAGATGATTGAGTTTCTGTGTTCGAGTCTTGATTGAAATGCGAAGCTTAATTCAAACAGCTCCATGCACTATGCAATGGAGACTTTGTGAAGAGTAAGAGAGCAGATCACTTGGCCACGATCGGGAGGGATTAGCGTGTGAATTAAAGTTACTGGTTACCTGCCTGAATCTGGAGGTGTCAAAACCTGGCTCCAGGTTAGGGACATGGCAATTTTAACAAAAAACACGGTATGTTAGGCTGCTGGGACATGGCATTGAGAAATAAAAAGTAGCAATGAGGAATGAGCAGAACGTTGGGGGTAAGGATGGAGACTGTTTTTATTTGTAGGTCGACAGCCTCTCACATCTGACTTGCTGGTGTCCTCCGCCCTCTTCTCACTGGGAAACAATCCAGTTCAATTCTTGCTCTCACTGCAAATTGAATTCTATTCTAAAATGCCTTTGTTAAGTGCCGTGTATTTACATTTCCCCAAACCATGCTTATTTTTTTCATAATTACAGCTTTATGAAGATTTTGTCTACAGGAGCCTTAATGCCACAATGCAGATGGTTCAGAGGTGGCTCCATCACTGTGAAAGACATCACCAATGTCACCCAAAAGCACAGGACAAACAGTCCCAGATCTGATCTGCAGACCCTGTTCTCTTAAGTGACATCAGCCAGAGGCTCCTCACCTTCAAATTAGAGACAGCAAAAATTGCCCAGCATTCAAGTTCTTGGTTATTATTCAGTGAATTCTAATGGAAAATGTATACATGTAGACAATGTGTGAGAACTAAATTAGGCTAGCTGTGATGCACACCACAGTCAAACAGCTTGCTAACATTCACTTTCAGGTATCACTGAGCTTCTGGTGCCTGAGAAGCTGTATTCAGCAAGGGAGTCAGTAGATCAGGATTGGTCATTGACATCAATTCACCTGTAACACTGAGCGAGTAACACTGAGAGCTGTCAGAGCCAGTGATGTTCTGATCCAATCGCAAGAGACAAACCCTGTTCAACCTGTTAATATCTAACTACAATTGTGTCCAGAAATTAAGATAAGCACAGAAAATCTCACAAAGATGGATTCTGATTACAATTTGTTTTAAGGATGCAGAGTGAAAATGTGAAAAGTAACTGGACACAGCAATGATCCTCCCCACTTCACAGTCACAGAGATACAACATATCCAGCCAGTGAAAACCCGCTGACCATCTTCCTTTAATGATCAGTTCAAAGCTGAAACAGTGAGGCTTTATTTAATCTGTCTGTGTTTTTTTGACTGACTCTAATCTTTCTGCTAAATCCAGTTGCAACATGACAGGGACATTTAATAACTCATTTCTCTACAGCAGATGCCTTTCTCTTTAATTACATCATCTGATCTGTGCAGTAGTTTCCACATGGGCAAAAAGACAAACTAATGTGAGCCACACTGTACACCAGTGTGTATCACACTGTACCTCACTGTGTATCACACTGTACCCCACTGTGTATCACACTGTACCCCACTGTGAGTCACACTGTACCCCACTGTGCATCACACTGTACCTCACTGTGAGTCACACTGTACCCCACTGTGCATCACACTGTACCTCACTGTGAGTCACACTGTATCCCACCGTGAGTCACACTGTACCCCACCGTGAATTACACAGTATCTCATTGTGAATCATACTGTACCTCACTATAAGTCACACTGTACCCCACTGTGAGTTACACAGTACCTCATTGTGAATCATACTGTACCTCACTATAAGTCACATTGCACTCCACTGTGAGTCATACTGTACCTCGCTGTGAGTCACACTGGACCTAACAGTGAGTTTCACTGTACTTCACTGTGAGCCACACTGTACACCAGTGTCCCTAACAGTGAGTTACACTGTATTCCACTGTAAGTTACACTATGCCCCACTGTGAGTCATACTGTACCTCACTGAATGTCGCACTGTACCTTGCTGTGAGTCATTTTGTACCCCATTGTGAGTCACACTGGACCTCACTGTGAGTCATATTCTACCCCACTGTGAGTCACACTGTACCTCCCTGTGGGTCACACTGTACCTCCCTGTGGGTCACATTGGACCTCACTGTGAGTCACACTGTACCCCTCTGTGGGTCACATTGGACCTCACTGTGAGTCACACTGTACCCCTCTGTGGGTCACACTGTACCTCACTGTGAGTCACACTGTACCTCATTGAGAGTCACACTGTACCCCTCTGTGGGTCACACTGTACCTCACTGTGAGTCACACTGTACCTCATTGAGAGTCACACTGTACCCCTCTATGGGTCACACTGTACCTCATTGAGAGTCACACTGTACCCCTCTGTGGGTCACACTGTACTTCACTGTGGGTCACACTGTACCTCACTGTGGGTCACACTGTACCTCACTGTGGGTCACACTGTATGTCATGGCACTGGCTCCAATTTTTGATTAGGATCAGACAGGAGAATCGAAGTGTAATTGCATTGAAGGCAGTATTAAAACACCAATCAGTCTGGGTACTCAAAGGTTGAGCACAACAACAATGCCTTGTATTTATATAACCTCTTTCTCATATTGTAAGATGTTTCATGGTTTTTCAGTAGTAAGGTACAAGTTGACAGAGTTATTAGACCAGGTGACCGAATGTTTGGTGTTAGAAGTAGGTTTCAAGGAGCATAATAAAGGGAGAAGCAGAGAGCCAAGGAGGTTTGGGGAGGGAATTCCAGAGCTCAGTGCCCACATTAGACAGCTGGCTGGATCATCATGAATGTTGGGGTTAGGCAAAGGTACCGGGGAGTGAAGGAACACAGAGTTCTCATGGTAAAGCTGGAGAAGGCTACAGAGAGAGGGTGAGGCTGGAGGAGGTTACAGAGAGAGGGTGAGGCAAGGCCATTGATTGATTTAAACATGGCAATGAGAATGTTAAACTTGAAGTGTTGGTGGACTAGGAGTCAGTGTAGATCAGTGCGTTCAGGAGTGCTGGGTGAATGGGACTTGGTGGGAGTTACGATGGTGGCAATGGGAATTTACATGATCTCAGGTTTATGGAGGCTGGGATGTTGAAGGCTGAGCAGAGGGGTATTGGAATTGTCATTTTACTATTGTCACCCAATCTCTAGTTTTCTAGTTTTTCTGGTTTAAGTTACTATTCCTTGTATTTGTATAAACCTTGGGTTTTTCTCGGCAACCAGGTTTCTCCATTTTTAAAAGGCTACATACATAGCAGAATTTGAATGTAACCTGTTGTTTGATGACTCCTCCACCCAGCAATCTCAGGCTAATTTGGTCCACTCAATGTTCTCAGACTCATGCTCCATTGTGAGATTCTTTCAGGGCCAATCAGAAACTCATGGGAGTGGTCTTAATATTTCTGGAATATGTAACTGAGAATTGAACGATTTGCCATCTAGTGAGATTATAACAAATTGGGTCAAAGATCTTTTATCGGTTCATTCATTGATTCAATGTGAACTTGGTCAACACTCAATACCAATGTCACACCAAATCAACTCGATTTCTCCAATTGCTGGTGCATCTAAATGGCTCATGGGCTGGGACCAGGAAAGACTGGACTTGTCCTTTATGGGAGTCTCACAGTGACATCTGTTCATTCAGTATCACATTATCACAGAATCTTTAAAGTGCAGAAGGAGGCCATTTGGCCCATCGAGTCTGTACTGGCTCTCTGAAAGAGCATTCCACCTAGTCCCACTCCCCTGTCTTTTCCCCTTAACCTTGCACATTCTCTCTTTTCAGGTAGCAATCCGATTCCCTTTTGAATACCTCGATCGAACCTGCCTCCACCATCCTCTCAGATTTACCACCCTCTGAGTGAAGATATTCCTTCTCAACTCAGTCCTAACTTGCCTTCCCCTTATTCTGAGATTGTATCCCCTGGTTCTAGAACCCTAGAACCAGGGGAAACATCCTTTCTACATTTACCCTCTGTAGCTTACACTGTAGGATTTTCACCATACATTTACATCTAAGAACATAATTAATAGATACTTCTGTACTGTCTAAACTACCAGGCAGGTTTATTCAGAGATAGTCATTTACAGATCAAACACTAACATGAAAGTTACATCGAATTTACAGTACAGAAACTGACCATTTGCTTCAACAGATCTTTGCCAGTATTTATGCTTCACATGCGCTTCCTACCATTTTGTTTTGTCTCATCCTATCAGCATAACTCTCTGTTTGTTTCTCCCTCATGTTCTTATCTCCTCTATAAATTGGAAGGATAAAGGAAGAGTGCAACAAATTGGGTCACCGCCCCTTTATTGGTTCACTCATTGATTCAATGTGGACTTGGCAAAAGGAGTAAATGTGATGTGAAGAAAAATTGTTCCACCCAGAGGTTGTTTGGAGTCTGGAACAAACTTCCTGAGAGGGTGGTGGAGGCAGGTTCGATCGAGGTGTTCAGAAGGGAATTGGATTGCTACCTGAAAGAGAGAATGTGCAAGGTTACGGGGATAGGGCAGGGGAATGGGACTAGGTGGATGCTCTTTCAGGGAGCCAGTGCAGATTCGATGGGTCTCCTTCTGCCTCCTCCTTCCAATATCCTTTCAGGCTCTTCACCTCAACTGAGTACCACATTCTTACCCCTCTCTGAGTAATGTTTCCTGAATACACTGCAAAAATTATTAGTAACTTTCTTATATTTTATGTGCCTTGAATTGTTGAAGGAAGCCTGAACAACAGCTTTGAATTAGGTCATGTAAGCGTTAATTAAACAAACTTGCGCATTAATTTCCGTGGTTTGGCCTGATAGCAAATGCTTTTTGGAAAAGAAGCAGCCATTCTATACCTGTCTATTGTCTTCTGGTCACTCTACAGCTCCACAACAACATACCTTAGCCTCAGCCTCAGCCTCAGACAAGCACTATGGCACCAATGTAACATTTATCCACCTCCCCCACCTCTGACCTCTCTGAGACTGCCAGTTCGGGACAGTGTTGAGTTGAGGGCCAATGTCCACTGGGAACTAATTGAGACTGGCCAAACTCATTTCACCTCAGATTCTTGCATCCAACAGACAGAGGAACCTCCCATATCATTAGCCTGACCCGGTACAGAACCCAGTACAGACAGTTTCTTGGTAGAGGTGTGGGTGACAGTCAACATTACCCCTCGTATCTGCATCATTATGGATTGGGGGGAGGTAGGGCTATTGCTCCTGCTCCTGTACAGAAGGGCCAGGGATACTGATAAAGGAGGTGGCTGCTGGGTTAATGTCCTGTCACTGAAAACCATGGAGTGGATCCATCACACCTGCTAGAATATCTTCAAACAAAAAGGTGCAGCACAGGTTTTGTTTAACTATAAAATATATCTAATTTGCCGTTGAAAGTGATTATTGAATCTGCTTCCACTGCCCCCTTCAGACAGTGAATTCCTGATCATAACTTTCAGAGTAGAAAACATTTTCAGGTGGCTGGTGTTATTTTGCCAATTATATCAATCTTTGTCCTTTGCTTATTGGCTCCTGCTGCTATTGAAAACAGTTCCTCACTCAAAACCCACCCCTCCATTAAAAAATTCACCTTCAACTGCTTTGCTGTCAGGGAAATACTTTATGCAAAAAAAAACTATTGAAGAAGTTGAATGTGGTCATTTGTACTGGCCACAGTTAGAGAGCCGTGTGAGGGTCTGCTCTGAACTGATTCTGGGCACTAGGAGCTGAAAATATTGACATGGCATCGAGCCAGTGGTCTGCCCTTTATATTGGGGGGTGAATGGGACCATTGAGGACTTACAGCAGCTACAAAGAAAACGATGAAAATTTCTTTCCCATTTCACCTCGATTGAGGACGACCCTTTCCTTATATAGAAGCTGAAAGTCACATGAGCGAAATTCCTGGATTATAAACGAAGGGTTTGTGAGAAGAAGCTGCTCAGCTTGAAGAACATGAGCAGGGGAGGAGACTGTGTGAAGGGACGGGGCAGCTGAGAGGAGGTGGATGGTGCGCAGAGTCTCGGGCTGAGAGAAGCAGCCCCAGCCCCAGCCTAGGGGCAGACTCTGCAGCTCCGGGCACCGAGACCAGGGGCAGGAAGGAGCGGTGAAGGGAGAGAGAGAGAGAGAGGCTGAAGCCAGTGCAGCCCAGCAGGCAGGCAGAGGCCGGCTCTGTGTCCGAGGCTCGGAGCTCAGCAACCTGAGCAACACAGGAAGCAGGGACCGGGCACACACCATGATCGGCACCAGGTCCAGGGCTTCGGAGCTCCCAGAGCCGGAGACAAACCACGAGAAACTCGCTCTGAAAGCCTTCAAGAAAGTTGGTAAGGAGCAGTGGGCAGAGTGGGCGTTGTTGAAGGAAGGGCAGGAGTTACTGGCAGGAGGGGAAGGGGTTAATGGGCAACACACTGGTTGGGGTTGTGGTCAAAGACGCTCGTGTTTCGTTCAAGGGGGATCCAGGAATTTTTCAGCTGCATCAACCATCGCTTTTAAAGTTTTTAACTTCATTGTCAACCGGGAAGCAAACTTTCCCCGGAGTCAGCAGATTCCTGAGGCTCTGGCTGTTTTGTTTACTGCCCTTTAAAGGGCAATTCCCTGTGGGTAATACAACCCACTGGGCCATCCTCAGGATGTCAGCAGGTGCTGCATCATTGCACGGTCTTCAATATTTCGAGAATATCCAGCCTGAATCTCTCTCTTGTTTGTGGAGTGATACCTGTGGGGTAACTTGTGTCAAAATGCTAACTGTCTCTGCTGCAGACAGCTCTGAAACCAACTATAAAGGGAGGTCTGTTCCCCGAGGCTAATCTTTAATGTAGAGAAGGAGGAGGAGGAATGGCCTCTCTCCCCCTAACATTGGGAACACGAGCTGAAACCACTTATTGTTCCAACAAGCAGCCTGGGACTGTAGTGATGTTGTATTTAATGTGAGCTCAGACTGCAGTAAAATGGTGAAGGGAGGAGAGTGTGTCACCACTCAGATTGACCACTGTCAGGGTTCAGGTCAACTAATGTCCCTCCTGTTTTACTGTCACTGTTGTGTATCCAGATGCAGTCTCACCTCTGCAGAGGAGTCAGGGCTGTAGAGATGGCAGTGAACCAGTGGGGTGGGGGTTAGGGGGTGGGGTGGAGAGGCTTCAGATGGAAATACAAATAAGAGTGAAAATAGCCAAAGATAAGATACAAGTGACAAAAGCAAAGTCTGTATCGTCAATAAAATTAGTGTAAATACTTAAGGTTCAGAGAAAAATAGAGGAAATGGTGCCAAACTAACTGATTAAAATACTACAGGAGGAATGAAAAGCCCCAATGGTGCAATGAGTTACATTGTGAATCGGCATCAGGGCAAAGGGCAGGTTTAGCATCTGTTGCTCAGTTTTGCTGTGAGCAGGTCCGAGCTCCTACAACACAAAAAAACGATATAGAGGTGCTGGGAAAGGTGCAAAAGGAAAATTACAGCAATTATGCTAGAAATGAGAAGTTATAACTACCAGGAAAGATTGAACAAGCTGGGACTCTTTTCTCCAGAAAAGAGAGAAACTGCAGGGTGACCAAATGGAGGTCTCTGTTATGATAGGGTGGGTGTAGGGAAGGAGTTTCCACCAGAGCACAAACATAAGACATTCACTAATAAATGCAATATCGAATTCTGCAGAAGTGACATTAGAGAGGATGTAACTGCATTAGAGAGGGTACAGAGGAGATTGATGAGGATGTTGCCAGGACTAGAAAGTTGCAGGTATGAGGAAAGATTGGATAGGCTGGGGTTGTTCTCCTTGGAACAGGGGAGGCTGAGGATAGATTTGATTGAGATGTGCAAAATTATGAGGGGCCTGGATAGAGTTGGTGGGAAGGGCTTATTTAATTTAGCAGGGAGGTCAGTGACTAGGGGGCATAGATTTAAAAGGATTGGTAGAAAGGTTAGAGGGGAGATGAGGAAAGTTTTTTTTTTCACCCAGAGCATTGTGGGGGTCTGGAACTCACTGCTTGAAAGGGGAGTAGAGGCAGAAACCCTCAGCTCAGACTTATAACCTCAGTCGGTGTTAATTACTGTGCAAACCAAATCCCAGAGGGAAACTTGGCCTTTTTTTTTGTATCCTAATAACGAGAAGAAGATCTCAGCAGGATGAGGTCCAGTAGCACTTTTGGGATTTTAAAGATTAAAAGTGAAAGTTTTATTAAATTAAAACTTAAAGCACATAAGATTACACTTACACAATTAAGGTTTGTCTTACAAAACTTTCCCCAAAAGAAACTCTACTTGATAAAACCCACAAGTAAACACCTTCCAGGCAACACTCCCTTAGAGATGTTAACTAGAAAAGAAATCCGGTAATATTACACAAGGCAAACTGCTGTAGCTTCAATAAAGGCATACCACATGACCTCCACTCTACCTTGGAAATCACTTCAGAATAAAACTGCTTGTTGCAGCCCGAGACTTAAACGGCATCCTCTCCCAGTCTAGAACTCCAGCATAAGCTCAACAGCTCAAACAGCTCCAGCTATCTCTATCATAAGCTATCCACAGTAACTCTAAAATAACTTTCTTCCCCTTTCACCTCTGGTTTCATTGTTCTCACACCTCTTTGAAACTCAAATCCTTCCAAATATAAAATCTTTTATATCTCTATTTGCTTTCGGGTCAATAAAATAGAATACCCCATTACTATTTACCTGTGGAACTCCTGTAAGATGTAAACATGTTTCTTGTTACCTCTGACTCCCCTTTGATATTCAAACAAACTCTCCACTTATCTAAAAATAAAAATGTTAGATCTAACCAAGTGGCCTCTTTCTGTGCCAAAACTTCCTATGATTCTTTACCCAGAAAATGGTGAGAATGTGGAGCTTGGCTAACATCTGGAATAGTGGTGATGAATTGCATAGATCATTTAAGAGTAAGTTAGATAAATAAATGATGGAGAAAGGAATAGAAGGATAAACTGATAAGAGTTAGATGAATTAGGGTGAGGTGTGGTATATAAGCACTGCATGGTGAACCCCAGTTGGCTGAGTGGCCTGTTTCAAGGCTGTAAATTCTATGTAATATACACTAATGTATGGAATGTAAGGGATGAAACAAGTGAATTTGAACTGAAGGAGTATGTGAAAGCTGGCTACAACCTGAGCATTATTGGAAGAAAAATATACCAATTTATAGCGTCTTTAGAAAGGAGAGGAGTAATGGAAAAGGAGGAGGACCAATACAGAGAAAGGATGTCAGTCCAGCATTGGAAAGATGGGCTATCGGTAAACGGCAAACAAACAGTAGAAACTCTCCATGGAGGTAGAGTAAAACTAAAAGAAAGATGCAAAGAGCAATAAGGATCCTGCGGGCTGGGGGATCTATAAAAAAACTACAAAGTGATACTAAAGTAGTGAGAGCTGCAAAAAGGAAATGAGAGAAAATACTGGAGTTCTCAAGGACAACCGGAAAGATTTTTATGAGGATAGAAACGTAGAAACTAGGAACAGGAGTAGGCCATTCGGCCCTTCGAGCCTGCTCCGCCATTCATTATGATCATGGCTGATCATCCAACTCAATAGCCTGCTCCCGCTTTCTCCCCATATCCTTTGATCCCTTTTGCCCCAAGAGCTATATCTAACTCTTTCTTGAAAACATATAATGTTTTGGCCTCAACTACTTTCTGTGGTAACGAATTCCACAGGGTCACCACTCTCTGGGTGAAGAAATTTCTCCTTATCTCAGTCCTACATGGTCTACCCCGTATCCTCAGACTGTGACCCCTGGTTCTGGACTCCTCCACCATCAGGAACATCCTTCCTGCATCTACCCTGTCTAGTGCTGTTAGAATTTTATAGGTTTCTATGAGATCCCCCCTCATTCTTCTGAACTCCAGTGAATATAATCCTAACCAATTCAATCTCTCCTCATATGTCAGTCCTGCCATCCCAGGAATTAGTCTGGTAAACCTTTGCTGCACTCCCTCTATAGCAAGTACATCCTTCCTCAGATAAGGAGACCAAAACTGCACACAATATTCCAGGTGTGGTCTCACCAAGGCCCTATATAATTGCAGCAAGACATCCCTGTTCCTGTACTCAAATCCTCTGGCTATGAAGGCCAACATACCATTTGCCTTCTTTACCGCCTGCTGCACCTGCACGCTTACCTTCAGCGACTGGTGTACGAGAACACCCAGGTCTCGTTGCACATTCCCCTCTCTCAATTTATAGCCATTCAGATTATAATCTGCCTTCCTGTTTTTGCTACCAAAGTGGATAACTTTGAATTTATCCACATTATACTGCATCTGCCATGCATTTGCCCACTCACTCAGCTTGTCCAAATCACACTGAAGCATCTCTGTATCCTCCTCACAGCTCACCCTCCCATCCAGCTTTGTGTCATCTGCAAATTTGGAGATATTACATTTAATTCCCTCATCTAAATCATTAATATATATTGTGAATAGCTGGGGTCCCAGCACTGATCCCTGCGGTACCCAACTAGTCACTGCCTGCCATTCGGAAAAAGACCCGTTTATTCCTACTCTTTATTTCCTGTCTGCCAACCAGTTTTCTATCCATCTCAATACACTACCCCCAATCCCATGCGCTTTAATTTTACACGCCAATCTCTTATGTGGGACTTTGTCAAAAGCCTTCTGAAAGTCCAAATAAGCCACATCCACCGGCTCCCCCTCATCAACTCTACTAGTTACATCCTCGAAAAATTCCAGTAGATTTGTCAAGCATGATTTCCCTTTCATAAATCCGTGCTGACTCTGTCCGATTCTGCCACTGTTCTCCAAGTGCTCAGCTATTTAATCTTTTACAATGGACTCTAGAATTTTCCCCACTACCGACACCAGGCTGACTGGTCTATAATTCCCTGTTTCTCTCTACCTCCCTTTTAAATAGCGGGGTTACATTAACTACCCTCCAATCTGTAGGAACTGTTCCAGAGTCTATAGAATCTCGGAAGATGACCACCAATGCATCCATTATTTCTAGGGCCACTTCCTTAAGTACTCTGGGATGTAGATTATCAGGCCCTGGGGATTTATTGGCCTTCAATCCCATCAATTTCCCCAACACCATTTCCCTACTAATACTGATTTCTTTCAGTTCCTCCCTCTCACTAAACCCTGTGTTCCCCAACATTTCTGGTATGTTATTTGTGTCCTCCTTTGTGAAGACAGGACCAAAGAGGATATTAAGAGAAAGTAGGTGACCAAGAGTAATGTCAACCTCTTAAAGCCAGGTGAAGGTGATTTGAAAACCAGGAAATTGAAGACCTTGCTAAATATTGACTTTGCGTTTTTACTCTGTTGAATACTTACTCTCTTCACAGTACAGGGTGAGAATAAAGTACCAGAGATAGGAGGAAAATGAAAAATAAACCAAGGGGGGAAATTTACTCGATTAAATGCAAGTAAACAATGGTGATGGAGAAATTAGGGAGACGAAATGTTGGTGAATCTCTTGGAGACAGAGTAGGGATAATGGTCAATGTACTCAAATTGACAGGATCTAAACTGGCACTGCAGATTTTCATAATATTCATTAATGACTTCAATAAAAGATTAGAGGGCTGTTTATGCAAGTTTGCTGAAAACACCAAGTTAGGTGGTGGCATAGTAAATAGATGAGGACAGAAATTTGCAAAGTGACATTGACTTTCATTTACATAGCTCCTTTCGTGGCCTCACAACATTCAAAAACACCCTGCGGCCAAAGAAATGTTTTTGAAGTGTAGCCCCTGTTGTAATGTGGGCAAAAACTGGCAGCTGAAGTTCAATGTGGAAAAATGGGAAATTATCCATTTTGGACCTCAGACCAAAGTATTTTCTAAATGGTGAAAAGGAGGAACTGTGGAGGAGAGATTTAGTTTTCCATGTCTCAAGATCTACTAAAGTTAGTTTCAAAACAAATAGAATGTTGACCTTTATCTCAAAGGGGGTTAGAAACACAAAGGGATGGACACTCTGTTCCAGTTCGCCAAGCTCTGGTTAGATTCCATTTAGAACATTGCGTTCTGTTCTGGTTGCTGGTCCTCAGGAAGGAGATATTTATCTTAGAGAGGGTGCAGTACACATTTACCAGAGTGATATTGGGGTTAAAATAGTTACATTATGAGGATCGGTTACATAGACTAGGCTTGCGTTCTCTTGAGTATAGAAGATCAAAGACTGATCTAATTGAAGTGTTTTAAAATGATTAAAGGATTTGATAAAAAGAAACTATTTGCTCCTAGTCAAGAACAAAGGGGCATAACCTTAAAATTAGAACCAGGCCATTCAGGAGCGATGTCAGGAAGCACTTATTCACAGAAAGGGTTGTGGAAATCTGGAATTTCCTCCCTTAAAAGCTGTTGAGCCTGGAGTCAATTAAACATTTTCAAAGCTGGGATTGATAGGTTTTAGCCAGGCAAGAATGATAGATAGTTCAGCCATCATCTAACTAAATTGCAGAAAAGGCTAGAGGGGCTGATTGGCCACCTCCTCTTCCTATGAAAGGTCCTTTAAGATGCTAAAAGACATGCTATCGTCCTTTGACATCATTTCACAGAGCCAAAATGGCCCCCAGACAGAGGTCATAGATTAAATCCACACCTCAGTTTCAACATCTGAGGAATAAAGCAAGTTATTGCTTCCTGGATTAGTTTGGATTTAGGGCACTGTTGATGATGTTGCTGATGGAGTAATGGGACAGAAAACATGGAGATTTTGAGATTGGTTCCCAATGAAAGTTTCCTTGCTTATGATGTTATGAGGAGCCAAGTGGCTGGGGCCTAAATTGAAGGCACAGTTGGTGGAGTCTCTGCTCCAGGTCAGGGGTCGTATTGGAGTAGAACTCCAACATTCTAGCCCTGATTCTCCAACACTCATTCCCACCTGATGAGCCACGGCATGTGCTCACTCCTTTTGGCCTCCTGTGACTTTTTCTCTTTGGCATAATCAACGTTGAAAGTTTAAACTATTTGGAGGGTCAAGGCACTGTATGGTGATGAGCCCCCACTGCAGAAATTGAAGCAGATATTAAAGTGGCTGCAATCTAATATCCTGGCTTCCTCCAGGTCAGTTGCAACAGGGCGTACTATACTACAACAGGATGATCTGTACTACAGAAGGACATACCATTCTACAGCAGGACATACTATTCTACAACAAACAGGGTGCGCTATACTCCAACAGGACATACTATACTTCAATAGGGTGTACGATACTCTAATAGGGAGTACTACAGTCCAAGAGCATACTACACTCCAAAAGGACATACTAAATACAACAGGTCATACTAAACTGCAACAGGGTGTTTTATTTTATTCATTCATGGGATGTGGGCTTCGCTGGCTGGGCCAGCATTTATTGCCCATCCCTAGTTGCCCTTGAGAAGGTGGTGGTGAACTGCCTTCTTGAACCACTGGAGTCCATGTGGTGTAGCTACTCCCACAGTACTGTTAAGGAGGGAGTTCCAGGATTTTGACTCAGCAACAGTGAAGGAACGGCGATATATTTCCAAGTATTTATGGTGAGTGACTTGGAGGGGAATTTCCAGGTGATGGGTGTTCCCATCTATCTGCTGCCCTTGTCCTTCTAGATGATAGTGATCGTGGGTTTGGAAGGTGCTGTGTAAGGGGCCTTGGTGAATTCCTGCAGTGCATCTTGTAGATGGTACTCACTGCTGCTACTGTGCGTTGGTGGTGGAGGGAGCGAATGTTTGTGGATGTGGTGCCAATCAAGCGGGCTGCTTTGTCCTGGATGGTGTTGAGCTTCTTGAGTGTTGTTGGAGCTGCACTCATCCAGGGAAGTGGGGAGTATTCAATCACACTCCTGACTTGTGCCTTGTAGATGGTGGACAAGCTTTGGGGAGTCAGGATGTGAGTTGCTCGTCACAGGATTCCCAGCCTCTGACCTGCTCTTGTAGCCACAGTATTTATATGGCTAGTCCAGTTCAGTTTCTGGTCAATGGTAACCCCCCAGGATGTTGATAGTGGGGGATCCAGTGATCGTAATGCCATTGAATGTCATGCGTGATGGTTAGATTATCTCTTGTTGGAGATGGTCATTGCCTGGCATGAATGCTACTTGCCACTTGTCAGTCCAAGCCTGGATATTGTCCAGATTTTGCTGCATTTGGACATGAACTGCTTCAGTACCTGAGGAGTCACAAATGGTGCTGAACATTGCGTAATTATCAGTGAACATCCTCGCGCCTGATCTTATGATGGAAGGAAGGTCATTGGTGAAGCAGCTAAAGATGGTTGGGCCGAGGACCCTACCCTGGCATGCACTCCTGCACTCATCATTGAACCAGGGTTGATCCTCTGGCTTGATGGTAAATGGTAGAGTGGGGGATATGCCAGGCCATGAGGTTACAGATTGTGGTTGAGTACAATTCTGCTGTTGCTGATGGCCCACAGCGCCTCATGGATGCCCAGTCTTGAGCTGCTAGATCTGTTTGAAAACTTTCCCATTTAACACAGTGGTAGTGCCACACAACACGATGGAGGGTATCCTCAATGTGAAGGTGGGACTTCAACTGTGCGGTGGTCACTCCTACCGATACTGTCATGGACAGATGCATCTGCAGCAGGCAGTGATGCCCTGGAGCTGAGATGACTGACCCCTAACAACCACAACCATCTTCCTTTGTGCTAGGTATGACTCCAACCAGTGAAGAGTTTTCTCCTGACTCCCATTGACTCCAGTTTTGCCAGGGCTCCTTGATGCCACACTCGGTCAAGTGCTGCCTTGTTGTCAAGGGCAGTCACTCTCACTTCACATTGGGAGTTCAGCTCTTCCATGTTTGAACCAAGGCTGCAATGAGGTCAGAGCTGAGCGGCCCTGGCAGAACCCAAACTTGGCAGCAGTGAGTAGGTTATTGCTAAGCAAGTGCTGCTTGATAGCACTGTCAATGACCTTTTCTGTTACTTTCCTGATGCTCGAGAGTAGACGGATGGGGCTGTAACTGGCCGGGTTGGATTTGTCCTGCTTTTTGTGTACAGGACGTACCTGGGCAATTTTACACGTAGCCGGGTAGATGCCAGTGTTGTAGCTGTACTGGAACAGCTTGGCTAGGGGCGCGGCAAGTTCTGGAGCACAAGTCTTCAGTACTATTGGTGGAATATTGTCAGGGCCCATAGTCTTTGCAGTATCCAGTGCCTTCAGCAGTTTCTTGATATCACTTGGAGTGAATTGAATTGGTATCTGTGAGACTGGGGACCTCTGGAGGAGGCCGAGATGGGGCATCCACTCAGCACTTCTGGCTGAAGATTGTACAGAATGCTTCAGCCTTATCTTTTGTACTGATATGTTGGGCTCCTCCATCATTGAAGATGGGGATATTTGTGGAGCCTCCTCCTCCAGTGAGTTGTTTAATTGTCCACCACCATTCACGACTGGATGTGGCAGGACTGCAGAGCCTAGAGCTGATCCGTTGGTTGTGGAATCATTTACCTCTGTCTATCACTTACTGCTTATGCTGTTTGGAATGCAAGGAGTCCTGTATTGTAGCTTCACCAGGTTGACACCTCATTTTTAGGTATGCCTGGTGCTGCTCCTGGCATGTCCTCCTGCACTCTTTATTGAACCAGGGTTGATCCCCTGGCTTGATGGTAATGGTAGAGTGGGGGATATGCCAGGACATGAAGTTACAGATTGTGTTCGAGTACAATTCTGCTGCTGATGGCCCACAGTGCCTCATGAATCTTGAGTTGCTAGATCTGTTCAAAATCTATCCCATTTAGCAGGGCGGTAGTGCCACACAACATGATGGAGGGTCTCCTCAGTGTGAAGGTGGGACTTCGTCTCCACAACAACTGTGCGGTGGTCACTCCTACTGATGCTGTCATGGACAGATGCATCAGCAGCAGGCAGGTTGGTGAGGATGAGGTCAAATATTTTTTTCCCGCTTGCTGGTTCCCTTATCACCTGCTGCAGACCCAGTCTAGCAGGTTTGTCCTTTAGGACTCGGCCAGCTTGGTCAGTAGTGGTGCTACCGAGCCACTCTTGGTGATGGACATTGAAGTCCTCCACCCAGAGAATATTGCAACAGGGCGTATGATAACTACGACAGGGCATACGATAACTACGACAGGGCGTACGATAACTACGACAGGGCGTACGATAACTATGACAGGGCGTACGATACCACAACAGGATATACTATACCACAACAGGATGTACATCACTACAACAGGGCGTATTATACTACAACAGAGCCTAATATAATACAACAGGGCATACTGTACTCCAACCGGCCGTACCAAACTCTAACAGGGCGCACTGTACTCATACTGTACTCCAACAGGCCGTACAAAACTCTAACAGGGTGCACTGTACTCTAACAGGGCGCACTATACTACAACAGGGCGTAATATACCACAACAACATGTACTATACTAGAACATGATGTACTATACTATAATGGGCGTACTATACTACAACAGGGTGTGCTATGTTACAACAGGACCTACTATATTACAACAGGACATAATATATTTGTTGGATCCTGTACCCTGCTGTGTTAGGAGTTAAGGATCCAGGTTGCATGCTTGTTTCGAAATGACCGAGTTGCTACAGAGACAGAGAAGATCAGTAGATCATTCTTAGAAGAAGCACATTCTGTTTATTTACTAAAGGAGCTCAGCGGCTACACTTGTGTGCTTACAAATTAAAACTCTGTCTTTTCACTTCAGACTCTAACTCAAGACTACTGACTACAGAGGTAGCCCACGCTACTCTGCTATTGGATATCAAGATCATGTGATCTTCCATTACAACTTTCGTCTTAAAGGTATATTGCACATCAGATTACTACATCCCTCCCCCTTTACTAAAATACATTTTACAATTTTTCTCAAAATATCAAATTTTTCACATAATTAATTTACAAAGGCAGTCTTATTGGTTTTCCTTATGCATGTAGAACGTCTCAGCTCTACTGCTTCTGATGGTTTATCTGGAACCTCCTTCATTGGAATCGTCTGAGCAGCAGGCTCTTCATTAGGTGCCTGCAAATCTGTTTCCTTGATTCTTACAGGTACAGTCGGCCCTTCAGACACATCTGTACTTAGTTGAGTTCTTTCAACAGGAAACATTGGCTCAGTCACAAACACTGGTGGAATCATTTCTGGGTATTTTGTTTCTTCTCTTATATGATCCACATGTCTCCATATGGCTCAATGTTCCACTTTCATGTGGTAGGGAAGAGGTCCCATTACTGCACTTATTTCACCAAACAACCTTGTTGGCTCTTCTCTAAAACTCTTCACATATACCTTCTCTCCTACATTAAATGTCCTGCCATGACTGTGCCAGTCGTGTCCAGTTTTCTGACTTCCCTGACTTCTTTCCACCTTCCCCCTCCAAGTGTGACATAATTAGGCTCAATCTCGATCGGAGATGGCACTTCATCAACAATTCCGCAGGTGTGACACCTGTTGTCGTATGAGGGGTGGTCCTATAATGGAAAAGAAACCGTGTGTCATAATAGAATCTCCAGACAATTTCTTCATACCAGACTTGAATGTCTGAACCACTTTCTTGGCAGTCTGTTTGAAGAAGGATGGTACGGTGAAGTTTTTACATGAGTAAAACCGTTGAGGCTGATAAATCGGTGAAATTCAGCACTTGTAAATACAGCTCCATTATCTGATACAACCACTTCAGGCAGTCTGTTGGTTGTGAAACATTGATGTAGCTTGTCAATTGTAGCAGAAGATGTCGGTGACTTCACTTCATAAATGTCTATCCATTTTGTGCAGCGACGATAAGTAGAAATATTTTTCCCATAAAAGGTCCCACATAGTCGATGTTTACTCACACCCACAGCCTATTGGGCCACTCCCAGGGGTGTAACAGAGGTGTTGCAGATAATTTTTGTACTTGCTGATACTTCATACAACTTCTCACTAAGTTCCCTATTTCTCCATCCATCCCAGGCCACCATAGATAGCTGTGTGCCATTGCCTTCATTTTGGAAATTCCGGGATGTGCACTGTGAAGTTCAGATAACGATGACTTTCACCCTTTTGGAGGAACAATCGTGCCCCCCACAATAAGATACCTTCCGGGCTGATTATTTCATATCCTCTCTGAAGATATGGCTTCATTTCAGCTGATTCCTGTTCTTGTGACCAACTGTGAAGAACTTGTTCTTGTACTTTGGATAAGACTAGGTCTCGACTTGTCCAATCTCTAATGTGTCTAGCACATATCGGTGATGAATCCAGGAAGTTCAATAATAAAATGAATTCTTGAGGAATTGGAACATCCTCATCTTTTACTTGCATGGACAAATGACTGAGTGCATCTGCGTTTGGAATTTGACTTCCGGGTCTATGAATGAAAGTATATTCATACGCTGCCAAGATCAATGCCCATCTTTGTACTCTTGCTGAGGCTATAGATGGTATAACCTTGTCTTCGCTGAATAACCCCAGCAAGAGCTTGTGGTCTGAAACGATAGTAAAATGATGACTGTGAACACACTGGGGAAATTTCTCAACACCAAAGATGATTGACAGGCCTTTTTCTAACTGTGAGTATCCGTTTTCCGCTGTATTGAGCGTTTTTGATTCTTATCCAATAGGTCGTTCTGATCCATCATCCATTCGATGAGAGAGCACTGCTCCTGCTCCATAGGGAGATGTGTCACATGTCAACACCAAATCTTTCTTTGGGTCAAAATGCACTGGTAGGGTAGATCACTGCAACAACTGTTTCACTCTTGTAGAAGCTTCTTCCTGTGGTGTTTGCCAAGACATCGCTGGTTTTTCTTGTGTAAGTAATACAGGAGTGCCAGTTCTGTCGACAAATTAGGTAAGAAACGTCCACAGTAATTGATCATCCCCAAGAATGATTTGAGTTTGGATATATTCTTTGGTGCTGGTGCCTCTCTAATGGCTTTCACTTTTTCTTCAACTGGATATAGACCTTGTGAGTCTACCTTGTGACCTAGGTAGGTTACCTCTTTCGCTAGGAATGTGCACTTTTCTTTTTTCAACCTCACTCCAACCTGCAAAAAACATTTTTAATCTTCTTCCAAGTTTACCAACCGTTCCTTTTCAATGAGGTCTGTCACCAGATCGTCAGCTAAACAAACTATAACCTGGGGCAGTCCCTGTAGTAAACTTTCCATGGTTCTTTGGAGTATGGCACAAGCTGAAGATATGCTAAAAGATAAACAGATGTATTGGTACAACCCTTTGTGTGTATTAATGGTGACAAACTTCCGGGAGGCCTTCTTTAATTCCAATTGTTGATAAGCATGACTCATATCAAGCTTCGTGTAGGCAGGTCCACCTGCCAGTGTAGCGTACAAAGTCTTCAATTTTTGCTATGGGGTGTCTGTCCAACTTAGCCACTTTATTGACTGTTAATTTGTAGACCCCACAAATTCAAACACTTCGGTGAGGTTTGAGAACAGGTACAACTGGTGCTGTCCACTCTGAAAACCGCTCTGGTTGTATCACTCCCAGTTTTTCTAACCTGTCCAGTTCGGCACATACCTTTTCCCACAGTGCATAAGGTATTGGTCTTGCCTTCATGAATCTGGGTGTTGCCTCTGGATCCACAGGAATTTTTGCTTGTAGCCCCTCAATCTTTCCAAGTTCATCCTTGAAGTCTGAGGCATGTTTCTGTAGAAGCTCTGATAGCCCGTTAGTTCTCAGTTGGAAGATTTCAGCCCATTCCAATTTAATTTCTTTCAGCCAGTTTCGTCCAAGAAGGCTAGGTCCCTCGCCTACTACCACCATCAGGGGTAATTTCACTGTTTGATTTCCGTAGTGTACTGTGACTTTACTTATGCCCTTGACTTATATGTCTTGTCCCGTGTAAGTTTTCAATTCGGCATCTGTTTCTTCCAAATTTAGTTTATGTTCCCCATGATTCAGGTATTTAAAATCATGCTCACCTACCACCGTAGTGGCTGTTCCAATATCCACCTCCATTCTGATCGGCCTCTCACTCACTCTCATGGTTACATGGATAGGTTCTGTTCTTCCTACCTTTAAATTATACAACAAATAAACATCTGAATCTACTACTTCAGGTTTTTCAACGCTGTGGACCTCATTGGGGTTTTGCTTTTGTTTGAAAATCTGCCTGATTCTATCTTTACAATGTCCCATGAGGTGTCCATTCCAATGACAAAAAAACACATTTGTTTTTTTAAACTGTGGTTCATTACAAGGTTGTCTGCTTCCATCTCTGTTACCATGAGGTCATGTTTTCGATACTAAGTTATCACTTTTTATTTGTCTGCTACCGGTGGCTGTTTCCCACTTCTGAGCAAAGCCTTGTATTTTCAAATTCTTTTTGGTTGAGGCTCCCCACCCAATGTGGAGGACAGTGCCATTTTTCACTCTTTGTATGTCTTTCGAGTCCCGCACTGCACCTTCCATTTGCCAGAGCGATTTCCAATGCTTCGGAAAATTCAAATTTTTTTTGGTGAAAATTCAAATTAGTTTCAGACAATAATCTCTTCTGAATGGCATCTTCACTTCTACTGCACACCAAACAATCTCTAAGCATATCATTGATAGATGTACCAAACTCCCACTATCCTGTTCATTGCTTCAGACTTGCCACATAACAAGCAGATGTCTCCCCCTGGCTCTATTTCTGGAGTTAAATTTGAACCATTGCATCATCACCAAGGGCTTTGGCTGGTAATGATTCTTTACAAGCCTCATTAAGTCATCAAATTTCAAATCTGGGGAACTGGGCGTCAACAACATTTGAATTAACCCATTTGCCTTACTCCCACACGAGGATAAGAGGATCACCCACTTCTTCTCCCCCGCTACATCATGGGATCAATCGTCTGAGGCTGGATCTAAAGATTCAACTCTTCCAAATTATGGCATGCTTCAAGGGGATTGCTTCAACAATCGGGACGGGAATTTTTCTTTACTTACAATTACCGTGCTATTGGATACCAAGATTATGTAATCTTCCATTACAACATTTGCCTTCAAAGTATATTACACATCAGATTACTACAATGCTGCACTACAACAGGAGGTTCTATATTACAACAGAAGGAACATATCACATACTATACTACAGCAGGATGCACTACATATACTCCAACAGGGTATGCTATACTACAACAGGATGTACCTTATGCTCATCTGGGGCAAAAGGTACCATTAATTGAGCAGGTGGAACAAATTTGTAGTCCAGGTGCTGGGACCCATAGATCCACTGACTGCAGTGGCTCTCTAGGTTGTTGTAAGGCAAGAAGAAGCACAGGTTATGTAGGGCCTATGAGTTACATTGCTGCATAGGCTTGCAAACTGTATAGGGCCATAAGTTGTGTTAGGGTCAAAGGGCTTGACAACTGTATTGGACCCATTGACCTCAGAAGTTTTGTAAAGTCTGCAAGCTGTATTAGACATTGCAGACTATATTATGTGGGAGTTTAATTGCAAGAATATCAGAATAAAGGAATTTCCTGCACTTTATTGAAAGTAGTTCCACCATAAATGGATATTGCTGCCTCTGGACATTGCTGTGATTACAAGTGAGGCTGAGTGTTTACACAGCACATTGTGAAATGGGGGCCAGGTTCTTTATATTGTTATAGGGTTGATGACCCAGACAATTTAAGGGCAGGTCACAAAATACATTTAGAAAGAGTACTAGTCACTTCATTTTAAGTTTGGGAATAGCTCCTCCAATAGTTTGGGATTAAAAGCGCTGATTAAGACAGAATGGAACTATGTTTGAATTTGGGCCAGTGTTGAACTGACTGATCTAACTGATAACAGTGGAAGTGGTTTAGTTGGCTTCAGTATCTTGAGCTAGAGAAGAGAGTCCTATCAATAGCTTATATTGGAATGTATGTGCATTATGAAGATTGAGAGGTTGTGGATAGTTTTGGGCCTGACTGAAATGTTTCACACGACCAAAAGTCACTTTCAAACTCACCATGAACATCAGCCACAGGACAGGAAAGTAACTTTCATGAGTTGATGTTCCTTGAGGGCAGTTTTGAAATTTTAAAATTAAGATCAATTGATTTTTGTTAGGCAGGGGCATTAAGGGTTATTGAACCAAGTTGCATAGATGAATTTAAGACACAGATCAGCAATGATGTAATTGAGTGGTGGATCAGGCACAAGGGGCTGAATGGCCCCCTTGGTTGCTCCTAGAGGAGATTTAACAAAATTTACCAGCACCTTAGAGAAGTAAAGAGAGAACAAGAACTAATTCTGGAAATATTTTGCTGCAGGTTCTATCCTATCTAAATGAGCTGTGTCTGTATTGAAGATGTTATCTGTCTCATTCAGCCTTGCCTAATAATTGCTTCTGCTCCGTATAGCTACAGTAAGAGGAGAGTGTGAGAGGAGGACCCTGGGACAGATAGCCAGCAGCACCTAGAGGAGAGTGCGAGAGGAGGACCTAGAGCAGGAGTTTACCTGTTGAGGGAGTGGAGTGACTGTATAAAGAGCAGGAGCGGAGTTTACCTGTGAGAGAGCGGAGTGACTGTATAAAGAGCAGAGCGGAGTTTACCTGTGAGAGAGCGGAGTGACTGTATAAAGAGCAGAGCGTAGTTTACCTGTGAGAGAGCGGAGTGACTGTATAAAGAGCAGAGCGGAGTTTACCTGTGAGAGAGCGGAGTGACTGTATAAGGAGCAGAGCGAAGTTTACCTGTGATGGAGTCGGTTCTCACCCAGACACTTAGCAATTGGTAGGTAGTGGGTAAGTTGGTTTTTTCCACTTTAAAGCCACATTACAGAAGGTAAGAGTCTCAGCATTTGTTTTTTTTTAAACTAGATAGTTTTATACTTGGCTTAAATTTAAGGAAATAGTCTTTTAATTAAAAACAAACAACAAGTATGGCGAGGGAGCTCAGTCCCGTGTGTTGTACGGCTTGCAGGATGTGGGAATTCTTGGACACTCCTTGTATTCTGGATGACCACATGTGCAGGAAGTGCCACTGGCTTGACCAGCTCGAGCAACAGATTTCGGAGCTTGAGCATCAGCTGGAGACACAGCGGTGCATCCACGAGGCTGGGGGTTACGTGGATAGCACGTTTTTAGATATTGAGTCACTCCGCAGCTTAAGGAAGTGCAGTCAGGGAGGAAATGGGTGACCACCAGTCAGAAGAAGGGAGGCAGGCAGGTGGTCAGGAAAGCCCCAGAGTGCATCTCAATCAAGAACTGTTTTTTTGTGTTGGAAAATGGTGATGGTGAAGGTTCTTCTGGAGTGTGCAGTCAGAGCCAAGTTCAGGCACTATGAGTGGCTCAGCTGCACAAGGTGGGAGAAGTAAGAGTACAAGAGCAATAATGGTAGGTAGGAGGCTCAATAGTGCAGACAGGCTTCTGCGGCTGTGGGTGTGACTCCAGGATGGTGTGTTGCCTCCCTGGTGTCAGGGTCAAGGATGTCACCGAATGGCTGCGGGGCATTCTAAAGGGGGAGGGCAAACAGTCGGAGGTTGTGGTTCACATTGGTACCAATGACATAGGTAGAAGGAGGGGTGAGGTCCTGCAAGAAGAATTTAGGGAGCTAGGTGGCAGATTAAAAAGAAGGACCTCAAAGGTTGTAATTTCTGGATTATTCCCTGTGCCATGTGCTAGTGACCAAAGGAATAGGAGGATAGAGAGGATGAATGTGTGGCTGAAGAGATGGTGCAGGAGGGAGGGCTTTAGTTTCCTGGATGACTGGGTCTGTTTCTGGTGAAAGTGGGGCCTGTACAAGTCAGATGGGTTGCACCTGAACCAGAACTGGACCAACATCCTTGCAGGGAGGTTTGCTAGTGCTGTTGGGGTGGGGGGCGGGGTGGGGTGGGGTGGGGGGAGGGTGGGTTTAAAACAATTTGTCAGGAAGATGGAATACAGAGTGGAGGTACAGTAGGGGGTAATGCACAGCCAAATATCGAAGAGAAAGTAAGTCAGTCTGGAAGGCAGAGCAAATATAGACCAGTTAAGGCACAAGGGAATAATGTAAGGCTGGATTGCATCTATTTTAACACAAGGAGCCTTACAAGTGAGGCAGATGAATTGAGGGCATGATATTATTATCATATGATATTGTTGCTACACTGAGACATGGTTGAGGGAAGGGCAGGACTGGCAGCTCAATGTTCTCGGGTATAGAATCTTCAAGCATGACAGGGGTGGGTGTGGTGCGGGTGTAAAAGAGGAAGTGGCATTGCACTATTGATCAAGGAGTCAATTACTGCAGTAAGGAGGGATGGTATCTTAGAAGGTTCCTCAAATGAGGCCATATGGGTTGAACTTAAAAACAAAAAGGGGGCAATCACTTTGCTGGGAATGAACTATAGGCCTCCAAACAGTCAAGGGGAGATAGGGGAGCAGATATGTCAGCAAATCTCAGAAGTGTAAGAATGATTAGGTAATAATAGTAGGGGATTTCAGCTTCCCCAATATTAATTGGGATAGTCTTAGTTTGAAAGGCTTAGAGGGGGCAGAATTCTTAAAGTGCATCCAGGAGAGCTTTTTGAGCATGTAGAAAGTCTTATAAGAGAAGGGGCGTTACTAGACCTAATCTTAGGGAATGAAGCCAGGCAAGTGGTAGAAGTATCAGTGGGGAAGCATTTCAGGGATAGTGACTGTAACTCTAAGATTTAAGGTAGTTATGTAAAAAGACAAAGATGGACTGGAAATAAAGGTCCTGAATTGGGGAAGGCCAATTTCAATATGATAAGACAGGATCTGGCCAAATTGGACTGGGAGCAGCTACTTGTCGGTAAATCTACATCAGAATAGTGGGAGTCATTCAAAAAGGAAATAGTGAGAGTTCAGGGCTAACATGTTCCCATAAAGGTGAAGGGTAGGACCAACAAGTCCAGGCAACCCTGGATGTTGAGGGATATAGAGGATTGGATAAGGAAAAGGAGGCTTATGGCAGATACAAAGGGCTAAAAACAGCGGAAGCCCTAGAGGAGTGTAGAAAGTATAGGGGGGGTACTTAAAAAAAGTAATTAGGAGAGTGAAGAGAGAGCTTGAAAAAACTCCTGGCAAGTAAGATAAAGGAAAATCCCAATGCATTTTATAAATATATTATAAGCAAGAGGATAACCAGGGAAAGAGTAGAGCCTGTTAGGGACCAAAGGGGCAATCTGAGAGAGGAGCCAGTAGATGTAGGTGAGGTTTTAAATGAGTACTTTTCGTCTGTGTTCACTATGGAGAAAGACGATATGGGTGCAGAAATCAGGGAGGGGAACTGTGATATACTTGAACAAATTAGCATTGAAAGGGAGGAGATATTAGTGGTTTTAGCAGGCTTAAAAGTAGATAAATCTCCAGGCCCAGGTGAGATGTATCCCAGGCTGCTATGTGAGGCAAGGGAAGAGATTGCAGGGGCTCTGACACTAATTTTCAAATTCTCTCTAGCCACAGGAGAGGTGCCAGAGGACTGGAGGACAGCAAATGTGGTACCATTATTCAAGAAGGGTAGTAGGGATAAACCAGGTAATTACAGGCCAGTGAGTCTAACAGTAGGGAAGCTATTGGAAAAAATTGAGGGACAGGATTAATCTCCACTTGGAGAGGCAGGGGTTTATCAGGGATGGTCAGCATGGTTTTGTCAGGGGGAGATCATGTCTAACAAATTTGATTGAATTTTTCGAGGAGGTGACTAGTTGTGTAGATGAGGGTAGTGCAGTTGATGTAGTCTACATAGACTTCACTAAGGTTTTTGACAAGGTCTCACATTGGAGAATGGTCAAGAAGGTAAGAGCCCATGGGATCCAGGACAATTTGGCAAATTGGATCCAAAACTAAGGCAGATGAATCGAGAATATTGATTAACACAAGGGAATATGATATATTGTTGCAGGAGGAAGAAGGTGAGGGTCAAGGGTTGTTTTTGCATTTGGAAGCCTGTGACCAGTGGTGTACCGCAGGGATTAGTGCTGGGACCCTTGCTGTTTGTAGTGTACATTAATGATTTAGACGTGAATATAGGAGGCATGATCAGTAAGTTCACAGATGACACGAAAATTGGTGGTGTCGTAAATAGTAGCAGTGACAAATGGAATTTAATCCTGAGAAGTGTGAGGTGATGCATTTTGGGAGGACTAACACAGCAAGGGAATATACAGTGGATGGTAGGACCCTAGAAAGTACAGAGGATCAGAGGGACCTTGGTGTACATGTCCATAAATCCCCGAAGGCAGCAGCACAGGTCGATACGGTCGAGAAGGCATATGGGATACTTGCCTTTATTAGTTGAGGCATAGAATATAAGAGCAGGGGGGTTATGTTGGAGCTGTATAAAATGCTAGCTAGGCTACAGCTGGAGTACTGTGTGCATTTCAGGTCACCACACTATAGGAAGAATGTGATTGCACTGGAGAGGATGCAGAGGAGATTCACCAGGATGGTGCCTGGGCTGGAGCGTTTCAGCTATGAAGAGAGACTCGATAAGCTAGGGTTGTTTTCCTTAGAGCAGAGAAGGCTGAGGGGGGACCTGATGGAGGTATACAAAATTGAGGGGCATAGATAGGGTAGATAAGAAGAAACTTTTCCCCTAAGCGGAGGTGTCAATAACCAGGGAGCATAGATTTAAGGTAAGGGGCAGGAGGTTTAGAGGGGATTTGAGGAAAATTTTTCACCCAGAGGGTGGTTGGAATCTGGAACTCACTGCCTGAGGGGGTGGTAGAGGCAG
Organism: Cetorhinus maximus; assembly: GCF_964194155.1. Lineage (NCBI taxonomy): Eukaryota > Metazoa > Chordata > Chondrichthyes > Lamniformes > Cetorhinidae > Cetorhinus > Cetorhinus maximus. The sequence goes on along the minus strand of NC_135903.1, from coordinate 43,696,952 downwards.
GAACCCTCACAACATTTAAGAAGTATTTAGATGAGCACTTGAAATGCCATAGCATACAGGGCTATGGGCCAAGTGCTGGAAAATGGGATTAGAATAGATAGGTGCTTGATGGCCGGCATGGACACGATGGGCCGAAGGGCCTGTTTCTGTGCTGTATAATTCTATGACTCTATTAGTAAGTCTCTTCAAAACATGGAGCTTGATTAAATCGTTGCTGCCAAATTAGATAACATGAGAAGGTCATTGTTGGAGCAAGTTTGAGTTTACAATGACCACTTGATGGAATATTGTCTCCGTGAGTGAAAGAGAGTTAGGTAGTTTACACTTCAGGCACCTGGGGCAACAGAAGAGAGGGGTTATCCTGATTGCACTCTCCTAGTGCCAGCCTTAACTGTGGAACTACACACTGGGAAATCATGTGCCTGAATTCCTGGAACTCTGTCCATGGATGAGAGTCCACACCTGGAGCATTCAGTCAGATACTGGAACTTCAGAAGAATTTCTTGGGTGTCAGTACAGAGACAGGGTGGTTTTCCTGACAGCAGTTTGCTTGTAGCTTCTGTTATTTCTGAAACATTTTTTTCCAATTATGATACATTCTCTTTGTTCTCTTTTTTTCTTCATTTCCCAGGTCTATGCTCAGTGTACAGGCTGGGTTCATTGGACTCTCCTGCTCACCACAACATTTCTATAGCTATTGACTTGTTCAGCTGCACCATTACCTCCACCTTTAGATGTCCCCAATAAAATCATTAGTCCCTCTCTCTCTCACCTTGGCTGTTACCCATTGTACGGTCTCATTTTCACTCCCTTAAATCCAATGGACGCAGACTCAAAGGGGTATGCTGGACAAGTGATGTAGCTATTCACCACCAGATCTGGCTGGACCACATAAAGCACTATAGGGACCTGCTCTCATCTGCTAAAACTGCTCCCTATTCCAGGATTTTCCTGGAATGCAAAGATAACCCTGGCTTTTCCTATTTCCTCTTCAGAAGATCATCTTAACCCCTCTTCCCTTCCTCCTCCCTCTCCCCTTCAACAAGAAATGGGCTTCTTTGGCATTAAGAATAAAACAATCCTTTCAGCTGCCCCTGTCTCAGTTCAACTGCTGCTGAGACCCTCATTCAGGCCTTTGTTATCTCTAGACTCAACTATTCCAATGCACCCTTGGCTGGTCTCCCATATCCTATCCTCTGTAAACTAAAGCTTATCGCAAACTCTGCTGACCACATGTCTTAACTCATACCAAGTCCCATTTACCTATCACTCCTGTGTTCACTGACCTACATTGGCTCCTGGTTAAGCAACATTTTAATTTTAAAATTCTCACCATTTTTTTCAAATCCCTCCATTACTTCACCCCTCCCTATCTTTGTAATCTGCTCCAGCAGCACAACCCTCCAAGATTCTAATCCTGGCCTCTTGAACCTTCTTCATTTTAATCATTCCATCGTTTGGTGGCCATGCCTTCAGTTGCCTTGGCCCCAAGCTCTGAAATTCCTTCCCTACATCCCTCCATGTCTCTTTTTTGCTTTCATCCTTTCAGGCACTCCTTAAAACCTTGACCAAGCATTTGTCATCTGATCTAACATCTCCTGTTTTAAAATTTTTAAAAATTCATTCATGGGATGTGGGCTTCGCTGGCTGGGCCAGCATTTATTGCCCATCCCTAATTGCCCTTGAGTAGGTAGTAGTGTGCTGCCTTCTTGATCACTGCAGTCCATGTGGTGTAGGTACACCCACAGTGCTGTTAGGAAGGGAGTTCCAGGACTTTGACCCAGTAACACTGAAGGAATGGTGATATATTTCCAAATCAGGATGGCAAATGGCTTGGAGGGGAACTTCCAGGTAGTGGTGTTCCCATCTATCTGCTGCCTTTGTCCTTCCAGATGGTAGTTGTCGTGGGTTTAGAAGATGCTGCCTAAGGAGCCTTGGTGAATTCCTGCAGTGCATCTTGTAGATGGTGCTGTGCATCAGTGGTGGAGGGAGTGAATGTTTGTGGGTGGGCTGCCAATCAAGTGGCTGCTTTGTCCTGGATGGTGTTGAGCTTCTTGGGTGTTCTTGGAGTTGCACTCATCCAGGCAAGTGGGTGTCGTATTTTTGATTATAATGCTCCTATGTTGGGATGTTTTATTACACTATAAGTGTTGCATAAATGTAGGTTCTTATTGCAGAGGTTTGGCTCAAAGGTCAACTACAAAGTGAAATAATATGGTTGCTGCAAGTCTGAAATCAAAAGTCAAACTGCTGATCTGGTCTGGCAGTCTTGGTGGAGAGGGAAACAGGTTTAATGTTTAATGTTGATGATCTTTCAAAGGCTGGGAACAGGAAGGAGAGGCTGTGAAAGCTACCTCTGACCTACCCTGGGGTGCTGAATGTTTGTACCCCAGTGCTGAGTCCTGCCGTACACAACCCTGTCATACACATCACACTGCAAACAACTGGCACCTGAATATGTGCCAGGTGTGTCTCTCTGGGCACTGTGGAATGTTTTGTCTCAAAGCACTCAGCCATTTACTCACAGGGTTCTCTCAGTTTATTCAGCAAAAGAATCTGCGATGATGGTATGAGTTAAGACATGTGGGCAGAGTTTGCCATGAGCTTTAGTTTAGAGGGTAGAATGTGGGAGACCAGCCAGGGGTGCATTGGAATAGTTAAGTCTAGAGATAACAAAGGCCTGATAATTTAGCAACAGTGGAGGAGTCGAGAGAGGCGGTGAGGTTGAGCTGGGTGTTGTCAGTGTACATGTGAAAACTAACACTGTGCTTTCAGATGATGCTGTCAAGAGGCAGCACGTAGATGAGAAATAGGAGGTCGCTGAGGATAGATTTGTGTGGGACACAGGAAGCAATGCTGCAGCAGCAGGGAGAGGAGTCTTTGGAAGTGATTCTCTGGCTATGATTGGATAGATAAGAATGGAACTCTATGGGAGCATTAAATAGCCAAAGGCACTCAGGGAACGTGCAAAGGTAATTAGCTCAGTTTTCTTTGCATTATTGGGATAAAGCTGTTATGCAATGATATTTTTGTGGACCGTTTTTTTCAGAGTTTCAGGGCACTGCGATATTCTGTAACAGAGATAGAAGGAGCGTGAATTGTGGAACATGGTGATGTAGGGATGTTTCCAGAGGAACTGGAGTCTGACAAGCCAGTCATAGACAGCCCGTCCAGAGAAATAGTGTCCCAGATGCCTCCTCCTCCTGAGGCCCTCGCTGAAGGCTGGTGACAAAGGTCGTACCCTCAAGTGCTGGATTGTATAGGACACAGCAGACCACCATGAAGTTGGTTCACACTCTGCCAAGTATGATAGGGCTCCCCCACCCCCCCCAGAGTGACCCGATCCAGACAGCAGATCAGTTATCTGAGAAAACCAATGGTTTGCTCCACATCACATCTGGTGGCAGCATGGCTCTCATCGGGGAGGCGATGGCGTAGTGGTATTGTCATTGGAGTAGTAATCCAGAGACCCAGGGTAATGCTCTGGGGACCCGGGTTTAAATCCCACCACAACAGATGGTGGAATTTCAATTCAATAAAAATCTGGAATTAAAAGTCTAATGATGACCATGAAACCATTGTCGATTGTCGTAAAAAAAAACAGCCACCTAGTTCACTAAGGAAATCTGCCGTCCTTACCTGGTCTGGCCTACATGTGACTCCAGACCCTCAGAAATGTGGTTGACTCTTAAATGCCCTCAAGCCACTCAGTTGTATCAAACCCCTGCAAAATCACAAAGAATGAAACTGGACGGACCACCCAGCATCGACTGGAAACAACAATGGCAAATTCAGCCCTGTCGACCCTGCAAAGTCCTCCTCACTAATATCTGGGGTCTAGTGCCAAAATTGGGAGAGCTGTCTCACAGACTAGTTAAGCAACAGCCTGACATAGTCATCCTCACAGAATCATATCTTACAGATAATGTCCCAGACACCACCATCACCATCCCTGGGTATGTCCTGTCCCACCAGCAGGACAGACCTAGCAGAGGTGGAGGCACAGTGGTATGCAGTCTGGAGGGAGTTGCCCTGGGAGTCCTTAACATTGACTTTGGTCCCCATGAAGTATCATGGCATCAGGTCAAACATGGGTAAGGAAATTGCTGATTACCATGTACCGCCCTCCCTCAGCTGATGAATCAGTGCTCCTCCATGTTGAACACCACTTGGAGGAAGCACTGAGGGTGGCAAGGTCATAGAATGTACTCTGGGTGTGGGGACTTCAATGTCCATCACCAAGAGTGGCTCAGGAGCACCACTACTGACCGAGCTGGCCGAGTCCTAAATGACATAGCTGCTAGACTGGGTCTGCGGCAGGTGGTGAGGGAACAAACAAGAGGGAAAAACACACTTTACCTCATCCTCACCAACCTGCCTGCCGCAGATGCATCTGTCCATGACAGTATCGGGAGGAGTGACCACCGCACAGTCATTGTGGTGACGAAGTCCCGCCTTCAAATTGAGGATACCCTCCATCGTGTTGTGTGGCACTACCACCCTGCTAAATGGGATAGATTTCAAACAGATCTAGCAACTCAAGACTGGGCATCCATGAGGCACTGTGGGCCATCAGCAGCAGCAGAATTGTACTCAAACACAATCTTCATGGCCCGGCATTACTACCATTACCATCAAGCCAGGGGATCAACCCTGGTTCAATGATGAGTGCAGAAGTACATACCAGGAGCAGCACCAGGCAAACCTAAAAATGAGGTGTTATCCTGGTGAAGCTATAACACAGGACTACTTGCATTCCAAACAGCATAAGCAGCAAGTGATAGACAGAGCTAAGCGATCCCACAACCAAAGGATCAAATCTAAGCTCTGCAGTCCTGCCACATCCAGTCGTGAATGGTGGTGGACAATTAAACAACTCACTGGATGAGGAGGCTCCACAAATATCCCCACCTTCAATGATGGAGGAGCCCAGCACATCAGTGCAAAAGATAAGGCTGAAGCATTTGCTACAATCTTCAACCAGAAGTACTGAGTGGATGATCCATCTCGGCCTCCTCCAGAGGTCCCCAGTCTCACAGATGCCCCCAGTCTCACAGATGCCGGTCTTCAGCAACTTCGATTCATTCCATGTGATATCAAGAAATGGCTGAAAGTACTGGATACTGCAAAGGCTATGGGCCCTGACTATATTCTGGCAATAGTACTGAAGACTTGTGCTCCAGAACTTGCCATGCCCCTAGCCAAGCTGTTCCAGTACAGCTACAACACTGGCATCTACCCAGCTATGTGGAAAATTGCCCAGCTATGTCCTGTACACAAAAAGCAGAACAAATCCAACCCAGCCAATTACCGCCTCATCAGTCTACTCTCCATCATCAGGAAAGTGATGGAAGGGGTCATCAACAGTGCTGTCAAGCGGCACTTACTTAGCAATAACCTGCTCACTGATGCCCAGTTTGGATTCTGCCAGGGACCACTCATCTAACCTTATTACAGCCATGATTCAAACATGGACAAAAGAGCTGAACTCCCAAGGTGAGGTGAGAGTGACTGCCCTTGACATTAATGCTACATTTGACCGAATGTGGCATCAAGGAGCCCTAGCAAAACTGGAGTCGATGGGAATCAGGAGGAAAACTCTCCACTGGTTCATCAATGACCTTCCTTCCATCATAAAGTTAAAAATGGGGATGTTAGCTGATGATTGCACAATGTTCAGCACCATTCTCAACTCCTCAGATACTGAAGCAGTCCATGTCCAAATACAGCAAGACCTGGACAATATCCAGGCTTGGGCTGACAAGTGGCAAGTCACATTCATGCCACACAAGTGTCAGGCAATGACCATCTCCAATAGGAGAGAATCCAATGGACACCCGGAAAGGGTTGAATCAGTCAGAGACTGATGAGGTGGCCAGTCCTCGGGCACTGGTGTCATCCCTCCACTCCTTGGCCCCTCTGACTCAGGACCCATTCCTGCAGAAAGGCCCTGTGACAGACGCTGCTTTTACAATGGAGATGGAAGCCAAGGGCATCAGCCAGATGCAGATAGATTTGAGCAGGCTGCCTCCACCTCATCCTCAATCATAGGGGAGCAACTCGTAGGAGCTGACGTGAACACAAGAGAATGCATTGTTGAATACTCTATGTGGGCCACTTGGGTGAAGGATTTTGAGTTTGTTTGGTCTTTGACTTTTCATTTATTATGTTATTAATTATACCTATGGTCAGACTTATGTGTTATTGTTGCTTGATGTCAAAAGAGACATGGATTAAGGGATAAAAACAGAAAATGCTGGTAAAACTCAGCAGGCCTGGCAGCATCTGTGGAGAGAGAGAAATTTCCAAAAGGTGTTCAATAAGGTACCACACATAAGGCTACTTAGGATAAGAGCCCATAGTGTTGGGGGTAGTATATTAGCATGGACAGAGGATTGGCTAACTAAAAGAAGACAGAGAGTTGGGATAAGGGGGGCATTTTCGGGATGGTAACCTGTAACTAGTGGAGTGTCACAAGGATCAATGCTGGGGCCTCAATAATTTACAATATATATTAATGACTTAGAAGAGAGAAGTGAATGTACTATCGCTAAGTTTGTGGATGACACAAAAATAGGTGGGAAGGCAAACGGTGAGGATGACACAAGGAGTCTACAGAGGGGTATAGACAGGTTAAGTGAGTGGGCAAAAACTTGACAGATGGAATATAATGTGGGAAAATGTGAGGTTATGCACTTTGGCAGGAAGAATAGAGGAGCTGAATATTATTTAAATGGAGAAAGACTGCAGAAAGCTGTAGCACAGAGGGATGTGGGAGTCCTTGATGAATCCAAAAAGCTAATATACAAGTTCAACAGGTAATAGGGAAGCAAATGGAATGTTGGCCTTTATTTCAAAGGGAATGGAGTATAAAAATAGGGAAGTCTTGCTGAAACTATACAAGGCACTAGTTAGACCACACCTAGAATACTGTGAATAATTTTGGTCCCCTTATCTAAGGAAAGATATACTAGCATTGGAGGCAGTCCAGAGAAGGTTCACTAGGTTGATCCCGGGTGTGGAGGGATTTTCTTATGAGGAGAGGTTGAGTAGGTTGGGCCTGTACTCATTGGAGTTTAGAAGAATGAGAGGTGACCTTATTGAAACATATAAGATTCTTAGGGGGCTTGAACGGAGTAGATGCTGAGAGGTTGTTTCCCCTTGTGGAGAGTCGAGGACCAGGGGGCATAATCTCAGAGTAAGGGGTCACCCATTTAAGACAGAGATGAGGGGGAATTTCTTCTCTCAGAGGGTAGTCAATCTGTGGAATTCTTTACCGCAGAGGGCTGTAGAGGCTGGGCCATTATAGGCTGAGATAGACGGATTTTTAATCAGTAAGGGAATCAAGGGTTATGGGGAAAAGGCAGGAAAGTGGAGTTGAGGATTATCCGATCAGTCATGATCTCATTGAATGGCGGAGCAGACTCAATGGGCTGAATGGCCCACTTCTGCTCCTATGTCTTGTGGTCTTAAACAGAGTTAATGTTTTGAGTCGGTATGACTCTTCTTCAGAGCTAAAGAGAAGTAGAAATGTGATGGGATGGATTTTAAAATCCTCTCTCCGCAGATGCTGTCAGACCTGCTGAGTTTTACCAGCATTTTCTGTTTTTATTTCAGATTTCCAGCATCCGCAGTATTTTGCTTTATCTATGGATTAAGGGATGTTGGGCAGTGGGGAGCCAAGTGAGACTGGGTTTCCTGTGGTGCCATGGACTGTGTTGGGAGAGACTGTTGGTGGTGGAGACCCCAGTTTCAATCTATTTGGCAGGAAATGCATTATTCTATGTGTGTTTTTGCTGGATAATTTCTCTCTGTATTTGGAAGGTAAGTTACAGAGTCACCTGTCATAGGATGTCTTCCACTCAATTGAAGCATTGCTGAATCAGCTTAGTCCCCAGAAAGAAAAAACAGTAAAACTTGGAAACGACTGGTACTGGTCTGAAATGGAGTTCCATTTTAAGTATGCAAGACCAGTTCAGGCCAGTACTGGTTATTTCCCAAGCTTTACTGTTTTTTTCCTTCTGGGAACCATGAGGCTTGGAATGTCTTTGAAAGGCTCTCTCCAACGCCTAGCACCAGGCTCCACTTGAATGCCTCCTTCAGCCTCTTCTTCCTCCTCCTTCCTATCCTCCTTTGAGGAAGAGTGGTGGATCAGTCCCTCCTCATCCAGCTCCAGCCCCCTTTGTAAAGTCAGATTGTGCAGCACACAGCAGATGTCAACAATATGAGACACCTTGGATGGCTGTTACTGGAGGGCAAGACAACAAAACTGTATTCTCTGGCCTGTTCAATAAGAGCTTGTGTTAATCGATTGCTTTGCGTGGAGCACCTCTCTGCCTCCGTGCCTGGGTACTGGACGCATATCAGGAGCCACCTCTTCAAGAGATAGCCCTGATCACCAGCAGCCTCCCATGGAATCTGGACATTGGCCTGACATGTGCAGTCCCAGGATGAAGGAACAATGACAGCTGCCCGGGAACCCAGAACGAACTTGCAAAATGTGCTTCCTGTGGTCACAAACCAGTTTGAACATTCAGTGTGCGGAAACCTTTTCTGTTCAGGAATCTGGCTGGCTGGTCTGTCCGTGCTTGATGGTTACATGGGTACAATCGATGACCCCTTGGACCTGTGGGAATCCATCAATGGTGGAAAATCCCAATGCCCTCTCTGCCTGCACGGGTCCATCTGGCTCAAAATGGATGGAGACCCCCGCTCTCTGGAATAGGGCATTTGTGACCTGGCTGGTGGCATGATGAGCTGCCAACTGTGAGATGCCACCCAGGTCTGTAGCTGATCTGTGGAACAAGCCAGATGCATAAAAATTCAGGGTGATAGTGACCTTGATGGCTGCAGGTAGGGGACTGCCATGGGGACCACAAGACCATAAGACCATAAGACATAGGAGCAGAAATTAGGCCATTCGGCCCATCGAGTGTGCTCCACCATTCAATCATGGCTGATAAGTTTCTCAACCCCATTCTCTTGCCTTCTCCCCATAACCTTCAGGTCATTATGGACCATAGCGCAAATCTCCAAGGCCATCTTCCTGGAAAGGGTCAATCTCCTTCAGCAATGGCGCTCTGTCATTTGAAAGTAGCTGACACACATGCAAGTCACCCGATGTCTTGGGTAGCATCGTCTTCCCCTTCCCCTCACTGTGCTCCTCTGGCCTCCTAACCACGAGCTGAGGCTCCTCCTCTCTACTCTGTCCAATGTCAGAGTAACCTGCTTCCATTTCAACTCCCTCACCTGTCACTTGTTCGTTCCCCAGGGATTCCTCTACCAGCCTCTGCTGCCCATGTGATATCTGCAGCCTCATGTCCCTCTCAAGAGTCACAAACACAAGCCGATCAACACCAGCGATGACAAATCTATTCCAGCAACTTGGTTTAAATCTTCTATTTCTCTCCACTGTTGAGCAATGCATCCATTAATACCCATGGCACTCGCTGTGCTCCTGATAGCTACACACTAACGTATACCAGACCCTTGTTTTTTCCCCATGTCCCACAATTGGCCAGCAGTTTGAGATTTTCGGTGACTGTTAATGAGCTCCACAAAAGCTTAACAATCTGTTAATTGGAAATGTGTGGCTCCACCCCCTCCACCCTCCCTTTGAAAATCTGGTCACATTCCGAAGGCACTCGGGTGTCGGTGACACCAGCTGAGAACGCAGTTTCCAACATGCGCCCACAGCCCAACTTCGCCCTCACAAGTCCTTGAAAATCCAGCTTCAAGTGTCAGAGAGAAAGAAAGAAAAAAAAGAGTTGGCGATGGTGAGGGGATGGTTATCAGAAGGAAGCGAGACAAAGAAAGAGGAAAGTGGTAGGGAAAGAAAAATAGAACACGAAGTGACTGATAAATAGAGAGAAAATTGGGCGGTGGGGGGTGGCGGGGGCAGTGCACAGAAAGGAAAATGGAATATTGGGGCTTGTGAGAGAGTAAACAGACTGATGGAGGGAGTGAGATAATGGATTGATGGAGATCTCTGGATGTAGAATAAAATGACAGACAGATAGAAAGAGAAAGGGTCTGAGGAGAAAGGGAGGGATACATGGCACATGCAAGTCCCAACATGTAGCCCCTTGTAGGGGTGTGAGCTCAGGATGACTGAGCTGGAAGGATTATGGTTCATGAATTAGTGAAGATCCATAAGCAGGTGTTAGGATTGAGCACAATAAATAATATAAAATATAAAATTAGAAAAAGAGTCTTCGTTTGATACAAAGCCTTCAGCTGGGCTGTGTGTCCAAGGCTGTGTGTCCAAGGCTGTGTGTCCAAGGCTGTGTGTCCAAGGCTGTGTGTCCAAGGCTGTGTGTCCAAGGCTGTGTGTCCAAGGCTGTGTGTCCAAGGCTGTGTGTCCAAGGCTGTGTGTCCAAGGCTGTGTGTCCAAGGCTGTGTGTCCAAGGCTGTGTGTCCAAGGCTGTGTGTCCAAGGCTGTGTGTCCAAGGCTGTGTGTCCAAGGCTGTGTGTCCAAGGCTGTGTGTCCAAGGCTGTGTGTCCAAGGCTGTGTGTCCAAGGCTGTGTGTCCAAGGCTGTGTGTCCAAGGCTGTGTGTCCAAGGCTGTGTGTCCAAGGCTGTGTGTCCAAGGCTGTGTGTCCAAGGCTGTGTGTCCAAGGCTGTGTGTCCAAGGCTGTGTGTCCAAGGCTGTGTGTCCAAGGCTGTGTGTCCAAGGCTGTGTGTCCAAGGCTGTGTGTCCAAGGCTGTGTGTCCAAGGCTGTGTGTCCAAGGCTGTGTGTCCAAGGCTGTGTGTCCAAGGCTGTGTGTCCAAGGCTGTGTGTCCAAGGCTGTGTGTCCAAGGCTGTGTGTCCAAGGCTGTGTGTCCAAGGCTGTGTGTCCAAGGCTGTGTGTCCAAGGCTGTGTGTCCAAGGCTGTGTGTCCAAGGCTGTGTGTCCAAGGCTGTGTGTCCAAGGCTGTGTGTCCAAGGCTGTGTGTCCAAGGCTGTGTGTCCAAGGCTGTGTGTCCAAGGCTGTGTGTCCAAGGCTGTGTGTCCAAGGCTGTGTGTCCAAGGCTGTGTGTCCAAGGCTGTGTGTCCAAGGCTGTGTGTCCAAGGCTGTGTGTCCAAGGCTGTGTGTCCAAGGCTGTGTGTCCAAGGCTGTGTGTCCAAGGCTGTGTGTCCAAGGCTGTGTGTCCAAGGCTGTGTGTCCAAGGCTGTGTGTCCAAGGCTGTGTGTCCAAGGCTGTGTGTCCAAGGCTGTGTGTCCAAGGCTGTGTGTCCAAGGCTGTGTGTCCAAGGCTGTGTGTCCAAGGCTGTGTGTCCAAGGCTGTGTGTCCAAGGCTGTGTGTCCAAGGCTGTGTGTCCAAGGCTGTGTGTCCAAGGCTGTGTGTCCAAGGCTGTGTGTCCAAGGCTGTGTGTCCAAGGCTGTGTGTCCAAGGCTGTGTGTCCAAGGCTGTGTGTCCAAGGCTGTGTGTCCAAGGCTGTGTGTCCAAGGCTGTGTGTCCAAGGCTGTGTGTCCAAGGCTGTGTGTCCAAGGCTGTGTGTCCAAGGCTGTGTGTCCAAGGCTGTGTGTCCAAGGCTGTGTGTCCAAGGCTGTGTGTCCAAGGCTGTGTGTCCAAGGCTGTGTGTCCAAGGCTGTGTGTCCAAGGCTGTGTGTCCAAGGCTGTGTGTCCAAGGCTGTGTGTCCAAGGCTGTGTGTCCAAGGCTGTGTGTCCAAGGCTGTGTGTCCAAGGCTGTGTGTCCAAGGCTGTGTGTCCAAGGCTGTGTGTCCAAGGCTGTGTGTCCAAGGCTGTGTGTCCAAGGCTGTGTGTCCAAGGCTGTGTGTCCAAGGCTGTGTGTCCAAGGCTGTGTGTCCAAGGCTGTGTGTCCAAGGCTGTGTGTCCAAGGCTGTGTGTCCAAGGCTGTGTGTCCAAGGCTGTGTGTCCAAGGCTGTGTGTCCAAGGCTGTGTGTCCAAGGCTGTGTGTCCAAGGCTGTGTGTCCAAGGCTGTGTGTCCAAGGCTGTGTGTCCAAGGCTGTGTGTCCAAGGCTGTGTGTCCAAGGCTGTGTGTCCAAGGCTGTGTGTCCAAGGCTGTGTGTCCAAGGCTGTGTGTCCAAGGCTGTGTGTCCAAGGCTGTGTGTCCAAGGCTGTGTGTCCAAGGCTGTGTGTCCAAGGCTGTGTGTCCAAGGCTGTGTGTCCAAGGCTGTGTGTCCAAGGCTGTGTGTCCAAGGCTGTGTGTCCAAGGCTGTGTGTCCAAGGCTGTGTGTCCAAGGCTGTGTGTCCAAGGCTGTGTGTCCAAGGCTGTGTGTCCAAGGCTGTGTGTCCAAGGCTGTGTGTCCAAGGCTGTGTGTCCAAGGCTGTGTGTCCAAGGCTGTGTGTCCAAGGCTGTGTGTCCAAGGCTGTGTGTCCAAGGCTGTGTGTCCAAGGCTGTGTGTCCAAGGCTGTGTGTCCAAGGCTGTGTGTCCAAGGCTGTGTGTCCAAGGCTGTGTGTCCAAGGCTGTGTGTCCAAGGCTGTGTGTCCAAGGCTGTGTGTCCAAGGCTGTGTGTCCAAGGCTGTGTGTCCAAGGCTGTGTGTCCAAGGCTGTGTGTCCAAGGCTGTGTGTCCAAGGCTGTGTGTCCAAGGCTGTGTGTCCAAGGCTGTGTGTCCAAGGCTGTGTGTCCAAGGCTGTGTGTCCAAGGCTGTGTGTCCAAGGCTGTGTGTCCAAGGCTGTGTGTCCAAGGCTGTGTGTCCAAGGCTGTGTGTCCAAGGCTGTGTGTCCAAGGCTGTGTGTCCAAGGCTGTGTGTCCAAGGCTGTGTGTCCAAGGCTGTGTGTCCAAGGCTGTGTGTCCAAGGCTGTGTGTCCAAGGCTGTGTGTCCAAGGCTGTGTGTCCAAGGCTGTGTGTCCAAGGCTGTGTGTCCAAGGCTGTGTGTCCAAGGCTGTGTGTCCAAGGCTGTGTGTCCAAGGCTGTGTGTCCAAGGCTGTGTGTCCAAGGCTGTGTGTCCAAGGCTGTGTGTCCAAGGCTGTGTGTCCAAGGCTGTGTGTCCAAGGCTGTGTGTCCAAGGCTGTGTGTCCAAGGCTGTGTGTCCAAGGCTGTGTGTCCAAGGCTGTGTGTCCAAGGCTGTGTGTCCAAGGCTGTGTGTCCAAGGCTGTGTGTCCAAGGCTGTGTGTCCAAGGCTGTGTGTCCAAGGCTGTGTGTCCAAGGCTGTGTGTCCAAGGCTGTGTGTCCAAGGCTGTGTGTCCAAGGCTGTGTGTCCAAGGCTGTGTGTCCAAGGCTGTGTGTCCAAGGCTGTGTGTCCAAGGCTGTGTGTCCAAGGCTGTGTGTCCAAGGCTGTGTGTCCAAGGCTGTGTGTCCAAGGCTGTGTGTCCAAGGCTGTGTGTCCAAGGCTGTGTGTCCAAGGCTGTGTGTCCAAGGCTGTGTGTCCAAGGCTGTGTGTCCAAGGCTGTGTGTCCAAGGCTGTGTGTCCAAGGCTGTGTGTCCAAGGCTGTGTGTCCAAGGCTGTGTGTCCAAGGCTGTGTGTCCAAGGCTGTGTGTCCAAGGCTGTGTGTCCAAGGCTGTGTGTCCAAGGCTGTGTGTCCAAGGCTGTGTGTCCAAGGCTGTGTGTCCAAGGCTGTGTGTCCAAGGCTGTGTGTCCAAGGCTGTGTGTCCAAGGCTGTGTGTCCAAGGCTGTGTGTCCAAGGCTGTGTGTCCAAGGCTGTGTGTCCAAGGCTGTGTGTCCAAGGCTGTGTGTCCAAGGCTGTGTGTCCAAGGCTGTGTGTCCAAGGCTGTGTGTCCAAGGCTGTGTGTCCAAGGCTGTGTGTCCAAGGCTGTGTGTCCAAGGCTGTGTGTCCAAGGCTGTGTGTCCAAGGCTGTGTGTCCAAGGCTGTGTGTCCAAGGCTGTGTGTCCAAGGCTGTGTGTCCAAGGCTGTGTGTCCAAGGCTGTGTGTCCAAGGCTGTGTGTCCAAGGCTGTGTGTCCAAGGCTGTGTGTCCAAGGCTGTGTGTCCAAGGCTGTGTGTCCAAGGCTGTGTGTCCAAGGCTGTGTGTCCAAGGCTGTGTGTCCAAGGCTGTGTGTCCAAGGCTGTGTGTCCAAGGCTGTGTGTCCAAGGCTGTGTGTCCAAGGCTGTGTGTCCAAGGCTGTGTGTCCAAGGCTGTGTGTCCAAGGCTGTGTGTCCAAGGCTGTGTGTCCAAGGCTGTGTGTCCAAGGCTGTGTGTCCAAGGCTGTGTGTCCAAGGCTGTGTGTCCAAGGCTGTGTGTCCAAGGCTGTGTGTCCAAGGCTGTGTGTCCAAGGCTGTGTGTCCAAGGCTGTGTGTCCAAGGCTGTGTGTCCAAGGCTGTGTGTCCAAGGCTGTGTGTCCAAGGCTGTGTGTCCAAGGCTGTGTGTCCAAGGCTGTGTGTCCAAGGCTGTGTGTCCAAGGCTGTGTGTCCAAGGCTGTGTGTCCAAGGCTGTGTGTCCAAGGCTGTGTGTCCAAGGCTGTGTGTCCAAGGCTGTGTGTCCAAGGCTGTGTGTCCAAGGCTGTGTGTCCAAGGCTGTGTGTCCAAGGCTGTGTGTCCAAGGCTGTGTGTCCAAGGCTGTGTGTCCAAGGCTGTGTGTCCAAGGCTGTGTGTCCAAGGCTGTGTGTCCAAGCTGTGTGTCCAAGGCTGTGTGTCCAAGGCTGTGTGTCCAAGGCTGTGTGTCCAAGGCTGTGTGTCCAAGGCTGTGTGTCCAAGGCTGTGTGTCCAAGGCTGTGTGTCCAAGGCTGTGTGTCCAAGGCTGTGTGTCCAAGGCTGTGTGTCCAAGGCTGTGTGTCCAAGGCTGTGTGTCCAAGGCTGTGTGTCCAAGGCTGTGTGTCCAAGGCTGTGTGTCCAAGGCTGTGTGTCCAAGGCTGTGTGTCCAAGGCTGTGTGTCCAAGGCTGTGTGTCCAAGGCTGTGTGTCCAAGGCTGTGTGTCCAAGGCTGTGTGTCCAAGGCTGTGTGTCCAAGGCTGTGTGTCCAAGGCTGTGTGTCCAAGGCTGTGTGTCCAAGGCTGTGTGTCCAAGGCTGTGTGTCCAAGGCTGTGTGTCCAAGGCTGTGTGTCCAAGGCTGTGTGTCCAAGGCTGTGTGTCCAAGGCTGTGTGTCCAAGGCTGTGTGTCCAAGGCTGTGTGTCCAAGGCTGTGTGTCCAAGGCTGTGTGTCCAAGGCTGTGTGTCCAAGGCTGTGTGTCCAAGGCTGTGTGTCCAAGGCTGTGTGTCCAAGGCTGTGTGTCCAAGGCTGTGTGTCCAAGGCTGTGTGTCCAAGGCTGTGTGTCCAAGGCTGTGTGTCCAAGGCTGTGTGTCCAAGGCTGTGTGTCCAAGGCTGTGTGTCCAAGGCTGTGTGTCCAAGGCTGTGTGTCCAAGGCTGTGTGTCCAAGGCTGTGTGTCCAAGGCTGTGTGTCCAAGGCTGTGTGTCCAAGGCTGTGTGTCCAAGGCTGTGTGTCCAAGGCTGTGTGTCCAAGGCTGTGTGTCCAAGGCTGTGTGTCCAAGGCTGTGTGTCCAAGGCTGTGTGTCCAAGGCTGTGTGTCCAAGGCTGTGTGTCCAAGGCTGTGTGTCCAAGGCTGTGTGTCCAAGGCTGTGTGTCCAAGGCTGTGTGTCCAAGGCTGTGTGTCCAAGGCTGTGTGTCCAAGGCTGTGTGTCCAAGGCTGTGTGTCCAAGGCTGTGTGTCCAAGGCTGTGTGTCCAAGGCTGTGTGTCCAAGGCTGTGTGTCCAAGGCTGTGTGTCCAAGGCTGTGTGTCCAAGGCTGTGTGTCCAAGGCTGTGTGTCCAAGGCTGTGTGTCCAAGGCTGTGTGTCCAAGGCTGTGTGTCCAAGGCTGTGTGTCCAAGGCTGTGTGTCCAAGGCTGTGTGTCCAAGGCTGTGTGTCCAAGGCTGTGTGTCCAAGGCTGTGTGTCCAAGGCTGTGTGTCCAAGGCTGTGTGTCCAAGGCTGTGTGTCCAAGGCTGTGTGTCCAAGGCTGTGTGTCCAAGGCTGTGTGTCCAAGGCTGTGTGTCCAAGGCTGTGTGTCCAAGGCTGTGTGTCCAAGGCTGTGTGTCCAAGGCTGTGTGTCCAAGGCTGTGTGTCCAAGGCTGTGTGTCCAAGGCTGTGTGTCCAAGGCTGTGTGTCCAAGGCTGTGTGTCCAAGGCTGTGTGTCCAAGGCTGTGTGTCCAAGGCTGTGTGTCCAAGGCTGTGTGTCCAAGGCTGTGTGTCCAAGGCTGTGTGTCCAAGGCTGTGTGTCCAAGGCTGTGTGTCCAAGGCTGTGTGTCCAAGGCTGTGTGTCCAAGGCTGTGTGTCCAAGGCTGTGTGTCCAAGGCTGTGTGTCCAAGGCTGTGTGTCCAAGGCTGTGTGTCCAAGGCTGTGTGTCCAAGGCTGTGTGTCCAAGGCTGTGTGTCCAAGGCTGTGTGTCCAAGGCTGTGTGTCCAAGGCTGTGTGTCCAAGGCTGTGTGTCCAAGGCTGTGTGTCCAAGGCTGTGTGTCCAAGGCTGTGTGTCCAAGGCTGTGTGTCCAAGGCTGTGTGTCCAAGGCTGTGTGTCCAAGGCTGTGTGTCCAAGGCTGTGTGTCCAAGGCTGTGTGTCCAAGGCTGTGTGTCCAAGGCTGTGTGTCCAAGGCTGTGTGTCCAAGGCTGTGTGTCCAAGGCTGTGTGTCCAAGGCTGTGTGTCCAAGGCTGTGTGTCCAAGGCTGTGTGTCCAAGGCTGTGTGTCCAAGGCTGTGTGTCCAAGGCTGTGTGTCCAAGGCTGTGTGTCCAAGGCTGTGTGTCCAAGGCTGTGTGTCCAAGGCTGTGTGTCCAAGGCTGTGTGTCCAAGGCTGTGTGTCCAAGGCTGTGTGTCCAAGGCTGTGTGTCCAAGGCTGTGTGTCCAAGGCTGTGTGTCCAAGGCTGTGTGTCCAAGGCTGTGTGTCCAAGGCTGTGTGTCCAGTTTTCATCCCTTCCCATGGTTTAGGAGAGCAGTATTTAATTCATCAATCTCTATACTTTTGTAACAATCCTCCCCTGCCCCCCCTCCAATCCTCCCCTGCCCCCCCTCCAATCCTCCCCTGCCCCCCCCTCCAATCCTCCCCTGCCCCCCCTCCAATCCTCCCCTGCCCCCCCCTCCAATCCTCCCCTGCCCCCCCTCCAATCCTCCCCTGCCCCCCTCCAATCCTCCCCTGCCTCACTCAATCGTTTCCTGTACACCCCCAGATCTCCCCTTCACCCCTCTCCCCCCCAGTCCTCCCCAACTCCCCCAGCCCACTCCTGCAAGGAGACAGTGAGTATGACTATCCAACTCTGATAAGATATTTAAAAAATGACCTTTAAAAATTTGCTGTCTCTCCATGATGTCAATGAAAGCTTTGGTGTGTCTAAAAGGATGGGAACATTTTCTCCAGAATATTGGCTCCCAGGCAAAAAGAAAGCTTTTGTCCCTGTCTCTGCATTGACATTGTTCCATCAGTGGATCATTGTGTCCAGTCGCACAGTTTCCAGTTCTGGGGCTGGCTGCACTTTATTGTAATGTCTAACATTCATTGAATCAAATCACACTGACAAAGGTTACAGTCTGATTCCAAAGATGGTTTCTGAGCCTCAGGATTCCCCATGTCACTGGACAGGATTCCCCATGTCACTGGACAGTCTGGTCGATCCAGGTGACTGTGCAGTTTCTCAGCAATGTTCTGGCATCAAACTCTCAGATGTTTTGCCTTTGATGCAAATGTTGTAAATTCTGGTGTGATCAGAACATCCTGTAGCCTGCTTAAAATTCCCAAACTGCAATCTCAGCGACTGAAGCATCCTGTAGAGCACAGAGTCAGAAAATGACTCTCTCCACATTCGTGTTAAGTGATGGACTGAGTTACTGGCCTAGTGAAGTCACTTGTCTCCTCCCCTCCTCTCCTACCCACCCCTCCAGGGGCCTCTGTAACATCCCCCTCCTCCCCGCCCAGGAACCTCTGTAACACTCCCCCCGCCCCCCCACCCCCACCCCTCCCCCCAGGAACCTCTGTAACACCCCCCCCCCCCCCCCCCCCAGGAACCTCTGTAACACCCCCCCACCCCGCCCAGGAACCTCTGTAACACCCCCCCCCCCCCCCCCAGGAACCTCTGTAACACCCCCCCACCCCGCCCAGGAACCTCTGTAACACCCCCCCCCCCCCCCCCCCCCAGGAACCTCTGTAACACCCCCCCACCCCGCCCAGGAACCTCTGTAACACCCTCTCCCCCCCCCCGCCCAGGAACCTCTGTAACACCCACCCCCCCCCCGCCCAGGAACCTCTGTAACACCCACCCCCCCCCCGCCCAGGAACCTCTGTAACACCCACCCCCCCCCCGCCCAGGAACCTCTGTAACACCCACCCCCCCCCCGCCCAGGAACCTCTGTAACACCCCCCCCCCACCCCGCCCAGGAACCTCTGTAACACCCACCCCCCCCCCCCCAGGAACCTCTGTAACACCCCCCCCCACCCCGCCCAGGAACCTCTGTAACACCCACCCCCCCCCCCCCAGGAACCTCTGTAACACCCCCCCCCCACCCCGCCCAGGAACCTCTGTAACACCCACCCCCCCCGCCCCCAGGAACCTCTGTAACACCCACCCCCCCCGCCCCCAGGAACCTCTGTAACACCCACCCCCCCCGCCCCCAGGAACCTCTGTAACACCCACCCCCCCGCCCCCAGGAACCTCTGTAACACCCACCCCCCCCCCCCCCCCCCCACCCCGCCCAGGAACCTCTGTAACACCCACCCCCCCCCCCCCCCCCCACCCCGCCCAGGAACCTCTGTAACACCCCCCCCCCCCCCCCCACCCCCACCCCGCCCAGGAACCTCTGTAACACCCACCCCCCCCCCCCACCCCCACCCCGCCCAGGAACCTCTGTAACACCCCCCCCCACCCCCCCCCCCGCCCAGGAACCTCTGTAACACCCCCCCCCCCCCCCCCGCCCAGGAACCTCTGTAACACCCACCCCCCCCCCCCCCACCCCCCCCCCGCCCGCCAGGAACCTCTGTAACACCCCCCCCACCCCCCCCCCGCCCAGGAACCTCTGTAACACCCCCCCCCCCGCCCAGGAACCTCTGTAACACCCCCCCCACCCCCCCCCACCCCCCCCCCCCCGCCCAGGAACCTCTGTAACACCCCCCCCACCCCCCCCCCCGCCCAGGAACCTCTGTAACACCCCCCCCCCCGCCCAGGAAGAACCTCTGTAACACCCACCCCCCCCACCCCGCCCAGGAACCTCTGTAACACCCCCCCCCCACCCCCCCCCCCGCCCCCAGGAACCTCTGTAACACCCCCCCCACCCCCCACCCCGCCCAGGAACCTCTGTAACACCCACCCCCCCCCCCCCCCACCCCCCCCCCCCCGCCCAGGAACCTCTGTAACACCCCCCCCACCCCCCCCCCCGCCCAGGAACCTCTGTAACACCCCCCCCCCGCCCAGGAACCTCTGTAACACCCACCCCCCCCACCCCGCCCAGGAACCTCTGTAACACCCACCCCCCCACCCCCCGCCCAGGTGCCTCTGTAATGTGCCCCTGCCCTGCCCAGGTGCCCGTTATCTCTCCTCTCCAGGAGCCCTCTAATACCTGCCGCCCAGGCATTTCTTTATTAACCCTGGTAACTATGGGGTTTTTTCCCAGAGATCTTGACTTTTGCCCTCCTGTTTTTCTCAGGATTACATGATGATGAAGATGTAAAATTCATGTTGAAAGGCAGCAAGTTAAAAAAAGTCAAATCGGGTACATGGAAGAAAAACCGGTGGTTGAAACTGCAGGAGGATGGGCTTTCCATCTGGTGTGAGTCCAGGAATAAGGCACCCACCTGTAAGTATCTCAATGTGGGCACCGCAGCAGGTATATCACTGCTTTAGTGATCATGTGTTATCCTGGGAAATCCAGGACAGACATGGATCGAGTGGAGAAAGGGTCAGCTCCAACATCCGCTTCCTGTCAATCCCCGAGATAGCACAGGCCTATTGTTAATAACATTTTTGGCATTTCTGGAATTCATCCACACATGAAGCTCCGAATTCCTCGTCCTCTGATATAACTGGGTTTGCTGTTCATGCCTTCACCACTATTCTGCCTTCAAGCCTTCTATTCCGACCAGCAACTGGACTGTTTTGAAATCTGGTAACCATCCCCTATCTGTGCTTAGGAGGAAGGAGGAATATCTCATTTGCTGCATGAAAGCTGAAAGGAATGACTGTTACTCCCAGAATTTTTTTTTTAAAGCAGCAGATATCCGATCCAGTGGAATCTCCCTCTCCGAGAACTGCATGCTAGTTAGGACCAGCTGCCTTTCCAGATGAGACACCTTAGCACAAGCTCGGAATTTAAATGTTGGCACTGATCCAGAGATTCCCAACTTGAAATCTCAGAATGCCTTGTTAAAGTCCATGATACGTTCTTTTATGAAATGACTGTTTACTTTTTGAAAGCTATCAAATTCTGACCATGTTACCTTTCCATCCAGGAATTCTGTTAGAAAGCCCAAACCTTTATCACTAGCCCACAGCCTGGCATTCATCTCAAAGAATACTTCGTTTCCAGTTTTGTTTCATGCAGCAAGTGACAATGCCAAAGCTACACCTTGTTTTCTCTTTGGTAACACAGTAATCCGTGACCACATATCTCCTTCATATAGCTCATTTGGTGAAAGTGGTTCAGACCTGAGAACATGGGACAATTTGAAGCTGTTTTCTGTCATTTTCCTCAATGGCCACTATGGTTTTAATGTTATGTCCGAAAGAAAAAGAAACATTTGAGCTTCCGCCTCCACATTTACAGAACTGCCCCCTGCTGCTTGTCAAACTGAGATAGTTAGACAGTGTAGACAGGAGCCCAGTCTATTCATTTAGAAGCTTTTATTTACAGAGGCACACACTGTAAATCTCCACCTCCAACAACCCCTCTTTCAGTCTGCTCCTTAAACCAGTGGAACAAAAATAAACCAATTAACAAATGAACAAATTAAATTGACAGACCCTTAAAGAGGCACTGTAACAAAACTTTAAAGGAAACTTATCTAATCAAATTAAAATGTCGTTTTGGGGGCCAATGAGGCACTCCAGCCCCCGTGGTGCCCTTTGGTCACAGAAGGCCTCCAGCGGGCCAGTAGATCCCACATGCTCCCTCTCCAGGCACACTTGGCCGCACAGGTAGCTGAGGAAGAGGGGCAGACAGTCGGGCTGGATGGCCCCCTTAACTGGCTGCTGCCTGGACCTGTTAATGGCCACCTTGGCCAGGCCCAGGAGCAGGCTAATGAGGAGATCCTCCAACCTGACCACCCCCCTCTGCACCGAGTGGCCAAAGGTCAGGAGCGTGGGGCTGAAGTGCAGCCAAAATATGAGGAACAGCCCCTTCAGATAGTGGAAAAGGGGCTGCAACCTCGCACAGTCTAGATACGCATGGAACACGAACTCCTCAAGGCTGCGGCAAATACAGGCAGCCTGGGAGTCTGTGAACCAGGATGCGCGAGTGTGCTGCACGTAACACCCAGTCTGCTCCGATATGAGCACAGGCGAGTGCCCAGTTCATACCAATCAGCTGAATATAATTAATATCTAGTTGATATACAGTTAAAGGTAAGAGTGGTAGTGTGAACTGGACAAGTGTTAGAGTGGGCTTGTGGCGCACTGGAACAGTAAATGCTAAGGTTCTAGGGCTTTGGAAAATCATTGCCTGGGCAGCAAGCTGACCATCTCTATGGCCTGCCCGTTGAGAAGTTGGCCTGCTTTTCTTTGTTGAGATTCCTGACCAGCCCATGAGGATAATTTTCAGATGCTAGTCCATTGCTAATCTCTTGTCTGATATTTCAGTCTCGGTGATGGATATACGGGATGTCCAAGAGGGACATCAGTCAGAGGTGATGAAGAAACATGGTAACAGTTTCTCTGAGAAACAATGCTTCACCATCGTGTTTGTGGGCAGTCGGACCACCCTGGACCTGGTGGCAGGATCAGAGGAGGAAGGGAGGCGATGGGTTCAAGGGCTGAAAAAACTGATCAGAAGAGTCGAAAGCATGAGCCAGCGAGAAAAAATTGAACAATATCCTTTTTATAAAAGTATTCTGACAAAACAAAATGGGGAAGGTATAGGCCAAGCGGTAGATTGGGTTCCAACACTGTCAATATAGATGGAGAAGCTGATGTCACTGTAAATGTTTCTGGTTGTTGATGGTGCTCAGCAGTCATTGTAAACCCAAAACAGCCTCCAACTTGGCAAAATTGGCCGAGGGAAAAACCAAGAACCAAAGACATTTGAGAAATAGAGGGCTACACTGCGGAAGCCTTTAAAAATGACAGACAGAGCCTGATTCTGGGATTCCAGCTCCCATTCCTCCATCGGTAATTTCCATTGACACAGGATAAATGTGTGGATAGTGAGCCCGCACCCTGCACTCCTGACCTGGCCTGTTCCATTGTAGGGGTAGACGCCTCATATTCTCCCCCCACCAACCAACCTGCAATTTTTGTGAAGTCGGGCCAGCTTCTCAAGGACACATGGTTCGCGGCCCCTTAAAGGAGTTGTGAACCATAGTATGGATTCAGGTACCTTTTGAAAGGTATGTTTAAAAGGCCTTACCATGCCCCCATGTGAACTGTGTCAACAGAAACAGATAACCAAATATCTCTTTTTCCAGTTGGCCCTGTTATGAATGCTTGGCTGAGCTCCAAGTCTCACTAATGCATTAACTCAGCAGGGGGTCTGTTTACACACACTGAAGTGGAGTGTTTGCTTTGATTGATTGGCATCTTTATGCTGTTATAATAGCATACAAGTTATTCTTTCTTTGAACTTTTTGTTTCAATGTCCACATGTTTATTTGGACAAGATGAAGAGGTGTGAAGTAAGTTAAAGCTTCTGTTATTGATACTATAATGGCTCTGCCAAACAGACACTTTTATAGGGTTGTAAGAGCAGCAGTCTTTTTTTCAAAGATTTTTGAATGGGTGTTATGTTTAAGTGCATTTCAAGACTTACCATTATTATATAGCTCAGTGGTTCTATAGTGCATACAGGTGAGTGGGCATGGAGGATACCTGGGGGACAATGAAGGGACATGTAGGTGGCAGGGTGGCATGAATATTGGATGGAAAGTGAGAGAGTGTGAGGAGCAAGGACTAGACAATCTAATTGCCTTTAATGTAACAGGGACGATGTTCCAGAGATCCTAGATGGCATCTGAACTACTTCTGGGGGCTGTGGGATGGACTCGGTCCCACCCTGCCTCCCCGGAGTGAAAATCATTTGTAGGGAGATGGGTCTGCTGAGTCAGGACGTTTCCCAACTTGAGTTCCTGCCTTGATGGTGAAAATCCAGCCCCAAATATTCCTATTGTTACTGCAGAGGGTGTTTAGTATGGCCCAGGGTTATCTCTGCCTAATTTCACCTCTCCCTGTCTTGTTCTGTGATTAAGCAGCTCGCCATCTCGTCCCGATGACCTGCTTTTTGCTGGATGCTCAGATCATGAAACCCTGTCTGATCCTTGTTCACACATCGATTTACCTGAAGTTTCTGTTTAAGTTTCCTTTTGGTGGGGAGAATCCAGAGCAATGAGGAATCATCTTATAATTGGAGCTCAGCTGTTTGGGGTGATGTCAGGAAGCATTTCACACAAATGGCAGGGGAAATCAGGAATTCTTTCCCCCAAAGAACTGTTGAGACAGGGCGTGTCAATTATAAATTTCAAAACTGATATTCGCAGATTTTTGCTTGGCAAAGTCATTAAGAGACATTAGAATCAAGGTGAGAAAGATGGAGTTTAGAGTCAGATCAACCTCAATTGAATGGCAGAACAGACGCTAGAGGGGCTGAATGGCCTCATCTTGTTCCTATGTTGCTAAATTATGCTAAGTTAATGTTTTATGGGGGAACAGTTAGGGATCTGGTGACGCCAGATTCCAGATTGAGACACAGACAGTCTGATTGTATTTTTTATGATACCAGCGGACCCATAAGTTAGAAATAATCACACTTTAGACTCAAAATGCTGGAGCTTCATCAAGTGTATTTCTTGCTGCTGTTTTCCGTGTGGCTGGTGAGTTGTTAATTGGCACATACCTGCAGTGCAGCAGTAACGTATGACACCCCGGAAGTGCCGTCCATAACATTTAGCTTCTAGCTCTTTACAAACACCTGGAAAATGGAAAATACATCTTGGAGAATGCAGGTTAAATCCCCCAATGAGTGATGGATAGTGTACAGGTGACACAGCCTCTTAAAGCAACTGGGTTCAGCAGCTGTTAATGAAAGAGAAATGATGTTAGAAGGATGGGGAGGAAAGGCTTTTTTTTTCCCACTTTAGCATTTCAGGCTGATTCCTATTAATTATTTTTCATTCATATGGCATTTGTTCACAGCTCCACCAGTTGTAGCCTGGCCTAGTACAAACTTAACATGACCTTTTTTATATTCAATGCCCTGGTTATAAAACCTAGTATCTCATCTGCCTTCTTGCTACCTACACTTGCACCTTCAGACAGAATGATCCCCATCTACCCGAGATGGGAGTAGGAGCTGCCCCCACTTTTGTTTCATTTCAAGAATGTTCCAGGGATGAGAAACTTCAGGTTTGAAGATAGATTGTAGAAGTTGGGACTCTTTTTTTTTTCCCCTTGGAGAAAAGAAGGCTGAGAGGAGATTTGGTCAAGGTATTCAAAATCATGAGCGGCACTGATTTAACGTAATTGGTAAAATAAGCAAAAGCGATATGAGAAATAACTGTTGATGCAGCGAATGGTTTGGCTCTGGAATGCACTGCCTGAGACTGTGATGGAGGCAAGTTCCATCGAGGCATTCAAGAGGGGATTGCATTATTGCCTGAAAAGAAACAATCTGCAGGATTATGGGAGAAGGCAGGAGAGCAGCACTAGGTGAAATGCTCATTCAGAGAGCCAGTACAGACACGATGGGCTGAATGGACTCCTTCTGCGCTGTAACAATTCTGTGATTCTGATTCAGTGTCCCATGCCAATGGTACTGCCTGTGGGCAAATATATTTTAACCCAGAATAGTCTTGAACAGGCTACGGAAAGGAATGTTGGGGAAAAAATCAAATGGCTGTGCCGAGGCGGAGCTGTCAGTACCTGTTAGGGGAGAAATTTGACCTGTGCAGGGATGGAGAAAGAAGATAATAGTAGCTGCTCCAATGGAACTACAGATCAGACAGCTCAAATAACAGGCGCCAGATGCAAGACCACCCACTGTGAGACCTCTGGCCCATGTCAAGTTTCACCCCTGTGCAAGTAAAATGGCTTAAGAGAGCACATGAGCATGAATATTGGAGTTGATGTTGGCAGAAAGGTTCCTGACTGACTTGGTAAATTTATCCCGTGGTATCTAGCTCCAGAGCCTAGCACACTGAATCCACACAGGTATCTTCACACTGAATCCACACAGGTATCTTCACACTGAATCCACACAGGTATCTTCACACTGAATCCACACAGGTATCTTCACACTGAATCCACACAGGTATCCTCACACTGAATCCGCACAGGTATCCTCACACTGAATCCGCACAGGTATCTTCACACTGAATCCACACAGGTATCTTCACACTGAATCCACACAGTATCTTCACACTGAATCCACACAGTATCTTCACACTGAATCCACACAGTATCTTCACACTGAATCCACACAGTATCTTCACACTGAATCCACACAGGTATCTTCACACTGAATCCACACAGGTATCTTCACACTGAATCCACACAGGTATCTTCACACTGAATCCACACAGGTATCTTCACACTGAATCCACACAGGTATCTTCACACTGAATCCGCACAGGTATCTTCACACTGAATCCGCACAGGTATCTTCACACTGAATCCGCACAGGTATCTTCACACTGAATCCGCACAGGTATCTTCACACTGAATCCGCACAGGTATCCTCACACTGAATCCGCACAGGTATCCTCACACTGAATCCGCACAGGTATCCTCACACTGAATCCGCACAGGTATCCTCACACTGAATCCGCACAGGTATCCTCACACTGAATCCGCACAGGTATCCTCACACTGAATCCGCACAGGTATCCTCACACTGAATCCGCACAGGTATCCTCACATTGAATCCGCACAGGTATCTTCACACTGAATCCGCACAGGTATCTTCACACTGAACCCGCACAGGTATCTTCACACTGAATCCACACAGGTATCCTCACACTGAAACCACACAGGTATCTTCACACTGAATCCACACAGGTATCCTCACACTGAATCCACACAGGTATCCTCACACTGAATCCACACAGGTATCTTCACACTGAATCCACACAGGTATCCTCACACTGAATCCACACAGGTATCTTCACTCTGTTCCATATCTCTGCACAATTTTCTCTCTGCAGTAGTGAAATGCGCACAGGACAGTACCGGAGCAGGACTGCAGTTTAGATCCCAAAGCATATTCAGTTATGGAATCATACAGCAGAGAAGGAGACCATTCAGCCCATCATGTCTATGCCAACTCTCTGCAAGGGCCACCCAGTTTGTCCCACTACCCTGCCCCTTCTCCATAGCCCTGTAAATTGTTAGGTGATTTTAGTGGAGTGTAGCCTCGCATGGAAGTGGGTGCTGCTCATCAATGAAGGATGTCCTTTCCAATGAGAATTCTGTTACTAAAGTTTATCATCTTTATTTTTTTTAAATGTGAAGGGAAGTTTGATTAGGTTTCCTCAGTGCTGTTTGTGTTTGACCCTTGCAGCCAGTAATGTATCTGTGCAGGTGCTGTGAGTGCAGAGTTCCTTTTTAGATTTCAGTACAGTTTCCTGAATATGTGTCTGTTGATTGAGTTATTGCCTTAAATCTAGCAACCTTGATCCATCAACATCTTGAGAAGGCTGATAAAAATAATGACAACAAAATAAGCTTCAAGGAAGTGAAAAATCTACTGATGATGATTAATCTCAAAGTGGATGATGATTACATCGACTCGCTCTTTCAGGTAAGACCCAGGAATGTGGAGAGAGGTTGTTAGTCAATGGTTGCTTATCTTTCACTGAATATCTGTCCTTTCCTGTAGTGACAGCTGACCCTTTGTGTGATATATTGCTTGGCTCATCAGATTGAATGATGTCATGAGGAATCCAGCCATAAACCCAGGTGTCTATTGAACCAATGCCTTACCAACCAGCCACTGAGGGGGAGTCAATGCAACAATACTGCAATATTTATGATACAATCTGTTGTGTTTCATCAGTTTTGAAAATGTTTGTGCCTTTCACACCCTCAGGAGTTCCCAAAGCCAATGAGATATTCCTGAAGTGTAGTCACTGTTGCAATATTGGAAATATGGTGGCCATTTTGCATATAGCTCAGTATCACAAACATCAATGGGTTAGTGATCTGGTAATCTGTGTTTTTAGCACTATTGATTGAAGGATGACTATTGCCCAGGGAGACCTTCCTACTCTTATCAAAATAATGTCATGGAATCTTTTGTGTTCACCTGAGGGGGAAGAAGGGAAAGATATGGGTTTAATGTTTCATCTGAAAGACGGCATCTCTGACAGTGTAACGCTCCCTCAGTACTGGTATTGGTATGTCAGCCTTAATTATGTGCTCTGGTAACTGGAGTAGGGGCTAGAACCCACAACCTTCTGACTCCGAGAAATGCTACCACTGGCCTACTTCTGTTCCTATTTTGTATGTTCGTAGGAGATTTAGGAGATTGTTTTCCTGAAGGGGGAGGGTGGGAGGTAGTAAGATAGTGTTCCTGAAGGGAGAAAAATTTGTAAAGAGTTATATTGTGTTTTTATAATGATATAAAGGCACCAATCACTCTTAAGGGATTGGCCAAACACGTTATGCGGTCATTTAGTAATTCTAGGCACTTATGAACAGTTATATATAAAGAGAAAGCTTGAAAACGTCAGAGCTGCAGAGCTGTGTGTGTGTGCTCTGCTGAAAGCAAAAGCGAAACTATAACTGGGTCGCATGACACACTTCATTCCTAGTGATGTCATGCTGCAATCCCTTAAAGGCATATAATAACAAGTTAGACCAAGTTTTGTCCCAAAACCGTTCTGTTTTGACTCATTATAAATATTTACAAGTTCAGACATGTGACTCTGATTATGACTCCTGTTATCTCGCAGTATATTTATCTCAGTTTAATTATTGTTTTTCAAAATGTGTTTTTGGGATCTGAGCTATGTTGACAGGGTTGCATTTATTATGCAGTCCTACTGCTGCAAGAAGCTGGTGGTGGACATGTTCCTTGCTATCCTGGTGAAGATTATTCCAATAATGGTTTTAGCTCGGGAATTCCAGATTATTGACCCAGTGATGATGAAGGAATGACAATATCTGTTTGAATATGAGAACATTGGGTTTTGACATTCCAACAAATCTATGTCAATGAACCAGATGAATTTTAACTCACTTAATTTCTCCTTTAGTAAGGAACCCTCTGTTTAGGCCTGGGAATGAGTAATACCTCAGTCAGCTCACAGAATTGCCTTTACATACTATCCGGTTTACACTGAATTAAAATGTTAGAATTTGACCTTTTGATTAGAATATAAATAAGCTACAAAGTAGATGAATTAATTCAATCCTTCCTGTTGCACAATCAAGGACAGAGTCAGACAACTGGTCATGCACAAATAACCATTTATTGGTTACCACATCACAACTGAAGGCTAAAGTTGGATACAAGAACATTTAATAGATTTGAACAAATGTAGTTAGAGTGGGGAGGTGGTGGCCTAGTCCTATTGTCACTGGATTCATATTCCAGAGACCCAGGGTAATGCTCTGGGGACCCAGGTTTGAATCCCATCATAGCAAACGGTGAAATTTGAATTCAATTTTTAAAAATCCCGAATTAAAAGTCTATTGATGATCATGAAATCATTGCCGATTGTTGTAAAAACCCATCTGGTTCACTAATGTCCTTTAGGGACTGAAATCTATCCTTACCTGGTCTTGCCTACATGTGACCCCAGACCCACAGCAATGTGGTTGACTCTTAAATGCAAGGGCAGTTAGAGATGGGCAATAAATGCTGGCCTAGCCAGCGATGCCCATATCCCATGAATGAATAAAAAAAGGTTACCTAGCAGTTAATGGCCAGAGTCACTAAATAAATTGAGTAGCCAAGGTTATGTTTGTCTTTTGCTCCCTAATAGGTTAAATAAACGTTGTGTTTTCACAGGATATTCCAAATCCCTTTAAATGAGTTCAAGCTAGGAAACGATGAGATGTTAGTTCAAAGTTTTTAAAATCATATTGTACTACCTGCTACATACAGTGTCTGTGAGATTACAGGTACAGACGCACGGTCACAGAGGGAAAAGTTGTAAGTGCAGAGCTCGAAACTGCTCATGCTGGTTGAAGTGAGAAGTTGATGCCACATTGAACTTTTGCATGTTGTAACATTTGTAATGCTCATAATGTTTAGCTGTTAACATGTTAATATGGTTCTGGTTATTTTTAATTAATACATAACACACAAGCCCATTAAATCACCTTGTCCTCTTTAGTGAGGCTGCACAACATGACTATTGCTTTGTCCTGGCTTGTACCCTAAACAAAAACAGATCCTTTATAGCACTGAACTATGGCAGGTTGGCCGAAACTCATTCTGGATCTCTAACTGGGAATGGCTACAGGCATGCAGCTTTGAATGAAGTGCTTTTAATGTTTCTTGTGTTAATAATTCTTTAAGGTAAACCCATCTCCTCAGCTCCATTAAACCTGGGAAAACCTTGCCTCTCTTTGTTTAGCGATGTGACAAATCCAAAACAAATAAATTGGAAGAGCAGGAGATCGAGGAGTTCTGCAATCTCCTGATGCAAAGACCAGAGTTGGAAGAAATCTTTCAACGTTACTTGGGAAAGGAACAGTGGCTGACTGTTGGTGAGATGGAAAATTTCTTAAAGGAACAGAAGGAGATGGTTACAAAGGAAATCTGTTTGAGCATCATGCAGAAATACGGACTTAATGATAATGGTACGGCAAATATTGAAGGCCCCCCATGTGTTCAACTCATTTTGAACAGTAGGCTGATGTTTTGTGGCAGTGATTTTTCAAATTGTTCATCCATGGGATGTGGGTATCACTGGCTAGGCCAGTACTTATTGTCCATCCCTAATGCCCTTGAGAAGGTAGTAGTGAGTTGCTGCCTTGAACCGCTGCAGTCATTGTGAAGGTGCCCACGGTGCTGTTAGGAAGGTATGGGATCCAAAGTACAGTTGTGAGGCTTAGCTGCTAACTTGGTCGGTTCCTTTAAGAATATATCTCCTCATAATTATGTGGGGGAAATGGAGAAGGTGCTTTTGGGCTAGTGGGATGCTTGGGCATAAGATAGCAGGATTGGAAGGTGTACTCAGGATCTGAGAGTTGTGAATGTGGGGCAGAAATTAGTGGGTATTTACTGTGAATAGCTTATTGTTGAGGTTATGGGTTACAGAATTAACCTTTCAGTCTGGAAACTGGGGGAGTTGTCCATTTTACAACATAGTTCTTGCAGTGTATTTGTAATGAGGGTGGGGTTGGAGGGTTGGGTGGGCTTCTAGTGTATAGGTTCCTTGTGCTTTCAGATGTTAGGCCCACCTTCCAATTGCTGCAGAACTGTAGGCCTCTGGCCCTTGAATGTCCAGACCTAGGACTGACTTGGTGCGGCTGCATTCTATGACCCTTTCATCCTGCCCCGCCAAACTCTGGAATCTTCTGAAGTTATGGCCAATTCTCTGGTCTTTGAGAAGCTGGGTTTGGCATGTTGAGTGATGCCTAGGAGTGGCAGTACTAGGATATAGCCCTGCAGCATTTTCTGAGTAATAGTAATCTTGAATTTGTTTTCTTCCAGCCAAGCAGAACCAGCTCTTGACCCAAGATGGCTTCATGATGTACCTGCTGTCTCCTGATGGGGATGTGTTTAACTCCAGCCATGACCAGGTTTTCCAAGACATGACCCAGCCACTCAGCCACTACTTCATTTCTACTTCCCATAACACCTATCTGATGGAGGACCAGCTGGGAGGACCGAGCAGTACTGAGGCCTACATTAGGTAATTGCATAGTATTACATAGTGCACAGAATCTACAGCACAGAAACAGGCAATTTTTCAGCCCAATAGGTCCATGATTGTGTTTATTTTCCACATGAGTCTCCTCCCACCTTTCTTCATCTAACCCTCTCAATATAACCTTCTGTTCCTTTCTCCTGTTTGTTTCAGGGGGATCTGGATAAGTACAAACTCTGCTATTCGCCTCAATACTCACTGTGGTAGCAAGATCCACATTCTAACCACACTCTGGGTAGGTTGTGGATTCAAAACCCACACCAGCAACTTGAGTACAAAAATCTAGGCTGACACACCAGTGCTGTACTGAGAGAGTGCTTCACTGTCAGAGGTGCCATCTTTCAGATGAGACATTAAACCTGACCTGGTTTGCAGTCTCAGGTTGATCATACAAGATCACATTGCACTATTTTGATGAAGAACAGGGGTGTTATTCCCTGGAGTCCTGACCAATATTTGTCCCTCAGTTGACAAAACAAGAACAGATTATCTGATCATGCTGCTGTTTGTAGGAGTTTACTGTGTGCAAATTGTCCATGGCATTTTCTACATCACAACAATGGCTATATACTTCAAATTGGCTGTAAAGTGTTTTGGGATATCTTGGGGTCATGAAAAGTGCCATAAAATCTAAGTCTTTCTGTCTTTCTTTCAGAAGAATTTTCTGCTGATTTTCCAGTTGGTTCAATTTGTGACCAAGTTGTATTTATGGCCTTTGGTCTGCTGGCCTCACCCATAAGTGCAAACATCTTCTTTACATCCCCCTGATATCTATCAGGTCACCCCCAGCATCTCCTCTTTCCTAGAGAATAGGGCCCCAGCCTGTTTAATCTTCCCTGATAGGTAGAACCTCTCCTATTCTGGTATCATCCTCACAAATCCTTTTTGCACCATTCCCAGTGCATCTATATCCTTTTATATAATAGAGCAGAGCTGTTCACAGTGCTCCAAATGTAATCTAACAAAGGTTCAGTACAAGTTTCGCAGAACCTCTCTGCTTTTTAGTTCTGGCATTCTAGAAACAAACCCCAGTGCTTTGCTTGTTTTGTTATTGCCTTATTTATCTGTGTCACTACTTTTAATGATTTGTATATCTTTACCCCCAATCCCTCTACCCCATTTAGACAATTTCCAAGGAGTATGTGATCTCCTTGTCCTTGTTATCAAAACTTACCACCTCACAGTTGTCTACATGAGAAGCTCATTTACAAATTATGTTCACATTGTACAAGTTTACTGATGTCTCAGTCCTCCACAGTTTTAACCACACCCCCTGAATGTACTCCTGATTCCCATGTAAATAGTGAAAGACAATAATCCCAGCACCAATCCTTGCGGAACATCAATTGTCATTAGCTTCTCTATGGCTTTGCTAGATTAGTGGCTAGTTTATGGAGAGAACATTGCAAGCATATATTTCCCTCCCTAACAGCACTGTGTATATACCTACACCTGGACTGCAGCGGTTCAAGACAGCATTTCACCGCCACCTTCTCAAGGGCAATTAGGGAAGGGCAATAAATGCTGGCCTAGCCAGTGATGCCCAGATCCCATGAGTTAGTAAAACAAAATGTACCTCCTAACTCAACCACACACAGTCTCAGTGTGTACCTCAAGTGAAACCCCAGTCAATGCCATCCTCCAGCATATAATTAAACACAATTGATATACAACTGTCAGGGTGGTGGTGGGGGTGGGGCTTGGATTTTAGAAGACCCTCTGTCCAGTGGGCTAGCAAAAGAGAGAGAAGCAGCAGATGGTCTCAATCTTAGTGAAAAAGATGTTCATGAGCTCTTTGCACTTGTAATAGGATTTGAAGGTGGAGGGGGAAAGGGATTTAAGAAGGGTTGAAGACTTGCAGTAGAGAAGAGAAGTTGGGGATTATCTTTGAATGCAAGGATGATTTTAGAGTCATGAACAGTTTTGAGTGAGCAAAGCAGAGTTTGATAAGCAGAGTCAGTTTTAAGTGGTCCAGCCAGATCTGGTGGTGAATGGCTAAACCAGTTTCCTGCCACATCCATTTAAGCTTGTGTCCTTTGGATTTAAAGGAGTGGAGATGAGGATCGTGCCAGGGGATTTGATGGGGACAAGGACATCAAAGGTCGAGGTGAAGGGCAGGTCAATGGCGACAGAAATGTCATAGCTACAAGAATGGATAAGCCAGAGGTAATTGAGTTGAGCAAGAGTTTTATTCAGGTGCAGCTGAAGCAAAAGTGGGGTTGGGAGGGACATACAAGAATGTGATTGGAGACGGACTTACCGATGATTGAGATGCGGGAATAGAGAGGCCACATGAGATAATGAGGTCAAGGAGGTAGTTGTGAAAATGACTCTATTCAGGGAGAGATTGGACAGGGGAAGAGTGAGCTCGAGGGGAGAGAACATGATATGGAGGTGGAAATCACCAAAGATAGGAAGTTAACTTTCTTCAGTTCTGATGAAAGATCATCAACCTGAAACTTTAGCTCTGTTTCTCTCTCCACAGATGCTGCCAGACCTGTTGAGTGTTTCCAGCACTTTCTGTTTTTATTTCAGATTTCCAGCATCTGCAGTATTTTGCTTTTTGTAAAGAGAAGTTGCTTGGTGCAGTTCTCTCATGAATGATAATGTTCTTACCTTGCCCACACGTTTCACCTAATGAGAGGGATGGTGTTGTCAATTTAGTAATTTTTTAATATTCTGATGTTTAGTGTGTGACCCTGGGTGTTTTTCAGAGCTCTTCTGAGGGGCTGTCGCTGTGTGGAGTTAGACTGCTGGGAGGGGCCAAACGGGGAGCCAATCATCTACCACGGATACACCCTCACCTCGAAAATCCTCTTCAAAGACGTCATCACAACCATCCGGGATTACGCTTTCACGGTAAGTCAACAGGAATCATTCCCCGTGTCTCGGCATCTGGCAATGTGAATCATTCCCAGTGTCTGGCGATAGGGGTTATTTCCAGTATCTGATTGGAGTAAATGCCCTCTGGAAAATCATATTCTCCAAATCTGCATTCCCATTTTAGCTTCTGAGTGGCCTAGATTTCTGCAGAGTCAGGGAGACTCCATGGCTCATTATATTTATCAGTAATGGGACCCTTGCGACCCAACACTGACCCCTGGGAAACTCCACTACAAACCTTCCTCCAAACTTAAAAACAACTATTTATCACCACTCTCTGTTTCCTGTCAATCAGTCAATTTCTTATCCAAGTGCCTACTTTCCCTTTTATTCCATGAGCTAGAATTTTGCTCACAAGTCTGTTGTGTGGCACTGTATCAAATGCCTTTTGAAAATCCATATACACCACATCAACAGCATTTCCTTCATCAACCTTCTCTGTTACCTCCTCAAAAAACTCCAGCAAGCTAGTTAAACATGATTTTCCCTTAATGAACCCATGCTGGCTTTCCTTAATTATCCTGCACTTGTCTAAGTGACTATTGATTTTGTCCCGAACCATAGTTTCCATAAGTTTCTCTCCACTGAAGTCAAACTGACTGGTCTGTAGTTGCCAGCTTTATCCTTGCACCCTTTTTGAACAAAGGTGTAACATTCACAGTTCTCCAGTCCTCTGGCACCGCCCCTGAGTCTAAGGAAGACTGGAAGATTATCACCAGTGCCTCTGTAATTTCCACTCTCATTTCCCTTAGTACCTTTGGATGCATCTGATTCTGGCACCTTATTAATTGTAAGTAAAAATAGCCTTTCTAACACCTCCTCCTTCTCAGTTGTAAATTCTTCTAGTGTGCCAGTTACCTCCTCTCTTGCTTCAGCATCTTGGGTAGCATCTTCCTCCTTTGTAAAGACAGATGCAAAGTACTCATTTAATACCTCCGCTATTTCTCCTGTCTCCACATAAAGTGCCCATTTTGTCCCTAATTGGCCCTGCTCTTTCTTTTACCACCCTTTTATTATTTACACGCTTATAGAAGACCTTTGGATTCTCTTTTATGTTCGCTGCCAGTCTCTTTTCATCCTCTCTCCTTGCTTTTCTTATTTGTCTTTTCACTTTCCCTCTGGTCCTTCTATATTCAGCCTGATTCTCCATTGTATTTTCTACCTGACATCCGCTGTATACACACTTCTTCCTTTTCATCTTCACTTCTATCCCCCTCATCCAGGGCGCTCTGGATTTATTTGTCCTATCTTTCCCCTTCAAGGGGATATACCTTGACATTTCCTGCAATACTTTTCCTTTGAAGAGGGTCCATTGTTCAGCCACCGTCTTTTCTGCCAACATTTGATTCCAACTCACTCGACTCAGATGTATTCTCATCCCATCGAATTTGGCTTTCTTCCAATTAATTATCCCTGCTCTGGATTGTTCCTTGTCCTTCTCCATGGCTAACCTAAACTTTATGATACATTGGTCACTGTCCCTTAAATGCTCTCCCACTGATTTTTGATCCACTTGGGCCAATTTATTCCCCAGAACCAGGTCCACAGTGCCTTCCCTCTTGTTGGACTGGAAACAAATTGATGCAGAAAATTACCTTGAACACATTCCAGGAACTCTCACCCCTCTTGTCCCTTTGAACTATCCCTATCCCAGTCGATGTTTGGATAATTTAAGTTTCCCATTATAATTGCTCTATAATTCTTACACCTTTGTAATTTCTTTGCAAATTTGTTTCTCTACATCCCTTCCACTAATTAGTGGTCTATATACTGCACTGATTAATGTTATTGAACCTTTTTTATTCCTTACCTCTAGCCGGAGAGATTCTGTCCTTGACCCATCTGGAACATCCTCTCTCTCCAGTACTGTAATGTCACCTTTAATCAATGCTACCACTCCCTCACCTTTCTTCCTTTCCTGTCTCTCCTAAACACCTTGTATCCAGGAATATTTAACCCCCAGTCCTGTCCTTCTTTGAACCAGGTCTCCGTTATAGCAATAATATCATAATTCCATTTGGCAACCTGTGCCTGTAGTTAACCAATCTTATTAACTACACTGTGCATTCACATACATGCACAATAATCCTAATTTAGGCTTTTTTACTTTCTCCCTTACTCTGACCCCATCTAATGACTTACAATTGCTTGCTCTAATTCAAGCAAACTCTCCAAGTATTCTATTTACTTTGATACTACTTATATTCTCCTTATCATTTAATACTTCTCTATTTCCCACTGCCAGTTTTTCTTCTCTCCACTATCATTATGGTTTGGAATGAGTTGGCACTAAATTGGCATAGGGGCTATAAAGGGCCATGAGGATGGGTGGGAGGGGTCATGGGTTTGCATGGGAGAGCATGGATGGGGCATGGGGAATGGGTGGGGTGGTGAGGGTGTGTGAGTGGTGAGGCTAGAGGGCCTAATATTTAACAGCACAGTTGAGACAAAGTCCCAGAGAACCGAGGCAAGCCTTTTAACCAGTCCGCCTTGGCACTTGATGGCCCCTGTGACCGCCCCTGATCCATGTCTGGGAGTTCAGGCCCACCTTCATCCCACACCCACCTCCCCAGAACAAAGTTCTGCCAAAGGGGATACTTTTTCCCGAGGTGAGTGTGGTGAGCTGAGAGATTCCCTGACTCTGCATACCTGCATTGGGAGTGAAAATCCAGGCCCAGGTTTCATGTTTTAAACCACACAAACCCCTGCGTGGGACACATTTTATACCATTCTTGTGATTCACATTTAAATTTAGTGGATCCATTCCGAACTAGTTCAGCAAATGCACCGATCCCTTTAAGAGTCAGTAATTTCCCTCCTCTCCTGAAAATGCTGACTCTTACTGGGATACAGACTGCTGCATAATCACACACTAATACATATTGCACACTCGTGTATAATGACAGATTGTAGTGTATAATGACAGGCTATACTAATGCTGCTGTATATTCAGACACTCCATGTAATCACAGACTGCACACAGTACTTATTAAATGCTAACTTTGCTGGGTTGCTTATGGTTGGCTGATGTCTGGAATCCTCTTGAATTCTCTCCCCAGGTTTCTCTGTATCCTGTTATTCTATCCCTGGAGAATCACTGTGGTGTGGAGCAGCAAATAGTCATGGCCCAGCACTTAAAGGAGATCCTCGGTGACATGCTGGTAACTGCACCGATCGACGGCAAAGTCCCGAATGAGCTTCCATCACCCGAGGTAACCGAGCGGCCAGTGACTGTGTCGTATCTTTCTGTGTGATGTCTCAATAATAAAAACAGAAAGTGCTGGAAAAACTCAGCAGGTCGGGCAACGTCTATGGAGAGAGAAACAGAGTTAACGTTTCGAGTCCAATTTGACTGTTCATTGGAATATTTCTCAGTCATGGTTCAAGACGGTCACTCTCAGGAGCAGTTGAATGTAAGGAGTAGGAGCAGAAATAGGCCATTTGTTCCCTGCTGTGCCATTCAATATGATTGTGGCTGACCTCCTGCCTCAATTTCACTTCTTGCCCACACCCTGTATTCCTTGATTCCTTGAGGGACCAAAAATCTGTTTCTCCCAGCCTTAAACATATTCAGCGATGGAGTATCCTGAATCCTGTGAGGTAGAGTATTCACAGGAATCGCAACCCTCTGAGTGAAGGACCGTTTCTCCATCCCAGGCCTAAATGATAGGCCCTTTGTCCTGAGACTATTTCCCCATCTTCAATGTACCACAGAGCTTGTATCTGCACAGCCCCTGTCACATCATCAGGGCAGCTCAAACGAATCACACCCAATGAAACACCTTCTGATCTTTAGTCACTTCAGTGAAGTGGGCAGATAATTTTGCACAATATTCCACAAAAACAAGATAAAGGCTCACCAACTGATTTTAGTTGATAGAGGGATTAATATTGGCCAGGACACCAGGGAGAATGCCCATGAGTTTTTTCAAAATATTGTCATGGGATTGTTTACATCCACCTGAGGGCCCGGAAGGGACTTTGGCCTAACCCCTCTCCCAAAAGACAGCACCTTAGGGGAGATGGTGGTGGAGTAGTGATGTCACTGGACTAGGAATCCGGAGGCCCAGGCTAATGCTCTGGGGGCATGGGTTCAAATCCCACCACGGCAGCTTGTGAAATTTAGACACAATTAATAAATCTGGAATATAAAGCTAGTCTTAGTAATGGTGACCATGAGAGTGTAATCATTATGGTTTTATTTAGTGTGTAATGTACCTTTTAAGAATAATACTTGTTAAGGAAAATCACATGACCTGTGGTAACCAATAGGAGAGTAGTGCAGGCAACCTCAGCAGGCAGTGTAGAGATAGAGTTGGACTTTAAAGCACACGTGTAGTTGCTGCTTAATATATTGTAAATAAACTTAATGCTTCTACCCAAGATGTGTCTGCAGATCAACTCTATTATTAATAGTAGAACTCAGCCTCCCCACAACAGAGAACTATTGTCGATTTTTGTCAATTAAAAACCCATCAGGTTCACTAATGTCCTTTAGGGAAGGAAATCTGCTGTCCTTACCTGGCCTGGCCTACATGTGACTCCAGGCCCACAGCCACATGGTTAACTCTTAACTGCCCTCTGAAATGGCCTAGTAAGCCACTCAGTTCAAGGGCAACCAGAAATGGGTGACATTGTTACATGAGGAGACATGGATGGCCAATGAAATTTTCACTGCAGGAACTTTTTTACTTTGGGAACCAATCTCCCTGAGGCAGCACTTAGTCTCCGGGAGATCAGAGCGCTGCTTCGCACACAGGAGTGCACTTCCAATTTTAGGAATTCCCCCCGCCCGCACAGGAAGCGCCTTAATTGGCCCGCCTACTCAAAATGGCGGCGTGCCCATGATCGGAGGGCCGCCCGCCCACGCCTATCCCTGCACTTCCCCCCCACAATGGGGGGAACATTTTGCCCACGAGCTTCTAATTCAGAGGTGAGAGTGCCACATACAATTCAAACCAAGCTGGCAGTTCGAACAACAGGCAAATGAGGGGGGTACACCATATGATTTATTTTCCATCTTTTGCATCCTAAGGGGATTTAAAAGTTGAAAGTCTATTTTCACAATGCAATGAATCACAAGCTAAGCCAACTTTGATGAACTATTTAAAAACAAATGCATGTTTCCTTATATCTGAACTCTTCCTAAACAATGAAGCAAGTTGCCCCAAGGACTGATGCAATCCTCTAACATCATTTCTTTGGCAGAAACTCAAGAGAAAGATTTTAATAAAGGGGAAGAAATTACAGAGCTGCGGGCCCACATCAGACCAGCTGGAGGAAACGGCAGATGAATATGAAGAAGAGAACGTGAAAAATGAAAAGAAAAGCAAAAAGGTAAAGGGGTAGTTGGGTAAAGGCTGTGGTAAGGAATGGAAGGGTAGAGGAGAGCGAATGACTTGTTTCTGTGTCCCCTCGAGTGAGCTACATTGCAAGAGCTTGTAGCAGCTGCAGGAGCTGAGGAAGAATTTTTAGACCTTATATTAAATTTGGTAGATTTGTTTCACAACAACAATTTACGTTTATGTGGTGCCCCTAATGTAGGAAAATCCCACAAACCATCCAGGACAAAGCAGCTGCTTGATTGGCACTGCAGCAACTCACCAAGACTCCTTCAACAGCATCTTCCAAACTCTTGACCTCTACCACCTAGAAGGACAAGGGCAGCAGATAGATGGGAACACCACCACCTAGAAGTTCTCCTCCAAGCCACTCGCCATCCTGGCTTGGAAATATATCGCAGTTCCTTCACTGTCACTGGATCAAAATCCTGGAACTCCCTTCCTAACCGCACTGTGGGTGTACCTACACCACATGGACTGCAGCGGTTCAAGAAGGCAGCTCACCACCACCTTCTCAAGGGCAACTAGGGATGGACGATAAATGCTGGCCCAGCCATCAACATTCACATCCTATGGGTGAATACAACTATCTGACATTGAGCAACATAAAGGGATGTTAGGATAGATGGCCAATAGCTTGGTCAAAGCATGAGATTGAAAGGAAGAAAGTGAGGAAAGAAGCAGAGAAATAAAGGGAGTAAATCCTGCAGCTTGGGGCCTAGGCAACTGATGATACAGCCACTAATGATAGTGATGGATTTACAAGAGGCCAGAATTAGAGGAACATAGATATCTCGGAGGGTTGTAGGTATGGAGGAGATTACAGAGACAGGGATGGATGAGGCC
This sequence comes from Cetorhinus maximus, assembly GCF_964194155.1. Classification (NCBI taxonomy): domain Eukaryota; kingdom Metazoa; phylum Chordata; class Chondrichthyes; order Lamniformes; family Cetorhinidae; genus Cetorhinus; species Cetorhinus maximus. The sequence continues at coordinate 43,657,029 of NC_135903.1, read as the reverse complement.
ATGGAGCGATTTGAGCACCAGGATGAGAATTTTAAAGTTGAGGTGTTGCAGGACTGGAGCCAATGTAACAATCCACTTACTTGTCCAATGCCATTTCCATTGTGCCCCCATGTCGAATCTCAGTGGGATTTCCTCTTATTTCAATGAGCGGCTGCTATAATATGCTCCTGCCACATGATGGAACCTTAACAACCCCAGTGCCCTTTGTTTCTGAAACTCCTCAGCACCTCCATCCGCCATTTCTCTTTCTCTTTGGGTAGATGATAGTTTGGATTAATGTTTCGTTCAGCTTTAATTTTTTTTCTTGGCTTTTTTGCTGCCTTTTAGCTTCCTGCTTCCCTTGAAAGATTAAAACTAAATCAGCTCCTGGCTCCTGTTCATCTATTCCTGATATCTCAAAACTTCTGTTTGTGAATTGTTTTTAATTGTATTATTTATTTGTACTGTTAATAAAATACATAATGTCGGCTGCAGATAGATAATCATACTCCACTGGCTGTAATGGATTCAGGGCAGCCCAATACTCACCCAACACCCTCCCTACCATCGCTGACGCAGCCCAGGCCCCAATGCTGCCTTGCTGGTCTCCCCTCCCCATCTCCGCCCTGGATGCCTATTGGTCCTAGCCTGGCCTCAGTGTTTCTCTCCCGCTGTGCTGGTTGTGTCGCTCCGGGACGTGTGTCTTTGCTATTCCCGAACCATTCCCCACTCCAACCAAAGGCAAGTAGTCCCATTCTATAAAAGCAGTATCACATAGCTCTCTATAATCTTGTATCTGAGCACCCCAGGAGCAGGCTGTCTATATGAGAAGATGGCAGAGTTTGCATGATTCCGCAGTGTCACATTATCGGATTCTCCATGAGAATCCCAAAGAATCCTTTTAGGGAAGTGAGCCTACCCTGCCGGATTCACACCTGGCAGACTCTCTAACCCTGCTTCAGCTGATGGCAGTAGCTGAAGGGTACAGGCGGGTACAAGACCGAACTGGCAGATTCGTTGCTACTTCTCTTGGCCCCACTAAAATATTTGAAAGTGACCTTTCCGGAGCCTCTTTAGTTCCATTGCTGGTGGGACTGCAGAGAGTGCAAGATGCTCACTTTAACAAGCTCTGTCCTGAAATGGCCGTCATAGCCCTATATGTCATAGGACCATGATTGCATATTAAAAAGGAACCTTCTACCTGAAACTTGGGCTGCCCACTGGGATGATTGCTGGGGTTAACGGGGCAGTAAGGCTACCAACTCTGGTTTTAGGCCATAAGCCGTAGGTACAGTTGGCCTCCCTGGATTTGACCAGTCTTGTGTGGAAATACTGACTCTGGATTAAATAGCAGGGGAAACAAATGCAGCTTTTCTCTCCCAGTTGACAGAGTTTGACCGCTCAGAATAAGACTGAAACATGTTGATCCTGGGCTGGGGAATGGGAGCTGGGGGAAGGGGTAGTTGGTACAAGTTCACCTTCTTGAAAACGTGATCAAATCCCTAACATTCATTCCTGAATGAGAAGGATCTTCATCTGGGCCACAACTTGTAAACCAATCCTTCAACATTAGGTTACAAAGTAGTTCCAACAGTGAAAGGAACAGGCCATATGGATCAGCTGGTCTGCAGCAGTGTTTCTGCTCTACATGGAGCCCCTGTCAAATCTCTTCATCTCACCCCGTCAACATAATCTTCTAATCCTTTCTCCCTCGTGTGTTTATCTCACTTCCCCTTAAATGTATCCATACTATTCACCACAACCACCCCCTGTGGGAACAAATTCCACATTCTCACAGGTTTCTCCTGAATTTGCTGTTGGATTTATTAGTGACTATCTTATATTGATGGCCCTCACTTTTTGAGCTTGGTTTATATTCCAATGAAGCTTTCTTGGTATTGCAGAAACTGACGAGTGAGTTGTCGGACCTGGTGATTTACTGTCAGAGTACTCACTTCCACAGCTTTGACCAAACTTGGAGCAGGCAAACTGCCCATGAGACGTCCTCATTTGCCGAAACCAAGGCCAAGAAACTGATTGCAGAGAACGGTGAGCATGACTGTTGAACTGAAAGGCCCTGTCCCACTGGGGATGTCATGTCCGAACCAATTATCCTTGTTACATTTTTCAGTGGGATCCCTTGGGACTCAGCAATGCATGAGAAGCAAAATGAGCTGACTCGAGAGGAGCAATGGTCAAAGAATTGTGGGGACAGGGGTCAAAATTCACACCTCGGTCCCCAGAGGCCAGGAATTTAGACATGGCATCTGCAGGCCACCAAGGATCCCCAGCAGAGCCCAGGGGAAGAGGTCCAGAAGGAGTGAAGCATGATGTAGCCCCATTGAAGGGCATCTTTGAGCAGCTCGACCCCTCTGACACCTATCCCAATGTACTCTACTGAAAGACATAGCAACCAGTCAGAGAGCTAATGCTTTGTGTAAAACTGACCAAGTTCAGAGTGATTGGGGGGTGGTGATCATATTAACCTGCCCCTGATCCCCTCACCTATGATGTTTGGGTGGATATATACATACCTGTCAGGGGAGGGTGGGTGTCCCACAGGGCTTCTGCCAACTTCAGTTGAGGTTATGGCAGGAGACATGGATTTTCCAATATCCAAGTAGGTGACAGTAGTCTCTGTCCCATGATTGTAATTGACACAAAGTTCTCTGAAACATATGGGCATGTTTCTGACCAGTGCTGTCCCAGTCCAAACACCTCATGCTTTGTACTAAGTTCCCATGTTGTGACTGATTCATTCCTTTGTGACCCCCTGAGGATGAAATCTGTTTTTCAAAAAAACACATCAAGTGTCTGTCCAGGAATTGGTTGCTCAGAACATGTACTTCCTAGAGAGTGTCTTACAGGCTTTGGTTTGACAGATCAGTGGAACAAAGGAACACAGATACAAATGGGGTTACTCTCCTCTACTGATCCATGGATCCATCTCCCAACCTGTCCATTTCTGGAACTCCCCTATCCCTCCAGCAGTCTGTCTCTTGGTGAGATTTCTCCGATGTTTTTCCAAGTCTGCTCACCCTGAATCCCAGTTTGCTGAGAGAACCTTGTGCCTTTTTGAATCTTTTCAGAGGAGTTAAAAATTCCTGTGATTGCCAGAAGCACCTGGCCCAAAAATGCACATTCCCGGCCTGCGATTTAATATCCATGAAATGTATTCTCTGCACTGAGGGCCATCTGGTCTGTAAATAACAAATTGTCTGTACCTGTACCCCAGTGACAGAAGGAAAAAGACTGGTGGGGATGGGGGGAGCGGGGCGGTTGTGGGGGTGGTGGGGTGTTTAGGGGAGGCTGCGGAAAGACAAGAGAATTCGTCAGTAATGTTTGAAGTGCATTCTATGAGTTAGCATTCATGAGGGGGAATGTCAATAAGGAAATTTTGAAAGACATAGCGACCAGTCAGCAGTCAGAGAGCTAATGTTTTGTGCAGCCACAGAGTGATTAGTGGGGTGGTGAATATATTTAGCTGCCCTGACCCCCCACCAGTGGCTGTGGGCTGGCTTTTCGATGAGTCAGGAGCCCAGCTTTAAACATGGTGGGCAGACAATGAATCAAACACGCTGACCTCAGCACCCAAGTTCCAGATGTGCAGCCCAGTTTGTGCAAACATCTGGTCTGTGAGTGTTATGTCAGAAAATGTATTTTAATAACTGGAGCTACATAGCCTGAGTCAGCCACAGTGATTACACTTTCCCAGGATGTATTGTAATTGATGGAACTGTTCCCGCTCGCAACAGCTGAGGCTGTTCCTGGCTCACGATGATTTCAAATATTAAATTTATCTTGTCCGTTTATCCTTGTCTAAGGATTGTTGTCCTTTTCTTTTTTTTTGTAGGGTCCACTTTCATCATTCACAACACTTTGCAGCTCTCCAAGGTCTATCCATTGGGTTCCCGGGTCGATTCTTCCAACTTCAACCCTCAAGAGATGTGGAATGGTGGTTGTCAACTAGGTCAGGCTCTCTCGCACCTGCACGTGTCATTCTCATGTGTCTATACTAGAATTATAGAATGGTTACAGCACAGAAGGAGGCCATTCAGCCCATTGTAACGTTGCTGGTCTCTGTAGAACAAGTCAGCTAGTCCCATTCCCCCATCTTCTCTTCAGGTGTTTCCCCAATCCCCTTTTGAAAGCCTCAATTGAACCTGCCCCCACCACACTCTCAGCTGGTGCATTCCAGATCCTAACCACTCACTGAGGAAAAGGATTTTCCTCATGTTGCCTTTGGTTCTTGCGCCAATCAACTTAATTGGTGTTCTCTGGTTCTCGATCATTCCACCAGCGGTGACAGTTTCTCTCCGTCTACTGAATTGCCCAGACCCCTCATTACTTTGAATATCTCTGTTAAATCTCCTCTCAGCCTTCCCTTCTCCAGGGAAAACAGTCCCAGCTTTTCAATCTATCCAACTAACTGAAGTCCCCCATCCCTGGAGCCATTCACTTAAATCTTTTCTGCAACTTCTCTAATGCCTTCACATCCTTCCTATAGTGTGGTACCCAGAACTAGGTACAATACTCCAGCTGAGGCTGAACCAATGTTTTATAAAGATTCATCTTAACGTCCTTATTTTGTAGTCTATGATTCTGTTTATAAAACCCAGGATCCTGTATGCCTTTTTAGCTACCTTCTCAACCTGCCCTGCCACTTTCAACGATTACACATATACCCACTGTTCCTGCAATCCCTTAAGAACACCTTTTATTTTATATTGCGCATCTCCATTCTTCCTACCAAAATGCATCACTTCACATTTCTCTGCGTTAAATTTAATCTGTCAAACTGTCTTCCCATTCCACCAGCCTGTCTACGTTCTTTTGAAGATTTTGTTTAATTCCTTCACTCATGAGATGTGGGTGTCACTGGCTAAGCCATTCCTAATTCCCCTTGAGAAGGTGGTGGTGAGCTGCCTTCTTGAACTGCTGCAGTCCATGTGATGTAGGTACACCAACAGTGCTGTTAGGAAGGGAGTTCTAGGATTTTCACCCAGCAACAGTGAAGGAACAGCGATATATTTCCAAGTCAGGATGATGAGTGACTTGGAGGGGAACTTGCAGGTGCTGGTGTTCCCCCATCTACCTGCTGCCCTTGTCCTTCTTGGTGGTAGTGGTCGTGGGTTTGGAAGGTGCTGTCTAAGGAGCCTTGGTGAGTTGCTACAGTGCATCTTGTAGATGGTACACACTGCTGCTACTGTGCGGTATGTGGTGGAGGGAGCGAATGTTTAAGGTGGTGTCTATCATTATCATCCTCACAGTTCACATTACTTATTCTGTCATCCACAAATTTTGAAGTTGTGGCCTCTACACCCAAACCTAGGCCATTAATATATATCAAGAAAGGCAGTGGTCTGAGTGCCAAACAGTGGCAAATGCCACCTTCCTCCAACCTGAAAAACAACCATTCACCAGTCCTCTGCTTCCTGTGAATTAGTCAGCTTCATATCCATGATGCCACTGTCCCTTTTATTCTACAGGCTTTTCAGAAAAGTTGAAGCCTTTTCTGCGACGCTTTATCAAACCCTTTTTGGAAGTTTGTAAGTCCGTGTACACCACATCAACTGCTTTACTCTCGTCAACTCTCTCTGTTATCGCATCCAAAAAAATCAAATCAGTTGAAACAAAAACAGAAAATGCTGGAAAAGCTCAGCAGGTCTAGTAGTACCTGTGGAGAGAGAAACAGAGTTAACGTTTTGAGTCCAAATGACCCTTCTTCAGAGATAAAGAGAAGCACATTTCTACTTTTCTACTTCTCGTCACATTTCCACTTCTCTTTAGCTCTGAAGAAGGGTCATATGGACTCGAAACGTTAACTCTGTTTCTCTCTCCACAGGTGCTGCTAGACCTGCTGGACTTTTCTAGCATTTTCTGTTTTTGTTTCAGATTTCCAGCTTCTGCAGTATTTTGCTCTTATCAAATTAGTTGGACCTGGTTTGCCTTTAACAAATCCATTCCTTAATTAATCCACATTTAATTAATCCACACTTCCCCAAGTGACTCTCAATCTTTCTCCAGATTATTATTTCAAAAACTATCTTTACCAATGTTTTATCCCATCAAGTGTCTCAACCACTTCCTCTTTCAATATGAGTTTGGTAGCATCTTCTTCCCTGATAAGACAGATACAATGTGTTCATTTAATAACTCAACTGTGCCCCCATTTTGGCCTCCAAATGGCTCCACCCTTCCACTTACTACCCTTTTACTATTTATATGCCAATAGAAGACCCTTTGTTAGCTACCAGCCTCTTCTCATACTCTCTCTCTTTGCCTCTTTCATTTCCTTATTTACTTTCCCTTAGAACCAGGCTGAATATATAACATTCAAACTTGTATTATCAACCTGACATCTGTCATACACCCACATTTTCTGTTTCATCCTACTCTCTATCTCATCATCCAGGGAATTCTGGCTTTGTTAGCCCAATCTTTCTCCTTGTGGGAGTATATCTTAACCAAACCATCTCCTCTTTAATGGCAGCCTATTGTTCCATTACTTTTCTTGTCAATTTTTAATTCCAATTTACATGGGATAGGTTTATCCTCACACTCCTGAAATCGACCCTCCTCCAATTAGGTAAATATCTTTTTTTTATTCTGGATCGTTCCATGTCCTTTTCCATGCCTAACCTAAAATTATTGATACTTTTGATCGCTGTTCTCTAAATATTCACCTACTGACACTTAACCCACTTAACCCACCTCATTCCACAGAATCAGATCCAGAAATACCTCCTCATTGGGCTGAAAGACTGATCTAGAAAATTCTCCTGAACACTTCAGAAATTCATTTCCCCCCCTCTGCCTTTTACACTATTACTATCCCAGTCTATATTAGGATCACTAAAGTTCTCCATTAGCACAGCTCAGCCTTCTCACTTCTCTGTAATTTCTCTGAAAATTTACTCCTCTATATGTTTCCCACAATCAAACAGATTCTGACATTGTCCTCTCTATAACATCCTCTCTCTCCACTGTAAAATTCTCCTTAATCAATACTGCTACCTCTCCCCCTTTCTTTTCTTCCCTACCTTTCCTGAACACCTGTACCCAGGAATATTTTGTATCCACTCCTGCCCTTTTCCAGGCCAGGTCTCCAATTACCATACAACATCATATTCCTATGTGACTATTTGTGCCTGTAGCTCGCCAACCTTATTTACCTCGCTTCACAGCTCATGCTTTGCCAACCAACTGTAGACTTTGTTACATTCCTTCTCAATCTGACCCCACCTAATACCTTATTATTTCTTGTTCTAATACTATCTGCTTTTCCCAATCCCTTGCGCACCTTGTTTCTCCTTTCTAATGTTACACCCTAGTTCCCATCCACCTGTCAAGCTTGTTTTAAACCTCCTCACAAGGACATTTATCCCGGTTTTGTTGAGGTGCAATCTGTACGGCCTGTATAGGTCTCACCTCTCCCACAGCTGGTCCCAATATCCCAGGAATCCAAACCCTTCCCCTGCACCATCTCTCCAGCCACACATTCATCTGCTTTATCCTCCTATTCTATACTCACCAGCACATGGCACCAGGGAGATTACTACCTTTAGGGTCTTGCCTTCTAATCTCCTTCCTAACTCCCTAACATTTACTGCTCTGAGATTCAGAGGGATCTGGGTGTCCTAGTGCATGAATCATAAAAGGTTAGTATGCAGGTACAGCAAGTAATTAGGAAAGCTAATAGAATGTTATCTTTTATTGTGAAGGGAATTGATTACAAAAGTAGGAAGATTATGCTTCAGTTATACAGGGCACTGGTGACACCACATCTGGAGTATTTTGTAGCGTACTGGTCTTCTTATTTAAAGAAAGATGTAAATGCATAAGAAGCAGTTCAGAGAAGGTTTACTAGACTAATACCAGGAATGGGCAGGTTGTCATATGAGGAAAGGCTGAACAGGTTGGGCTTGTATCTACTAGAATTTAGAAGTGTAAGAGGCGACTTCATTGAAACCTTTAAGATCCTCAGGGGAGTTGACAGGGTGGATGTGGAGAGGATGTTTCCTCTTGTGGGAGAATCTAGAATTAGGGGTCACTATTTAAAAATAAGGGGTTGCTCATTTAAGACAGAAATGAGGAGAATGTCTTTTCTCTCAGAGGGTTGTGAGTCTTTGGAGCTCATTTCCTGAAAAGATGGGAGAAGCAGAGTCTTTGAATATTTTTAAGGCAGAGCTAGATAGATCCTTGATTAACACAGGGGTGAGGCAGGAATATGGAGTTAAGGTTATATTCAGATCAGCCATGATATTATTGAATGGCGGAGCAGGCTCGAGGCGCTGAGTGGCCTCATCCTGCTCCAAATTTGTATGTATGTACGTACCTGCAGGACTTCATCACCCCCCTTTCTCCCTATGTCATTGATACTGATGTGGGCCATGATCTCTGGCTGATCACCCTCCCTGCCTCAGTATTCTGTAGCCGCTCAGTGATATCCTTGACCCTGGTACCAGGGAGGTAACATACCACCTTGGAATCACATCTGCAGCCACAGAAACCCCTGTCTATTTCCCTAACCTTTAGAATTCCCTATCCCTATCAATTTCCAATCTTCCTCCTGCCACCTGTACAGTTGAGCCAGTTGTGGTGCCATGGACTTGGCTCTGACTGCATTTGGCAGAGGAATCAGCACTTTCATCAGTCTTGAGAATGAAATACTGGTTTGAGAGTGAGATCCACACTAGGGACTCCTGCATTGTCTACCTGGTCTTTCTTGACTCCATGAAAGTCACCCAGTCTCTCTCTGCCTACACAGGCTTAAGCTATGGGATGGTCACCTCTAAAAATGTGCTATCTACGTAGCACTCAGCCTCACAGATGCACTGCAGTGATACCAGCTGCTGCTCAAGCTTTGAAAGCTGGGGCTAGAGCTCCTTCAGCTGATTCCACCTCTTGCGCATGTGGTTGTCCAGTGCAAGAAAAACATCCTGGAATTCCTGCATGGAGCAGGATGTGCATCCCACAGGACTAAGTGTCTTGGGCTACAGCAAAATATAGACGGGATGGTCGAATGGGCAGATAATTGGCAGATGGAATTTAACCCTGAAAAGCGTGAGGTGATACACTTTGGAAGGAGTAATTTGACAAGGAAGTATTCAATGAATGGCATGACACTAGGAAGTTCTGAGGAACAAAGGGACCTTGGCGTGTGTGTCCATAGATCTCTGAAGGCGGGCATGTTAGTGGGGTGGTGAAAAAGGCATATGGGACACTTGCTTTTATCAATCGAGGCATAGATTACAAAAGTAGGGAGGTCATGTTGGAGTTGTATAGAACCTTAGTGAGGCCACAGCTGGAGTACTGTGTGCAGTTCTGGTCGCCACATTATAGGAAGGATGTGATTGCACTGGAGGGGGTGCAGAGGAGATTCACCAGGATGTTGCCTGGGATGAAACATTTAAGTTATGAAGAGAGGTTGGATAGACTTGGGTTGTTTTTGTTGGAGCAGAGAAGACTGAGGGGAAACCTGATCGAGGTGCACAAGATTATGAGGGGCATGGAGAGGGTGGATAGGGAGCAGCTGTTCCCCTTAGTTGAAGGGTCAGTCACGAGGGGACATAAGTTCAAGGTGAGGGGCAGGAGGTTTAGGGGGGATGTGAGGAAAACTTTTTTTACCCAGAGGGTGGTGATGGTCTGGAATGCGCTGCCTGGGAGGGTGGTGGAGGCGGGTTGCCTCACATCCTTTAAAAAGTACCTGGATGAGCACTTGGCACGTCATAACATTCAAGCCTATGGACCAAGTGCTGGTAAATGGGATTAGGTAGGTAGGTCAGGTGTTTCTCACGTGTCGGTGCAGACACGATGAGCCGAAGGGCCTCTTCTGCTCTGTGATTCTATTTATTAGATTATTAACTAAGTCAAATAAATAACCTTAAAACTTAAAAAAAAAGCTGGCCAGTTACTCACCAATCAATGTTCTCCCAGGGGTTGTTGTTTTGTATTGCCCCAATGCTCCTGCTCCTTTACCCCCAGATTCTCTGACTCAATTCAGCTTATTTTTAGTTTAAGCTAAACTCTTGATCTAGTTGAATTTATAGGTAGGTTAACTTAAATGTTTACCTCTAAATTTTACCTCACCATCTCTCCTTGTGCATTTGTGATTGATTTCGTCTCTTGTCATTCACCCTTGATTATTCTCTTGATTAATAAAAATTATTGCTCAATTAATTATTTTATTTTTTATAGATTTATTAGTTTATCTATTTTATTCATTTCAGAAGTAATAGTCAGTTACAGATCCTTAGCTATGAATTTTACACAACTTCCTAGTTTAAAGAGTAAAAATGAAACTGCAGTACTCGCCAGCCAATTACTTACACGCTGACCTCTGATGTCCCTCATTTTTTTTTGTTGAATTTGAACTACAGCTCTAGATTATGCTCCCCTGTGCCCCCCGCCCATCCCCGCTCCTCCCCAACACCCCCACCCCCACTTCTCCTGCTCTCCCTGTGGCTCCTCCTGCACTCCCACGGCTCCACACCCCTGTGGCTCGATCCCTCTCACCCCCTTGACCTCCTGCAGGTTCATTCCTAGGCCTTATTTTATCCACAGTCACGCCTCTCATTTTTCCCTAGCATTAGCTGCATTTGGTGAGGCTGAACCCATGACCCCAGCATTTCACAAGCCCTGACTGCTGTTTAATTACCACATGCTAACTGGTTGCACCACTGGAGCTGTAATTGGGGCATTACCCTCAGTGCTTCATTCAAAGAAAACTTGTAGTTGTGGTGATCAGTTCTGCTGCATGGTGAAATAGGAGCTTTACTAATTCTAGTACAGTGTGAAGGAATTCTTCAGGTCTATATGCCTGGTATCACATCCGCACCGAAGTTCATATACAATGTCACTCATTTGTGTGGTAGGTCATACATCCCAATGACTAGCAGATCGTATTAAACAGCACGTACCTTCAGCTGTTCACAATAGGCAGAGTACTAACCGTACTCAACCAACCCGTGCTGGCCAAACTCAAAACAGAATGTCTAATGTTAAATGCAATTCCATGATTGGACAGCACTTGCTGAATGATCCCAAGTGTGCTAACAATTATACTAAAACACCCAATTTAACATTATCAGTCAGGCTCACAATGTAGCTTACTTACGCTTGCTAGAAACTACATATATTCATATCCAGGGACCTGTCCTTTGCAGGCAAAAGTAATATGTCCAGGCATTTACCCTTTTTTGAATTAAACAAAAGCATAGGTTGCTGGTGAATTCTCCATGGCAACACCTCAACCAATCAGAGCTGACTTGCCAACCAATCAGCACTCTTTTCTCATGCAATAGAAATTGTTGCTCCCTTTGAAATTTGGCATTCTTGCATCTGTCCGGATGAGTGCAAGATGAAAAGCTTCAACAAGATGTCTTTTTTCTCAGCAATGCTTAAATTCTGTTCTACCAAGTGACTATATGTTTATTTCTTGCAGTGGCCCTGAATTTCCAGAAGCCCGGAATGGAGATGGATCTAAACAAAGGGAAGTTTCGACAAAATGGCCGCTCGGGATACATCCTGAAACCCAGTTTCATGAGGGACAGGTCCATTCAGTTTGACCCTTCACGGCCAGTCCCAGGATCAGGTCTCAACAGAAAGCAGCTGACCATCAATGTAAGCTTATTTCAATATTAGTTTCCTTAAACCCTGAGCTGTGTGTGTTTGGGACAAGTGAAAATCAGGGATAAAATCCAACTCCAATCAGTTCAGACTGAATGCATGAGATTTCTTCTTGACAGATTATATAGAAAGAATAAGTATTGATTTCTATCCAGAGTGAAGGATCTAATTGTCCCTTGACTCCATCAAATAAGGGACATTTCACTGCCGCACATGATGAGATTAGATCGCTTCACTCCGGTACAACACAATAATTGGGCCATAATTCCAGTGTAGCACAACAAACGGCTCTTCACTCCAGGATAATAATACTCTTTACTCCAGCATAACAACTAACCTAATTTCATTCTAGTATAACAGAACAATGGAACTCTTTGTTCTGGTGTAACAACAAAGGACCCTTCACTCCAGTATAGCACGTTACACTGCCCTACCCTCTCACAGTATTTCTCCTACAGGCAATGCTCCTAGAAAACATTACAACCCCCAACCTCTTTCAGCATTTTGTTGAAACTTGCTCGTCTGGCTGGAGAAAGTCTCCCCCAACCCCCACCCCCACCCTGCCTCATCCCATTTGCAATTCCCTTTTAAAGGGGCCATACCCTAACCTTTAAAGGGGAAGTTTCTTAAAAAGGCCCATACACTTACTCAAGGATTTGGATGCTAATCAGCCTGTAGCTGACATACTGGCCCTCAATCAGGTATCTGGAACAGTAACATACACTGGGCACTGTAGCAAAGTGGCTATGTTACTGAACTGGTAATCCAGAAGCCCAAATAATCTGGAGGCACGGCTTTTGGGTTAATTAAATAAACCTGAAACAAAAAAAAGCTAGTGTCGGTAATGGTGACCATGAAACTACCAGATTGTTGTAAAAACTCATCTGGTTCACTAATATCCTTTAGGGAGGAAATTTGCCATCATTACTCAGCCTGGTCTACATGTGACTCGAGATGCACAGCAGGTGGTTGACTGTGAAAAACCCTCTAAAATGGCCTTGCAAGCCATTCAGTCGGGCCAAACTGCTACGAAAAAGTCTAATGGGAATAAAGCTGATGATACACCACCAACATAAACAGTGGAAATACCTAGCCAAGTCAACTCTGCAAAGTCCTCCTTATTAATATCTGGGGCCTTCTGTTAAAATTGGGAGAGCTATTCCACAGGTTAGTCAAACAACAGCCTGACATAATCATTTTCATTGAGTCATAATAGCCAATGTTCCAGGCTCCTCCATCACCATCCCTACCCATGTCCTCTCTCACCAGCTGGAGGAAGCTCCAAAAATATCTCCATCCTCAATGATGGAGGAGCCCAGCACATCAGTGTAAAAGATAAGGCTGAAGCACTCGCAACAATCTTTAGCCAGAAGTGCCGAGTGGATGATCCATCTCGGCTTTCCCTGGAGGTCCCCAGCATCACAGATGCCAGTCTTCAACCAATTTGATTCTCTCCCCGTGATATCAAGAAATGGCTGAAGACACTGGGCTCTGCAAAGGCCCTGACAACATCCCAATTGTAGTACTGAAGATTTGTGCTATTGAACTAGCCACACCCCTAGCCAAGCTGTTCCAGTACAGCTACAATACTGGCATCTACCCGGCAATGTGAAAAATTGCCCAGGTATGTCCCGCCCATGAAATGCAGGACAAATCCAACCCCACCAATTGTTGCCCCATCATTCTTCTCAATCATCAACAGTGCTATCAAACAGCTCTTACTCAGAAATAACCTGCTCACTGACTCTCAGTTTGGGATCCCCAGAGCCAATCCGCTCATGATTTCATTACAGCTTTGGCCCAAGCATAGACAAAAGAGCTGAATTCCAGAGGTGAAGTGACTGCCCTTGACATAAAGGCAGCATTTGACCAAGTGTGGCATCAAGGAATCCTAGCAAAACTGAAGTCATTGGGGATTGGAGGAGGGGGGGTGGAATTGGTTGGAGTCATACCTAGCACAAAGGAAGATAGTCGTGGTTGTTGGAGGTCAGTCATCTCAGTTCTAGAACATCACTGCAGGAGTTCCTCAGGGTAACGTCCTAGACCCAACCATCTTCAGCTACTTCATCAATGACCTTCCCTCCATCATAAGGTCAGAAGTAGGGATGTTTGCTGATGACTGCACAATGGTTAGTTCCATTTGTAACTCTTAAGATAATGAAGTAGGCCTTCCCACTTGCAACCAGGCCTGGTCAATATTAAGGTTTGGGCTGATAAGTATCAATTAACATTTGCAACGCATAAATATCAGGCAATCTTCAACAAAGATCCTAGCCCCATCTCTTCTTGGCATTCAATGGCATTACCATCGCTGAATCCACCGCTATCAACATCCTGGGGGTTACCATTGACCAGAAACACAATTAGACTAGCCATATAAATACTGTGAATACAAGAGCAGGTCAGAGGTTGGCAGCGGGAGTCAGGAATCAGGCCATTTCCCAACATTCTGATTCTGTCTCCTGAGTGGCTTTGCCCACCCAATTGTATTTTCACTGCAGAGAGTCAGGAGCAGCTAGAGTCTGGGCAGCTGCCTCCTGAAGCAGGACGGATCAGAAACGGAGGTTGGAACATCAGCCAACTTCATTAGATAAGTGTGAGGCCCCCTATGACCCTCACCCTGCCTAATCCCCCTCATTCATGCCTCACCCCCATGACCCCCCCACCCAGTATCCATTATGGGCAGAATCTTGAGCCCTATAATATTGAGCTCTATAATAAGGTAGTATAAGGTCAGAAGTGGGGATGTTCAGCACCATTCATGACTCCTTAGATATTGAAGAAGTCCATGTCAATATGCTGCAAGACCTGAACAACATTCTGCCTTGGGCTGATAAGTGGCAAGTAACATTTGCACCACACAAGTGCCAGGCAATGACCATCTCCAACAAGAGAGAATCTAACCATCGCCCCTTGATGTTCAATGGCATTACCATCACTGAATCCCCCACTATCAACATCCTGGGGCGTTACCGTTGACTAGAAACTGAACTGGGCTAGCCATATAAATACTGTGGCTACAAGAGCAGGTCAGAGGCTGGAACTTCTGCAGAAAATAACTTACCTCCTGACTCCTCCACCATCTACAAGGCACATGTCAGAAATCTGATGGAATACTGTAAACTTGCCTGGATGAGTGCAGCTCCAACAACACTAAATAAGCTCAACACCATCCAGGACAAAGCAGCCCACTTGATTTGCATCCCATTCACTACCTTCAACATCCACTTTCTCCACCACCGATGCACATTGGCAGCAGTGTGTACCATCTACAAGATGCACTGCAGAAACTCATCAAAGCTCCTTAGGCAGCACCTTCCAAACCTGCGACCTCTACCATCTAGAAGGACAAGGGCAGCAGACACATAGGGAGATCACAACCTGGAAGTTCCCTCCAAGCCACTCACCATCCTGACTTGTAAAATATATCGCTGTTCCTTCACTGTCGCTGGGTCAAAATCCTGGAACTCCCTTCCTAACAGCACTGTGGGTGTACCTACACCACATGGACTGCAGTGGTTCAAGAAGACTCACAAGAAATACAATTAGGGACAGGCAAAAACAAATGCTGGCCTAGCCAGCAACACCCACATCCCATGAATAAATAAAGAACAAATTTACAAGTCTTTGAAACGTAGTGGTGGTTTGCTGATCCATCCAGACTTCGTTATGATGATCTTCGCTGGAGGCTGCAGTATGGTTTCAGAATGCTGGTTAGGGTGCTTTGTTTGTGTTGGGTCTTAGCCTGTGTTCTATTCGCAATAGGATTGGTCAGTGTTTCTGGTTGTGGTAATGTTCTGATTTGGCATCTGTTTCATCAAACTGTCAGACCATTTGATATCTTTGCTTCATACGATCTTGGTTCTGGGCATATGCTGACGATTTCTGTTGGATTCCAGGTTCCACCAGTTGGGTGTTGTTCTCGAACTTTTTGTCAATGTTCAGGATGTAAAGAGCTGCAGACTCACTTACACCGGGGGAGTTCCTTATTGTTGCTTCACTTCCACACCAGCTCTTCTGCTGGACGTGGAAGGGTTGATGCTTGTATACGGTGCAGTCAAATCTTCAAAAACCATGCTGCCACCGTGTTACATTCTTCTATTTGACAAAATGTACCAATCACACAACAAGGATTGATGAAACAATAATGTGGGCTCTTTGTTTGAAGAAAAGAGTATAAACAAATAATATTAACTGGGAGGCTAAATATACATGTCTAACTCCTCCTACCATCTGCTGCTGCAGACGGAATGCAAGTCACGGGGCTGCTACATCACATACTCTGTTGAGGTGGTAGTGATTGACAGCAGTTTAAGATATGTATCCTTAAAGGTATATGTATCGCCATATCACAACACATCCTACCCTTGTTGCTGATCCCCACCCCATGAAACACCTCCCAATATTACTTATCTGTGGCCTGGGCCATTCCTCGATCCTGGGCCTCCAGTGGGTGTCTTGCAGCTGCTGCCACCACCTCCCCTATGGTGCTGCTGGGTGAAAGATCTGTTTGGCCCTGATCCCAGGGAAAGGCCCACCACTAGCCTCTGCATTGCCTGATTGGCTCATGGTTCAGCGGGCATTCGCCAAAGGAGGCAACACGGGTCTCTTGCCAACACTGCAGCGAGATCCCCGTCACCTCCACAAGACTCTGTCCTCTGACTTTCCCAGCATTCTCTACTCATTCCTCTCTCTCCAGCCACCTCCTCATCTCCATCTGGATAACCAACATTCTCAGCCACCCCCAGCCTATTGCCCACTCCCGCTCAAGTCTCAGTCACCCTCCGCAAATGGCATCTTTTCCTCCTGTGCACAGAAGCCATTACGAGTTCAGTTCTCTGCTTTCTTTTGTTGCAGGAGAAGTTGAACGCTGTCTTCTCCGCCCCCCACCCCCGCCTTTCCACAGGGCACACATTGGGCACAATTTTGCCCTTGGCGGGCTCGGCTGGGGCAGGCAGGACGGTCGGGAAGTCAACTGCCATCCGCAATCGGCACCGTGCTGCGATTTCATGCTGGTGGGCCAGTTAAGGCCTGTCCAGCATGAAACACAAGCAGCAGCGCTGAGTACTGTCTGTGTGGGGGGGGGAGGAGGACGAATGGGCCTAGCACGAACTTTGCGTGAGTGAGTGCTGCATAATCTCCCCGAGGCCTCAGGGACATGAAGAGCTGTAACAAAAAATAATAAAGAAAATAAAAATGTAATAAAACATGTCCTCTCACGTGACTTTGTCATATGAGCAGGGACTTGTTATTAATTCAATTGCAATATTTTAATTATATTTTTATTTGCTTTTGGAAACCTCATCCCACCCGTGGATGAGGTTTCCAAAAAATGCGAAGGCCAGTGAAAAATTGACCTTAATTGATTATTTAATGGCCTTAACAGGCCTTTTAACTGTTGGTGGGCGCGCTGCCGACTGAACTATTGCGGGACTGCACGTGTACATCGACATGCTCGGCTGACATCAACGCGTGTCATTTCACGCTCGAGCGGGTGGGACGTGCACTTGCCCACCCAGCGAAAATTTCAGCCCATTATCTGTTTCTCCTCTCATTGTCTCCAGTGGAGTGTCTGTCTTTTGCTCTCTTGCCCTCTCTCAGTTCCAATCTCTGGTGAAATGCTCCTTGTGGTTCTCAGACTGGTGTCTCTTTTTCAGATTATTACAGCACAGCAGCTCCCTAAAGTGAATAAGGATAAAAAGAATTCCATTGTGGACCCCCTGGTGCGTGTGGAGGTTTACGGTGTTCCTGATGATAATGCCACGCAAAAGACCAGCCATATTGAAAATAACGGTAAGGTACTGATATGTCTGCAATGCCTGTCCGATGGCAGTTATACTGTCAATGGCGTGTCTGGGGATCTCTATAGTGTTGTGGCTATTACCTATTCCATACTGAAGCCCTGGGTAGCTGACGGGCCATACTCAGTGATTTATGGAAAAATCTTCAAGGAGCTTCCAATGAGTTTCTGTAAGATTATCTCCAGGATTGTATCTGCATGAGCCACACAGACCATCTGCACCCCAGTCCAACCCATGGTCAGCGCTGCCTCAATTAAACATGACTGGAGGGAGAAAGAGACTGTTGCTGTTGGCCATGACACCCCTGGATTTGCCATTAGTTGTGATGAATTGTTAGGTCCAGAGGAGGAAAAATGTGCTGGGAGGGCTCATTTCTGTGCTGCACACACTTGAATTTTCAACCACAAATAGGAGCGTTCCCTTGTAAATCTTCCAGAGTTCCAAGAATTTCCCAGACATTTCAGAATTCTGGTGCACAATTGGTCGCTGAAACTCTACCAGACGGGTTCACAGTTTCTGTGTGTTTTTGTTGGGTTGTAGGATTTAATCCAGTGTGGAATGAAGTGCTGCGGTTTACAATCAGTGTTCCCGAACTCGCTCTCATCCGATTTGTGGTTGAAGATTATGATGCAACCACCAGCAATGACTTCATTGGACAGTTTACACTCCCGTTCACTAGTGTGAAAGAAGGTAATCATCATTTTACCTACGCACCCTGACACTGCCCCGCCCCCTCTGACACTGCCCCGCCCCCTCCAACACAGCCCCGCCCCCTCTGACACAGCCCCGCCCCCTCTGACACAGCCCTTCCCTCTCTGACACAGCCCCTCCCCCTCCGACACAGGCCCTCCCCCTCTGACACTGCCCCTCCCCCTCCGACACTGCCCCACCCCCTCCGACACTGCCCTTCCCCCTCCGACACTGCCCTTCCCCCTCCGACACTGCCCTTCCCCCTCCGACACTGCCCCTCCCCCTCCGACACTGCCCCTCCCCCTCCGACACTGCCCCTCCCCCTCCGACACTGCCCCTCCCCCTCTGACACAGCCCCGCCCCCTCTGACACAGCCCCGCCCCCTCTGACACTGCCCCTCCTCCTCCGACACTGCCCCACCCCCTCCGACACTGCCCCACCCCCTCCGACACTGCCCCACCCCCTCCGACACTGCCCTTCCCCCTCCGACACTGCCCCGCCCCCTCCGACACTGCCCCGCCCCCTCCGACACTGCCCCGCCCCCTCCGACACTGCCCCGCCCCCTCCGACACTGCCCCGCCCCCTCCGACACTGCCCCGCCCCCTCCGACACTGCCCCGCCCCCTCCGACACTGCCCCGCCCCCTCCGACACTGCCCCGCCCCCTCCGACACTGCCCCGCCCCCTCCGACACTGCCCCGCCCCCTCCGACACTGCCCCGCCCCCTCCGACACTGCCCCGCCCCCTCCGACACCGCCCCGCCCCCTCCGACACCGCCCCGCCCCCTCCGACACCGCCCCCCCCCCTCCGACACCGCCCCTCGCCCCTCGGACACCGCCCCTCGCCCCTCGGACACCGCCCCTCGCCCCTCGGACACCGCCCCTCGCCCCTCGGACACCGCCCCTCGCCCCTCGGACACCGCCCCTCGCCCCTCGGACACCGCCCCTCCCCCTCGGACACCGCCCCTCGCCCCTCGGACACCGCCCCTCGCCCCTCGGACACCGCCCCTCGCCCCTCGGACACCGCCCCTCGCCCCTCGGACACCGCCCCTCGCCCCTCGGACACCGCCCCTCGCCCCTCGGACACCGACCCTCGCCCCTCGGACACCGACCCCTCCCCCTCCGACACCGCCCCTCGCCCCTCGGACACCGACCCCTCCCCCTCCGACACCGCCCCTCCCCCTCCGACACCGCCCCTCCCCCCCCGACACTTTGACTATCCCCTCCCTGCCCAGTGAAGAGCAACTTCAGGGAGAAACACTGAAGCTGCCTGACTCCCAGAACAAAACACAACAGCGTACAGCACAGGAACTCTCCCTCCCCCAGTTTGTGTTGTGATCTCTCTTTTCTCTATCTCCCCCGGGTTTGTGTTTTCTCTCTCTCTCTCATGCCCAGGGCTTGCTCTCTCTCCCCCTCTCTCCCCCTCTGTCCCCCATTTATATTTTTCTCTCTCTCTGTCCCTAGATTCTAGTGTACATACACAAACCACGACAGTTAGGGTGCTGTACATACACAAACCACGACAGTTAGGGTGCTGTACATACACAAACCACGACAGTTAGGGTGCTGTACATACACAAACCATGACAGTCAGGGTACCGTATATACACAAACCATGACAGTCGGGGTACTGTATATACACAAACCATGACAGTCGGGGTACTGTATATATGCAAGCCATGCAAACATAGACTATTTCCACTGAGTCACCAGTGACTCCTTGGAGACCAATTGTCCATTCCGGGAGACTTCTGTGGGGAGTTTGGGATCCCTACCCATTGGACGTTGATCAAATTCCACTTGGCACCCAACGTAATAGCTTTATCTTCATTGTCACAAATAATTAACATGCAGCTAATACTGTGTGATGTTACCTCTGAGATTAATAAGGTGGCAATACAGCAGGCCATGTAGAGTGGGCTAATGTGATATACAGGCACATCATCAGCCCTTCCCCAACTCCCAGATTGCACTCCAGCACCCCCACACCCCTGCCTCACGCTGTGTGGCCCATTTAATTTATGTTTCTGTTTGTACCCACAGGCTATCGACACATCCACTTACTGTCCAGGGATGCGGCCCCTCTCTCACCAGCAACTCTCTTTGTCCGGCTCAAGATTAAGAATGTATAGTGTGGAGTGAGCAGGGACACACTCACATTCTGACTGTGTGACATGAACTATAACCAGGACCCACTCTGTGCCCCTGCCCAGTGCCAACCACAGCAAGTCAGGGGGAAGTGCGGCTGAAGACTGGAGACTGGAATAGAAATGATATTGTTGCCTTCCTATCAATGGGCCCTGTGTACAGTAATACTGTTTCGCTATTTTAAAAGATTAACACGACTGAGCTCCATGTTTTAAATTCGGTGCACATTGGTAGATTAGAATATTGGGTAGTGTATTTTTACAGAATTATTTTTACATTGATGATGCAGAGCTTGAAATCTCCCCTGATTTTCTACAATAACGGTTTTGTCTTTGTTCAGGAACTTGAAACGTAGGGTTATATAACACCTTTAGTGTGCCACTGAACATCAAAGGAAGGGGTTAGGGAGGATTAGGATGGTATATTTTAAGTTTGAGCAGAGAGAGAGCAGAAGGCAAGACCATAGGCTGATCAGCAAACATTGAACTGCAAAGCTGGAGGACATGGCACTGAGTGTGGAGTAGAGGGAAGAGCATGAAATGTAGAGGAAACATAGGAACAGGAGGAGGCCATTTAGCCCCTCGAGCCTATTCTGTCATTCAGTGTGGTCATGTCTGAGAGTGGTCTAACTCCATATACCCACCTGAGCTCCATATCCCTAAATATCTTTGGTTAACAAAAACCTACCAGGCTCAGGTTTAAAATTAACAATTGATCTAGCATCAATTGCCAGTTTTGGAACAAAATTCTAAACTTCTACCACTCTGTGTGTGTGTGTGTGTGTGTGTGTGTATAGGAGTGTTTCCAAATTTCAGTCCTAAAAGGTCTGGCTATCATTTTTAAACTCTGCCCCCTAGTCCTAGGCTCCCCAACCAGCAGAAATAGTTTCTCTGTAACTACCCTATCAGTCCCCTTAATATCTTTAAAACTTCAATGAAATTCCCCCTTAACCCTCCAAATTCCAAGGAATCTAACCCTGCTTTGCATAATCCCTGCTCATAGTTTAACCTTTGCAATCCAAATATCATTCTGGTAAATTTAATCCCTATTCCTACAAAAGCCAGAATATCCTCCCTAAAATGAGATGTCCACAACTGCTCCCAGTAGCTCCAGGTGTGGCCTAACCAGGGATTTGCGTAGCTGAACCAATCTTCTACCCCCTTGTATTCTAGTCCTCGAGATAGAAAGGCTAGCATTCCATTAACTGTTTGGATTATTTTTTGTACCTGTTCATGGCATTTTAATGATCTGTGTACATGGATGCCCCAAGTCTCTTTGAACCTCCACTGTTTCTAGCTTTTCATCATTTAGAAAGTGCCCTGTTCAATCCTTTTTAGGCCCAAAGTGCATTTTCCTGTATTCAAATCCATTTGCCACAGTTTTGTTCATTCACTTAATCTATCAATATCTCTTTGGAATTTTTTCTTTCATCTACACTGCTCACAATGTCACCCACATTTGTGCCATTGGCAAACTTAGTTATGTGGTTTTCTATCCCATCATCTATTAAATATAGTGAATAATTCAGGCCCCCACCCAGATTCTTGCAGGACATCACTAGTCATATTCTACCTATTAGAGTATCTGCCCATTATCCCTTCTCTGTCTCCTGCTAATCAGCCAATTACCTAACCAGGTTCAATACTTTGCCTTCAATCTCATGTGTGAGGTGTCAGTTGTGGCTCAGTTCATAGCACCCTCGCCTTTGAATCAGAGGGTTGTGGGTTCATGTCCCACTCCCGGATACCAAGAACTGTGATTGTACTCGAAAGAGTTGCAATCTGTGACTGTTGATAACTCGAAAGAGTTTCAATCTCATGTGCTCCAACTTTAGCAAACAGTCTCTTACCAGGGACTTTATCAAGTGCCTTTTACAAGTCCATCCATAGACATTTCCCTGTCCATTGCTTTATTCGCCTCTTCAATCAGATTCATCAGGCATGACCTACCCTTTACAAATCCATGCTGGCTCTCTCTGTTCAGCCACCTCTCACCAGATCCCTCGACCCCACCTTCTCACCTTCTCCTCAATTCCTACTCGCCCTTTTGATGCACCAGATTGCCCCTTTGTATGTAAGTTTTTCTGACTCCCTTTTTTGCTCCTAATTTTCTCATTTTATTTGGTGTCCCATGGGATTTGAACTGTTTGCCGCAGGGAACATTTTTGTCAGGTTCACTTCCGAATCTAAAATAACTCCAACTAGATCTCCTCAATGTCTCTGCTTCTGCAAAGAGAGCACAATTTCATCTTCCTTGAACATTCCTTGGGATGTAGACTCCTGATACTTGGATTCACCAAAGTTGCCTCCTTTTCCCACAGGGCAGTGTTTTACTTCCTGTTCCCAGAGAGGAAATCTAATGCAGCTTGGAGTTGTACTGCGAATGCAGCCCACACCTCACTGGCCTCAAACTATTCCCAGACTAAAACCAAGCTGACACATACATGAGGTTATAGTGCAAGGTGCGGTTTCCTACTATACCAGCTTAAAGCCTGCCCTGCCCTGACTGTACCTTGGGACCAGTAACTATTATACCTCATCAGAATGAAACAGGGATGGAAAGGGTTAAAGTGGAAAAGGGAAATTGGGATTAGGTTAGGGTAGAACTTTTTCAGCTAACTCAAACATGATGGGCTGTGCAGTCCCTTTCTAGACCAGAGAGTTCTACAATTCTTTGAAAACATGAGGACAGGTTTCGCAGCCTCAACTTGTGTTTACTTACATATAGAATATTAAGTGTTATCTAAAGAATGTGTTTATCTACCTTATCAAATCATTTATTCATCTTGGAGAGTAACTATTCCCCTGTCTGGGGATTGCAGAACAAGCAGTTGGAGCTTGGCCATTCAGGAGTGAAGTCAGAAACCACTGCATTGCTCAAAGGGTAGCAGGAATCTGGGAGTCTCTCCTCCTAAGACCTGCTGAGGGTGGGGAGGAGGTGAGGGGGAGAAGGTGGCGGGGAGGGGCGGTATTCAACTATTGATTTTTGAAATAAAAGCAGAAAGTTCTGGAAATACTCAGCAGGTCAAGCAGCACCTGTGGAGGGAGAAACAGAGTTAATGTTTTCAGGCGGTCACCTTTCATCAGAACATTGATAGATTTTAGTTAGGCAAGGATATCAGGGGTTACAAAAACAAAACAGGAAATGGGGTTAGGTTACAGATCAGCCATAATCTAACCAAATGGTGGAACAAACTCAAAAGGGCTGAATGGCCTCCTCCTATCCCTATAGTACATTTGTTGTGAGCCCATGTCCAACTGAGGACAGTGCAGATAAAGTCGTGATAGAGAGTTGGAGCTTCCTACAGAGAGCCAAGCTGCCTTACTGGCCTGATGGGTACAAGTGCCATCTGGCCCTGAAGGTTGGAGTCTTGGTCTAGGCTACATTAGGTGGTTCCAGACGGTGTTGCAATTGGTGTGGGTGTCAGGACAGAGTTCGCTTGTGATACCCTCTGTGGTCAAATACTGTGGATCATTCTTGAAGAGTTGTCAACGTACCAGTGGGTAGGCACTGGCTGTGTCATTGTACCCAATGGAAAGGCAGAAGAGAAACACAAAGAAAAGTGAAAACACAGATGAAGATTAAATGAATGATTTGAGTAGAACAAAGAAATTGATTAAAATAAGATTGAGCTTAATATAAATATGATAGACTGTGAGACAGTCCTGGAATGTAAAACACTGTAATTTATAGAATAAATTATTAACAAGAACAATAACTGCTTGATGTCAGTCAGTGACATAGCTTTGTTAAAAAACAAAATTATTCCAGCACCCCTTACAGTTGGGGTCACACCTGAGCAGGTGTGAGGTGGGGAGCAGGATGGGGGTGTGCCTGGAAGCGTCGAAGATGAGTTTTAAGCACGTTTGAGTTGAACTCTGTGCCCCACCTCCTATCGAGAAGGGTTTGTCTGACCCGATGAAGAATATTGCAAAGACATCAGATTATCTCAAGCTCAGGTGAGCACAGAAATCACCTGGGTGTGGCTAAAACCAACTTTTGTTTTCTGACAGTGATTTAATCAAGTGGGCTATAGTCTTGCTTTCTTCTGAAATGTTCTTACACTCGATTTTGCTTCTTGCATCTTAGTGAATCCCAACTCCTCATATTTTCAAGATCCTTACCTTTGTCTTGAGATGAAGTTTTTGATGAAATGCCCAGGAAGTGAACTGCAGACTGGAGGCAGCTCATCAAGTGAGGCCTGCAAAGACACTGCCTTATTTGAATTTCCAATGTGAAGTTGCAGTTGTGGATCTAAGACCAATTGGGTAGATTTCTTTCAGAAAGTAACATTTTACGATACAGTAAATGAGTAATTTGAGACATGTCATATGGTGAGTGAGTGTAGCATGTTTAGGAGGAACAGGTGACTTTGTTCCTATAGCACTCTCCTTGTCTCATGCCTGGCTCTGTTGTAGACTAACCCGATAAGAGATTTATTGCCTTAATTAGTCAACAGCTTCATTATTAGTAAATTATGCAACTACCAGGATGGTAGAAGATGAATATTGATCTTCCTTAGTTTAGCAATCTCTATGTTCCTATTGCCGGACTGATGATTTGTTTCTTAGCCTGCACTTGTTCTGTTTTAAACATGTATATTGGAAACACATTAGAAAGCTTCTGATTCTGGGCTACAGAGGAAACATTGATATTTGCCTCCTTTACAGAATGTACCTAATCTATTGACTGGTAGCTTTTCCTATGAGTTCATTTCCATATTTCTAGAATCTGTGGAAGTTTATTTAGTGACTTTTCTCTTTCAGGAACACCTTCCTGGAGAAAGTTCTATTCTCTTTCCTGACATGACTTTCATTTAACCTGCTGGGCTTTGTTGCAATCTCTCTCTCTCACCTGCTGCTGATAGCTCCCTTTCACATTGTTTAACAACTATCTTCAGTTTTACTACAGGATGATGAAACGTCTGTTTGACTGACAGTTGGGAATCCACCACTCACTGAGCCACTGCATTAATACCAACAGTGGCGGGATGAAGCCCTTAAGTGGGCATTAATTGCCCACTTAAGGGTCTCAATTGGCGGCTGGGTGGCTAGGCCATCCATGGGCCTTCCCACCATTGGCTTAAACAGGCTGGAGGTGGGAAAGTGGTGCTGTCCCCACCCACTACCCTTCTGCCTGATTAAATGCCCCCTCCAGCAAACTCAATATGGGGAGAGCACAAGATTCTGCCCTATGTTCAGTGTTCAGCCAATTTAATTCACTCCACGTGATATCAAAAAGCAGCTGAAGGCACTGGTTACTGCAAAGACTATGGGTCCTGACAATATTCCGGCAATAGTACCGAAGACTTGTGCTCCAGAACTTGCTGCACCCCTAGCCAAGCTGTTCCAGTACAGCTACAACATTGGCATCTACCCAGCTATGTGGAAAATTGCCCAGGTATGTCCTGTCCACAAAAAGCAGGACAAATACAACCTGGCCAACTACCACCCCATCAGTCTACTCTCGATCATCAGTAAAGTAATGGAAGGGGTAGTCAACAATGCTAACAAGGGGAACTTGCTTAGAAATAACCTGCTCACTGATGCCCAGTTTGGGTTCCGCCAGGGCCACTCAGCTCCTGACCTCATTACAGTCTAGGTTCAAACATGGACAAAAGAGCTGAACTCCCGAGGTGAGGTGAGAGTGACTGCCCTTGACATCAAGGCCGTATTTGACCGAGTGTGGCATCAAGGAGCCCTAGAAAAACTGGAGTCAATGGAAATCAGGGGGAATATTCTCCGCTGGTTGGAGTCATACCTAGCACAACGGAAGATGGTTGTGGTTGTTGGAGGTCAATCATCTCAGCTCCAGAACATCACTGCAGGAGTTCCTCAGGATAGTGTCCTCGGCCCAACCATGTTCAGCTGCTTCATCAATGACCTTCCTTCCATCATAAGGTCAGAAGTGGGGATGTTCACTGATGATTGCAAAACGTTCAGCACCATTCGTGACTCCTCAGATACTGAAGCAGTCCATGTCCAA
Organism: Cetorhinus maximus; assembly: GCF_964194155.1. Lineage (NCBI taxonomy): Eukaryota > Metazoa > Chordata > Chondrichthyes > Lamniformes > Cetorhinidae > Cetorhinus > Cetorhinus maximus. The sequence goes on along the minus strand of NC_135903.1, from coordinate 43,630,798 downwards.
ATGCAGCAAGACCTGGACAATATCTAGGCTTGGGCTGACAAGTGGCAAGTAACATTCGTGCCACACAAGTGTCAGGCAATGACCATCTCCAACAAGAGAGAATCCAACCAACGCTCCTCGACATTCAATGGCATTACCATCACTGAATCCCCCACTATCAACATCCTGGGGTTACCATTGACCAGAAACTGAACTGCTGGACTAGCCACATAAATACTGTGGCTACAAGAACAGGTCAGAGGCTAGGAATCGTGTGACAGGTAACTCACTTCCTGACTCCCCAAAGCCTGTCCACCATCTACAAGACACAAGTCAGGAATGTGATGGAATACTCTCCAGTTGCCTGGATGAGTGCAGCTCCTACAACACTCAAGAAGCTTTACACCATCCAGGACAAAGCAGCCCTCTTGAGTGGCGCCACATCCACAAACATTCGTTCCCTCCACCACTGACGCACAGTAGCAGCAGTGTGTACCATCTACAAAATGCGCTGCAGGAATTCACCAAGACTCCTTAGACAGCATCTTCCAACCCCAGGACCACTGCCATCTAGAAGGACGAGGGCAGCAGAAAGATGGGAACACCACCACCTGGAAGTTTCCCTCCAAGTCACTCACCATCCTGACTTGGAAATATATCGCTGTTCCTTCACTGTCACTGGGTCAAAATCCTGGAGCTCCCACCCTAACAGCACTGTGGGTGTACCTACACCACATGGTCTGCAGCGGTTCAAGAAGGCAGCTCACCACCACCTTCTCAAGGGCAACTAGGGATGGGCAATAAATGCTGGACCAGCAAGCGAAGCCTACATCCCGTGAATGAATTAAAAAATCCTATTCTACATCGGCAATGTTATAATGAAACAACTTTGGCCAAATCAACATTAAGTGAGGATTCACTGTATTCCAATACTCTCCTAGCCAACATCCCAACTGCCACACTGCGTAAATATGTTCCAATCCAGGATTCTGCTGTCTTTTTCCAAACTTGCACAAATCATTTGCTCATTACCCCAAGTTCATTGACCTACATTGATGCACACTCCATCAACACAGCTAATTTAAAATAGTCATCCTCGTGTTTGGATCCCACCATCGCCCCATCCTTCCCTGTCTCTGTAACTTCATCCAGCCCTACAATGCTCTGAGAACTCAGCGGTCACCCAACTCTGTCTTCATATAGTGCAATCCTTCTCTTTGATGCCTGTATATGCAAAAAAATCACATCAAAAACAATAGTTTCTTTGATCCATATGGGCCCACGTCACCTCCGCTAATCCTTTTGAGTGCTTTGATTCGATTTTTAACTAACTGGTGCCAATTTCTCTCCTGCAACAAGGGGCTCCTCCACTTTGAGTGTTAAGAATATTACATGGAGTTACATTGAATTCTGTGTGTCCTGGTCTCAGCCCTCATCATATTTCAAGGACATTAGAATCTTTTCCTAATAAGCCTTGCAAATGATATTAATCAAAAGGTACCAATAACCACAACAAGAAGTTGTCTATATAGCACCTTCAAAGTAACAAAATGTCCCAAAGCCCTTCATAGGGACATTATAAATCAAAATATGACACTGAGCCACAAAACCAGATATTAGGGATGATGGGCAAACACTTGGTCAAAGAGGTAGGTTTTAGAGTGTCTTAAAAGAGGTAAGTGATGTAAAGAGGCAGAGAGGTGTAGGGAGGGAATTCCAGAGCTTCGGATTTAGGCAGCTGGAGATGTGGCCACCAATGGTAAGAACATAAGCAATAGGAGCAGGAATTGGCCACTCAGCCCATCGAGCCTGCTCCATCATTCAATACGATCGTGTTGATCTTGGGCTTCAACCCCACTTTCCCACCCACTCCTGATATCCCTTAATTCTCCGAGAGATGGAAAATCTGTCTATCCCAGCCTTAAATGTAAAGGTGGAATGATTAAAGTTGGGAATGCTCTAGAAACTGGAATTAGAGAAGTACAGGTATCTCCGGGGAAGAGGGGGGTTTGTGGGGAGGCCAAGGATGGATTTGAAAACAAGAATAAGAGCTTTTAAATTGAAGTGTTACTTAACTGTGAGCCAGTTTAGCTCTGTGAGTCTAGAGGTGAAAGAAGAATGACATTTGATGGGAGTAGGGACAGCAGAGTTTTGGATGACCTCAAATTTAGTGACGAGTTTGGGAGACCAGCTAGGAGTGTGTTGGAATAGTCAATTCTGGAGGTAACAAAGGCACGATTGAGGGTTTCAGCAGATGAGCTGGGACTAGGGCAAAGTTGGGTGATATCATAGAGGTAGAAAAAGGTGGCTTTAGTGACCGCATGGGAATGTGATTGAAAACTTATATCAGGGTCAAATATGACACTGAGGTTGTGTAGAGGCTGGTTCAACTTCAGACAATTGTCAGGAAGAGGGGTGAAGTGGTGGTGAGGGAGCAGAGTTTGTGGGAGGGATTGCCACACACCAGAATCCTTAACAAAAGCAAAATACTGCAGATGCTAAATGCTCAGCAGGTCTTGCAGTACCTGTGGAGAGAGAAACAGAGTTAATGGGCAGAATGCTCCCCTCCTGGCAATGGTGGGATCATGGCGGGTGGGGGCACTGAATTTGGCGTGAATGCAAAAATCAGTTTCCCGCCGGCGAAAGAATGGTTTGGAATTTTGTTCTCCCAATTTTCAAGGCGGGTCGAGTTTCCCACTGAGCAATGTCAGGAACCTCATCTGCATTCATTAGCATCTCATGAATGCTCATTAAAAGGCCAACTCACCAGAATTGCGTTCCCTCTCCTAACTAAGTGCACCACCAGTGGATAATTAGAACGGTCTGTTTTATGACTTGTATATATGCGGCGCTCACCTGGCGAGCTTCACTTCATCCATGGCTTGGAGGTCAGTAAATGCTGCTTTCACCTTCCTTTCACACTGTTACTGAGAGATATCGGGTGCCTATAGCACAAGCTGTGCCAAGGCTGGGCACCGGAGGCACGGACAGAGGGGAAGTGTGAGATGGGGGCAGGACTAGGGGTGGGCAAGATACAGAGGGGAAGAGTGAAAACCTGTCTGGTGGTAAAAGTTAAAAGGCTGTCCGGGGAAGGCTCAGAGACTGTGCTGGGGCTGAGGTCACGCTGTTTGGGCATATTTAAGTGACTGTCCTGGGCCATTTTAGAGAGCTCTGCTTGGCGCACATGTCTTGGTCCTGGTCTTGGGTGGGGGATGCCTCTCTGGGCAGTGACGGTCATGCACAGAATGGTGCTCAGGATTGCGGTCAGTCAACTAAGGCATTTAGTCCTGGGAGTTCAAGGCATGGTATTGGGAGACAGAGGGCACAATAACATTCAGGGGAGGCATCTGGACTCCGTATGGCAGTAGCTGAAAAGTCACTGGGTGGGCATTGGATAGTCACATGGGAGGGTCTCAAAAAGTAAGGGTGTATGTGGCCTCGAGAAGGGGAGAAGTCAGATCAACAAAGAGCATGGGGACCTCAACATTGAAGGGATCAGTGGGGAGAACTTGAATATCCACATGTACAATGGTGGGGTCTATGGTAAGAGGAGGAAGCTGGGTAGTTACAGGAAGAATGAGAATTAGGAGGCGGTGACGATGGAGGAGGATGGGAGGAACTTGGTGGATGATGGGGGAGGTTGGAAGCTGGTCACACTCATGCATGTAATCAGCACCATGTTCGCACTCTGAGCAATGACACAAAAACCAGCTTGAGAAAACGATATGGAGAGGGGCCAAGGTGTGTGGGAGGAGTTCAGCACACTATTTTAGGCTAATTGAAGGGGCACCCTATTAAATTCCTGCCAAAGCCATGGAGAACATGGCTAAGATGAGTGCTAGACTCAGGTGTCAAATGCACAAGGAACGAGTTTTGCTCCTTAACTAATGGTGCACACTCAGGCATGAATCCATTAAGTTTTGGTGCTGCAGTGCAATTGGGCTTAATGCCTCTGATCCTCACAGAGGCATGTGAAAAGGGAAGAAGGATAAAACAATCAAGGGCCATGGCTGCTCCACAGAAGCTAAATGGAGCCTACAAGCCTCAATATTCATGACATACAAGACACTATGCATGTTTACATACATGACATAAGTACAAGGCTATGGTATCTATAGTGTCAAAGCTATTGGAGGTGAGCTGACAAGAGCTTAACTGAAGGTTATAGCACATGGCTGTGTTCAACCTAATCAAGACCCTTGTTGTAAATGCGCAGTCATGTCTGAGGGGGATGCTCAGCCACCTGTGGACCTGCAGGATGTGCTTCACCTGCAAGGGATGGCCTGGGGATGCCATGTCTTGACTGAGGACAAGTCAAAGGCTTGAGACTAGATTCCTGGCTTGGAGACAGAGGGAGACCATTCAAGGGGAAATAGCAATGATTTCTCAATTGTATTCGTTCCTGGTTACAAAGAGGAGTAGAAAATACAGGCTGCAGGCAATGTTGCCTTGTTGATAGCTGTGATTAGGATGTGGGCACATCACTGATTGATTTGGCTTGGGAATCCAATTGGCCTGAAGAGCAAGAGCCAGTCGGGCTCCAGGAAATCCAAGATGCAGATGAGGAGGAGTGAAATCAATGAAGATGTGTGGTGTGATCAAGGGCCTACAGAAGACGCAGCTCATACATGGAGATGAGTGGCAGGCAGTGTGGCAGGTGCCTTCGCTTGTCTAGGGGTGTGGTAACTCACATTTGCCACCTCCCCTGTGAGTACTTCATGCTGTAAGGACATGAAGGTCGTTGCATGCCGGTTGCTTTGAAGGTGACCGCCACATTGAACTTTTTTACCAGTGGACCCTTCCAAGGTCCACCGGGGTCCTTTGCAGAATCTCATAATCGGTGACACACAAATGCATAAGGGAGGTGACAGATGCCCTTTTCAATAAAGCTCACCACCTTGTGAAGTTCCGCATGGATGAAGCAAGCCAAGCTGCCAGAGCTGTGGGATTCGTTGTGATCTCTGGTTTCCTGAAAGTACGGGGCACCATTGACTGCAAACATGTGGCCTTGAGAGCTCCCTGGCAGCAGCCTGTGAGATTCATATATGGAAAAGGGTTTCACTTTTTGAACATCCAGCTAATTTGTGATTACAGAAAGCAGATCCTGCATGTTTGTGCTAGGTACCCAGGGAGTTCACACGGCTCTTACACCTTGACTCACTCACAGGACCCACAGATCTTTGAGGGACCTTAGCACTTAGAGTGTTGGCTCCTCGGTGATAAGGGGTACCCTCAGAAGACTAATGGCTAATGATGCCTGTTCGCCACCCACAGAGTGCATCTGAAACGAGACACAATGCAGCACATTCCACCACAAGGTCCTTAATAGAGCAGCAAAAGATTGGCTTTCTAAAATGCATTTCCGATGTTAGGACCAATCAGCCCGCGCTCATCACAAAAAGTGTCGCACGTCATTGTTGTTTGCTGTACCCTGCACATCCTTGTGCTGTAAAGGAGGGATGTGTTGCTTGAGGGAGACATTGAGGGGTGAGGCATCTCCTCGGATGAGCAGGACATTGAAGGAGATGGCTCTGAAGAGGGTGAGGATTTAAACGAGCCAAATGAAGATGTCATTGTACGGGCATGGCGCGGCAGGCGTGACAGTGACAACCTCATAGCTACAAGATTTCAGAAAGATTAAGGTGAGTACAACTGTCATCATGGAAGTTTCCTTCAGCCTTCGATGCATGGGATACACCAACACATTCATTCTCAGCTTAAAGGTCAGAAATCTCACAATGATCATGGGCATAGCATTCATCACCTTCTGCCCTAATGATGGGGTCATCCTTGGAAGGGAGCGTAGCCTTGGTAACATGTGTGCATACATGTTTAAGAAACGCCACACAGTATGGTCCTTTCACCCATGGCATCACCAAATCAATGTGTATGGCGGCTTCTAAGCAGCTGAAAAATCAAATCACACAGGGATGCACTCATGTCAGTGTGACACCAGCTTAGTGCAACAGCCCAACACAAATAACATTCTTCAATGGTTTGTGCTTGGACATCTCATGACGGAGCAGCATCCGAAGAATGCCATGTTTCCCATTGCCAGTTCTCACGAATGCATAATGCAGAGGGATCATCTTGCTACTGACCCCCATTGCTTCACATATCAGGACGCAGTAACATTTAACATCATACACCCAAAGCTGCAAGGTTTGTTGGCATTGTCTTCACAGGGAATGCCTCACCAGGACAATTATTTGATGAGTACCAAACACTCAGGACCCTGGTATAGGTGGAAACCTGACAAATCTCTGTCCTGGAAGACCTTTGCATTAGTGAGAAACATGGCCCAGTCAGTATTGGCACAGCAGCCAATGACAACATCTTCCCATCATCGACCCTGCTGAGTTCTTCCCTACCTCAAACGTTTGTTCGTTTTTTGAGAGTATTTAACCTCCAAATTCACTTACTCAATATAAATTTGTCCTTTTGACACTTTAACCATTCAGGCAATAGGAGACAATTTAGTTATGTGCCTCCGGAAACATTTATTAAGCAACAGAAGTTATACTTTACAAAGCTAGGCAGCGATTTTGCTGGCTCAACGCAGTTCTTGTTTCCTGATTTAGCTGAGGTGTGAGGCAACAGGGGGTCTGCACGCTCTCTCTCTCTCTCTCTATCTGTCTATCTCTATAGTCCTCTGGTGTTCTGCATTCAGCTGACAAGCCTCCTTCAGTTTCAAATTCAGTGAGTGTCTGTAGCTCAAAGCAGGTGCTTTTTAACTCTTTCTAAACCACAAGTCATGTGCATGATCTGTGGTGTTACTGATTCCTGATTGGCTCTTGTGGTATATGATCAGGCCCTGAATAGTTTAAGAGGTGCATGATCAGTCTCTGATTGGTTGCTTGATGGTGATGGTCATCTACTGATATCATTTCCTGTTGTCTCCTGATTGGCCCGCTAAGGTGTCAATCACTCATGAAACTGTCATTATAGCTTTTTCTATCATTTCATTAAATTTTACAACTTTCATCTAAGATAGTGAGGGCTTTAGGATACTTTAGCTGTCTGCTCATTGAGATGTTTAGTACCACCAGACTCATAGGTCCAGATATCTTAATGGTGTATAGGTATCAATATCATATGTCCTGTAGAACTCTCATTAAGACAGGCATATGTCAGGGTGTTTTGGTGGAGAGAACTGCTTTGTCATTGTATTTTTGTTGTTGTATTTGCCAGTGCTTGGTATAAGGAGTTCATTAAAAATACAGAGTGGTGCATAGCCTGACAAAAATTACAGTTACAGAAATTGCAATAAGTCTATATAAAACACATATAAAACCAGTGCTTAAAAGTGATTGGTATGCTAAAGCTAAGGCAGCAAGATTCACTTAAAAATATAACATTTGACACATTCAACTAATAAATATTCCTAAGTAATAAAAGTCAAGAGAACTACATAGCTACAAAAGTTAATTGCAGGTCTTAAATTTAAACTTACAGAATCGAAGATGATTAAATTTTGTGAAGGGAAGTGGCTGCTTCTTGTAAAACATCACAAGTTAAACTACACTACTTTAAGGCACAAGGCTGAATGTTTTAACACTTGTCTTTCTTTGTACAATAGGCTTTTGAATTTAGAGAATACAAACTGATAGGTTTGAATTGCTAGATGGTCCCAGATCAGAACTGTTCAATCTTGGCATCACTGCCTTGAGGCCGTATGTTTTTTCTACTTATCATGTGTAAGTGTGATGCTAACAAAGGCCAAGTCATGTGATGTACTAGTGCCCCACACTTAGACATAATATCATATTGGATTAATATACTTTGATTACTTGATTACTACTCATAACTAAACTATTAATTGTGAATAATTATTTTTGGGAAAACCATACCTTCACAAACTGGATTTTTCTTTTAAAATTTGGGAGGACATTGCATTATTTCGACACATGGATTGTTTTTACTTAAATGTCATAAGTTCTTCTTTGGACTGGGAGCAACAATGCCTTTTCCAAGAAATCACCTGATCAGCATGGTACTTGAGGGAGGATGAGCTGTGTGCTTGTTTGCATTGCAATGACTTTAATTTTGGGGGAAAAAACTGGTTTAAAGGCAAAAAGCTAGTGGGTCACTGGAAATCACATGACAGGGGTAAGCTTTAAGTTTTGGTCTTGTGTTTTTAGGTTCAGTTGGGACTTAACTGAGAAAATAAAAGTTGACCAGCTCGCTTTGTTGCCTTGTCTTGCCTGAAATAAAGTTGCTGGCAGTATCCAGCTACGAATCCTCCACTCTGTGGAGCTTGTATTCTTTTTATAAACTTGAGAGGCTGAGACACGAGGGATTGACCCAACTATATTATCCACCACACCGAAGCTCTGTTGGTGAGAATCTCCAGACATCTACAGGGACCAACGGCCTATCTTCACACAAGGTAGCTCCAGATTGACAGTGTTGAGCCCCTGCGGACTTTATGTTTTATTTTATAATGCCTATCCTCTAAAGCCCATCTCTGCAGAGAGACCTATCTGTTTGCCCTTTGTTTGTTCATGCATGTGTGTGCTTGTGTGCTGGGTTATTTTTAAAAGGGATACATAGCTATACTTCCAGGGTACAATTGTGTGTCAACCAGTTCTTGCAACTTGTTTTTGAAACGGAGTTTTGTTTTGTAACAAATCAATCTCTCCCCATACTCCTTGAAACCCTTAGAGTCTAGAAATTTATCTATTTCCCTCTTAAATATATTCAGTGACTTGGCTTCCACAGCCTTCTGTGGTAGAGAATTCCACAGGTTCACCATCCTCTGAGTGAAGAAAGTTCTCCCCATCTCAGTCCTAAATGGTCTAACCCATATCCTGAGACTGTGACCCTTTGTTCTAGACCCCGCCAGCCGGAGCAAACATCATCCCTGCATCCAGTCTGTCCAGCCCTGTCAGAATTTTATATGTTTCAATGAGATCCCCTCTCATTCTTCTAAATTCCAGTGAATAGAGGCCTAGTCGGCTCAATCTCTCCTCATATGACAATCCTGCCATCCCAGAAATCAGTCTGATGAACCTTCACTGCACTCCCTCTATGACAAGTATATCCGTTCTTAGGTAAGGAGACCAAAACTGCACACAATTCTCCAGATATGGTCTCAACAAGGCCCTGTACAGCTGCAGTGAGACATCCTTTCTTCTGTACTCAAGTCCTCTCGCAATGAAGACCAACATACCATTTGAATTCTTAACTGCTTGCTGCACCTGCATGCTTGCTTGCAGTGATTGGTGTACAGGGACACCAAGGTCCCTTTGAACATCAACATTTCCCAATCTATAACCATTTAAATAATACTCTATAATTCTGTTTTTCCTACTGAAGTGGTAACTTCACACTTATCCACATTTTTCTGCATCTGCCATGTATTTGCCCACTCACTCACCCTGTCTAAATCGCCTTGAAGCTTCTTAACATCCTCCTCACCGCTCACATTCTCACCAAGTTTCGTGTCATCAGCAAACTTGGAAATATTACATTTGGTTCCCTCATTCAAATCATTGATATATGTTGTGAATAACTGGGACACAACACTGGGTAGCCCACTAGTCACCGCCTACCACTCCAAAAAGACCCATTTATTCTTACTCTGTTTCCTGTCTGCTAACCAATCCTCAATCCATGCCAATATATTATCCCCACTCCCATCTGCTTTAATTTTGCATGCTAACTTCTTGTGTGGGACTTTATCAAAAGTTTTCTGAAAATCCAAATACACCATTGTCCCAGATTTGCACTAAGCAACGTAGCAGGAGGGTAAAACAGCTGCGATGGTGGGTTTTCACACCGTATCATCCTAAACCTGCCACATTATTTATGTATTCCCAGGAAAGGCGCCGTTTCGATGGTGGGCGGGCTCCAATTCCCCTGCCACTCCTTCACCTCACTGCTTAATCACGCCAGGCACCACATTTAAAGTATAGCGGCGCTCAGCGCTTCCAGCCCAGGACTGCAGCGAAGAAGACATGCCCCTGAAAGGCAAGAAGACTTCAGCCCTCGAGTGTCCTTTGGACACTGTGGAGGCCCGCTGTGATGTCCTCTACTCTCGGTCTGGGCACAGGACGGGCAGCAACATTACCACTATGGCAGTGGTGAGCAGTGCCAGTGCTGCACAGAAGAGGTTGCAGACAGAGGGTGAATGATCTCATCTGTGCAGCCAGGGGATGGCAACCATCTCATCACTCTAAACTCTCACACTCAAGCCCATCACACATTCATTGCCAGCTCAAGCGACATCACCGCCCATTCTCACACACAAACCCTCACATGTCTATCTGACCTCATCTCCTCTGGAGATGCCTCCTCAGCCCTTACCATCTTGAGGCCACTTGCACAGATCAAATTGTGCCCACACACACACCCTGGGATACCCTCCTTCCCCAGTACAGCCCTCGCCCTGCAGCCTCTTCCCTTGCCTGAGGCCACTCCCCTCCTTCTCCAAGCAAGCCCTAACCCTGCAGCCAATGAAAAGCCATTCACATATGGCTGATTTGGTAGGTAGATATCTGATGTGAGCCCCCCTAAAAGTGATGTGGTGCTGCCTGTGAAGCCCGGTGCTAATGACTGCGAGTGCTGACCGAAGCAAGATAGGCAAACAAACCTCAAAGCCGTGAGTGAAGTGCCGCTCGCCAGGTGCATGTCACTTATGTGCTGTTGTGAAACACGTCGGCGTGTTTTCCTGCTGATGTGGGCGGATGATCCAGCGGGAGGGATGAGTCCGGCAGGCAGGCTTTATAACGGTATGCTGATGTAGTACAATGAGGTTCTTGACGTCCGATGGTGGGGAACGCAGCCTGCCATCAGCAGGCTGAGCGGACAATCGCGAACTGGTTTCACACCATCGTGAAACCGATTGCGCCATGTTGTCTGCTCATGCCACCGAACACGCCTGATGTCAGCGAGCAAAGAAAATCTTGGCCCCAAACTAAATTCATGGGATTGGCAGATAAGTTGCAGTTGGAATTAACCATTGTGGGGGAGGAAAGTGGACATAGTTGAGGTAATAGCACAGCATTTGAAATTGGAAAGAATACAAGAAAGGCCACATTGTCCAGGGGTGAGTCAATTGAGTTAGCTAGGATTCAGATGCAAATGAAGCAGCTTGAACAGGAAAATGAACTGAAAAAACTTGAATTTGAAACAAAAGAAAAATAAAAGGAAGGAGAAAGAGAGATGGGAAAACTTGAAAAAGAAAAAGAAAGAGAATTGCAAATGCAGAAACTTGATCTCTAGGGAGGGAAGTTAGTGAAGGAGGAAAGAGAGAAGGATAAAGAAAGAGGCAAAGCAGAGAGAGAGAAGGAACGAGAAAGGGAATACCAGCTTAAAAGGCTAGAATTTTAAAAAGAGGTGTCAGATGCTGAGGAAGATTCTGATGACGAAAAAAATCACCTCCAACCCAAAGCCCGGTGAGGAGATGTTTAAATTTGCACAAGGTTTCCCAGAGTTTGAGGAAATGGATGTAGAGGCATTCTTTATTTTGGTTGAGAAGGTGGCTAAGCAAATGAAGTGGCCAAAAGAGATCTGGACATTGCTCCTGTAGTGTAGGTTGGTGGGTAGAGTTCATGAGCTTTATGCATCACTATCAGAAGAGGTTTATGTGGATTATGATGCAGTAAAAGGCTATTCTTAGTGCGTATGAGATGTGTCACAACAGCAGATCACAACCTGAATTACTTACAGGCATATTGAACTTTTTGAGTAAGACATGTTTTTTAAAAAGAGACATAAAAGTAAAAGTTGGCTGAGACTGTAAAGTAACCATTTTTGGGAGAACTCCAATGTAGATTACACTTGATGGACTAGTCCAGGGAGGCCCTGGAATGTCACACCTAAAAAAGTGCCAAGGCCCACTTCAGACAGAGACACTTGAAAGGGAGAGATGAAAAGCAAAACGCTGAACTTTAATCTCCTGTGGTTGGAGAGACAATGGAGACTGATTACCACACCTCAGCAGAAACCATCCCATCTCAGCAGAAACCATCTCCTGTTGAGTTATGTCTCAGAACATGGAAATGATCTGAGTTGAAAGAAAGCAGATTCTGGGTGAAAGACATGTTTGCTTTTCCCTTTCAGGAATACACAAGAAAAGCCAGCTGCAAACCTGTTCAGTGTGTTCTAGTTCTAATGTTCTAGTGTATTCTGTGAAGCTCACAGCAGGAGAACAGCAACTAAGCATCTCTGCAGCTTGCAGGTAAAAGTCTCTATATCTCTCTCCTTCTGGCTGGAGGCAAGTCAGCAAAGCCACAGTCAAAAAGGAAACAGGAAAACTCTTTCATCTAACCTGCAGAACCAAGTGCTCTCCAAACCAACTGCTCAACTGACAAAGTCAGCTCTACTGGAATCACCCAACTTAACGACCGTAACGTTTCACCATCCTCCTCACAGACAAGCCAAAGACTGATTCGTATATCTTTTACAACTTTTATTTTTTGGACTCACCTTCGCATTTCTGATCTGTGTGTATGTATGTTGCATTTTTGTTATTTTTCTCAAGTTTTTAGTAACTAATAAACTTACCCTTTCTTTGACTCAAAAAAGCCTGGTTAAATTGGCTCCCTCTAAAATGTAGGCCTGAATCTTCTGGTTGGCATGCTGGGGCAGGCCTCGCTTGCCGATGCATAAAATGACGCGCTGTGATGCAGGTGTGTGCCCCGATGTCACCGTGCATCATTCCAATCTTCAGTTCAGCAGGTGCGCACCGGAGTCGGCTGCACACTCGCCAAATCGTCAAAGGCCTATTAAGGCCATTTATCAACTAATTGAGCTGATTGTCTGGGCTGCCCATCCAACCTTAACGTTGGCGGACAGGCAAAGAGCCCAGGGGGCCCTCGCATTTCTCATGAACTCGATAGTAAGGGGAACAGACAGGTGTTTCTGCAGCCGTAGACGTGGCTTCAGGATGGTATGTTGCCTCCTTGGTGCCAGGGTCAAGGATGTCACTGAATGGCTGCAGGGCATTCTAAAGGGAGAGGGCAAACAGACAGATATTGTGGTACATATTGGGGCCAATAACATAGGTAGAAAGAGGGATGAAGTCCTGCAAGCGGAATTTAGGGAGCTAGGAAATACATTAAAAAACAGGACCTCAAAGGTAGTAATCTCTAGATTACTTCCGGTGCCACGTGCTAGTGAGTATAGAAATAGGATGTTAGTCCAGATGAATGCATGGCTGGAGAGATGGTGCAGAAGGGAGGGCTTTAGATTTCTAGGACATTAGGGCAGTTTCTGGGGGCGGTGGGATCTGTACAAGGGTTGCACTTGAACCGGAATGTTACCAACATCCTTGTGGGTAGTTTTGCTAGTGCTGTTGGGGAGGGTTTAAACTAACTTGGCAGGGGGATGGGATCCTGAGGGGAGGTTCAACAGGGGTGATGCACAATCAAAATTAGAAGAGAGAGCAAGTGGGTCTGTAACGCATAGAAATTATAGGCCAGTTAAGGCACAGGGGAGTTTGGCACGGTTGGATGGTATTTATTTTAATGCAAGGAGTCTGACGAATGAGGCAGATGAGTTGAGGGCACAAATTAACACATGGAAGTATGATGTCATTGCTGTCACAGAGACATGGTTGAGAGGGGGGCAGGATTGGCAGCTCAATATTCCAGGATATAGGGTCTTCAGGCGAGACAGGGAAGGAGGTAAAAGAATAGAGGTTATCGCAATATTGATCAAGGAATCAATTACAGCAGTAAGGAGGGATGACATCTTAGAAGGCTCCTCAAATGAAGCCAAATAGGTAGAACTTAAAAACAAAAAAGGAGGAATCACATTGCTGGGAGTGCACTATAGGCCCCCAAACAGAAAGAAATAGAAGAGCAGATATGCAGGCAAATTTCAGAGAAGTGTAAAAGTAATAGTGGGGATTTCAACTTCCCCAACATTAATTGGGTTAGTTATAGTGTGATAGGTTTAGAGGGAACGGAACTCTTAAAATGCATCCAGGAGAGCTTTTTAAGCCAGTACATAGAAGGTCCGACAAGAGAGGAGGGTGGCCCTGGACTTAATTTTTGGGAATGAAGCCAGGCAAATGGTAGAGGTATCAATGGGGGAGCATTTTGCAGATAGTGATCATAACTCTGTTAGATGAACTTGTATGTTAGCTTTTTGGGCTTCATGCACGAGGACCCCCAAATCCCTCTGTGCTGCAGCTTTCTGCAGTCTTTCTCCATTTAAATAATATTCCGCTCTTCTATTCTTCTTGCCAAAGTGCACAACCTCACACTTTCCCACATTATATTCCATCTGTCAAGTTTTTGCCCATTCACTTAACCTGTCTATATCCTTCTGTAGATCTTTGTGTCATCCTCACCACTTATCTTCGCACTCATTATCAAGAATGTAAAGTTTTGTGGAAAGCCAGAAAGTCAGAGAAAACTGTACAGACTGTATAAGAAATGAATGGCTGTGTGAGTGCAGGTTTGAATTTTGTTTATATAATGTGTTTATCGCTCCTGTATACTTTGTAATAAAACATTTGAAAATGGCATTTCATTTCCTAAGGGCAGAGGTGTTGGGAAAACTATGGGCAGGATTTTTCACTCGCCATGCGGGTGGGGTAAAAGAACGCATGATATTTCAGTCGGCGGGTACGCACAAGAGTTGTCAGCGCGCCCACCGGCAATTAAGAGGCGTATTAAAGCCATCAATTTATTAATTAACCTGGATTTTTAGCTGCCTGCCCAACATTATGCTTGGCGGGCGGGCAAATCGACCAGGCGGACTTTGGGTTTTATGAGGAAACCTCGTCCAAGGCCGGGGCGAGGTTTCCGATATTAATTTTAAAAATAAAAATGTTTGGGCAGAGTTTTTCTAACCTATATGTTTAAGTGAGTGAGTCCGATGTGTGGAGATTTTTTTCTGCATTTTAAAATCTATATTTGTTGGCTTTAAATTCTTGAGCTCCTTGAGGCAGCTCTCTGAGTTCAGGGAGCTTTCATTGCGTGCTCCCCTGCGTCTGCGCAGTCTTCAGCGCTCACCCTCCTCCTGCCCCCCCCATCCCGGCAACGCTGAGCCTTTCAGCGGGCCTTTCATGCTGGCTGGCCAATTAACAGCCAGCCAGCATGAAATTGAGGTCGGGGACAGATCGAGGGCGGCGGGTCATTTCCCGGCTGCTCCCAGGCCTGCCCACTGTGCCCGCCCGACAACCTCAAAAATCTGCCCATATCTTCACAAACTGGAGTTTCCTTTTAAAATTTGCGAGGATGTTGCATTATTTGAACAGTTGGATTGGTTTCATAAAAAGGCCATAACTTCACCTTTAGACAGGGAGCAACAATGCCTCTTTCAAGAAATTACCTGATCAGCATAGTACTTGAGGGGGTGGAAGAGCTGCGTGCTTGTTTGCATTCCAATTACTTTAATTGACGGGGGGAAAGAAACTGGTTTAAAGAAGAAATCTGGTGAGTACTGGAAATCACGTGTCAAGGATGAGCTTTAACTTTTTGACTTGTGTTTTTGAATTTAGTTGGGACTGAACTGAGAAAGTAAAAGCTGCCCAGCTCACCTTCCTGCCTTGTGTTGCCTGAAATAAAGTTGTTGGCAGTATCCAACTAAGAATCCTCAGCTCAGTGGAGCTTGCCCGTTTTTCAGAAACCTGAGAGGCTGAGACAAAGGGGAATTGACTCGGCTGTATTATCCACTACACCGAAGCTCCATTGGTGAGAACCTCCAGGCATCTTTTTTATATTAATTCATGGGATGTGGGCTTCAATGGCTAGTCCAGCCTTTATTCCCTAAACCTAATTACTCTTTAGAAGGCATTGGTGAGCTGCCTTCTTGAACCTCTGCAGTCCATGTGGTGTAGGTACACCCACAACGCTGTTAAGGAGGGAGTTCCAGGATTTTGACCCAGCGACAGTGAAGGAACAGTGATATAGTTCCAAGTCAGGATGGTGAGTAGGTTTTAGGGGAACTTCCAGGTGGTAGTGTTCTCATGAATCTGCTGCCCTTGTCCTTCTAGATGGTAGCAGTCAAGTGTTTGGAAGGTGCTGTTGATGGAGCCTTGGTAAGCTCTTGCAGTGCATCTTGTAGGCGGTACACACTGCTGCTACTGTGCATTGGTGGTGGAGGAAGTGAATGTTTGTGGATGGGGTGCCAATCAATTGTGCTGCTTTGTCCTGGATGGTGTCAAGCTTCTTGAGTGTTGTTGGAGCTGCACTCATCCAGGCAAGTGGGGAGTACTCCATCACACTCCTGACTTGTGCCTTGTACATGATGGACAGGCTTTGGGAAGTCAGAAGCTGAGTTACTCATCGCAGGATTCCCAGCCTCTGATCTGCTCTTGTAGCCACAGTATTTATATGGCTAGTCCAGTTCAGTTTCTGGTCAATGGTAATCCCTAGGATGTTGATAGTGGGATATTTAGTGATGGTAATGCAATTGAATATTGATGGTTAGATTCTCTCTTGTTGGAGATGGTCATTGCCTGACACTTGTGTGGCGCGAATGTTACTTGCCACTTATCCGCCCAAGCCTGGATATTGCCCAGTTCTTGCTGTACTTGGACATTGAGGATGTCAAAAAGAAAATTATAGAAAAATGAAACTGAAAACTAAAAAAAAAAATTTACTACAATGCACTAGCTTCATCTAGTTAGTCCACAGCTGGACTGTGTGCAGTTCTGGTCACCACATTATAGGAAGGATGTGATTGCACTGGAGAGGGTGCAGAGGAGATTTATCAGGATGCTGCCTGGGCTGGAGGGTCTGAGCTATGAGGAAAGATTGGATAGGCTGGGGTTGTTTTCCTTGGAGCAGCGAAGGTTTAGAGGCGACCTAATAGAGGTGTATAAGATTTTCAGGGGCATAGATAGGGTGGATAGAAAAGCACTTTTTCCATTAGTAGAGGGGTCAATAACCAGGGGACATAGATTTAAGGTAAGAGGTCGAAGGCTAAGAGGGGTGCTGAGGAGATGTTTTTTCACCCAGAGGGTAATGGGAGTCTGGAACTCATTGCCTGATAGGATGGTTGGGTCAGAAACTCTCATAACCTTTAAAAAGTATTTAGATATTCACTTGCATTTCCATAGCCTCCAGGGCTATGGGCCAAGCGCTGGAAAATGGGATTAGTGCAGTCAGATCTTTGTTGACCGGTGCAGACACGATGGGCCGAATGGCCTCCTTCTGTGCTGTAAACATCTATGAGTCTATGGGCAGAATTTTCTGGCTGACGTGTGGGTGGCGGAGCCTGCACCTCAGCGCTTAAAATGTCGCACACTGATGTCACGCGAGCTTTCCCGGCGTCAGCGCGCAGCATCACGATATTTCAGTCAGCGGGTGCTCTCAGCAGCGTGACGCACGCCCACCATTAATTAAAGGCCTCGTTAAGGCCCTTAACTTGCCAATTGTTGAGGATTTTGAGGGGCCCGTGTGAACTTCAGGTCGGCGCATGGGCTGAACGGGCAGGTGGGTAGGAGATTTTTTAATAAAACTCATGCACTGGCGGGATATGTGGACTCAGAGGGATTGTTCATGTTTTTCATGAAGTTTTAATTGCAGAAAGTGTTTTAAAGTTGCCTGTGTGATTGTTAACAGTTCTCACCGATTTCCACGAGCTTCTTGTGTACATTGAAACCAGTCTGCAGACAGGAATCTTTCTCGGGCCTGCAGCTTTCCAGAGGCCTCCATTTAGCCTGGGTATGGGTTCTGACATCTCCACTGGAGGCAGCTCCTCTGAGGAGGAAGGGAGGGATAGAATAAGGAGGAGGCCAGGAGTGGACAATCAGCCTCCAGGGGAGCTACCTTTGGGAGGCCAGGCGCAGGCACAAGGGGCGCAGGGCCAAGAGGTATCTGATCACGCTGGATAGATTTGATCACGCTGGGTAGATTTGAAGAGGCTGGATAGATTTGATCACGCTGGATAGATTTGATCATGCTGGATAGATTTGATCACGCTGGGTAGATTAGATCATGCTGGATAGATTTGATCACGCTAGATAGATTTGATCATGCTGGATAGATTTGATCACGCTGGGTAGATTAGATCATGCAGGAAACATTTGATCACGCCTGATAGCTTTGAGCACGCTCGCTAGATTTGAAAAAGTTGGATAGTTTAGATCACGCTGGATAGATTTGATCATGCTGGATAGATTTGAACATGCTGGATAGATTTGATCACGCTGGATAGATTTGATCACGCTGGGTAGATTAGATCACGCGAGATAGATTTGACGAGGCTGGATAGATTTGAAGACGCTGGATAGATTTGATCATGCTGGATAGATTTGAGTATGCTGGATAGATTTGATCACACTGCATAGATTTGAACACGCTGGATAGATTTGATCACGCTGGATAGATGTGAATATGCTGGATAGATTTGATCATGCTGGATAGATTTGATCACACTGGATAGATTTGATCACACTGGATAGATTTGAACATGCTGGATAGATTTGATCACACTGGATAGATTTCATCACACTGGATAGATTTGATCACACTGGATAGATTTGATCACGCTGGATAGATTTGATCACGCTGGATCGATCTGATCACGCTGGATAGATTAGATCACGCTGGATAGATTTGATCTCACTGGATAGATTTGATCACGCTTGATAGATTTGATCACGCTAGATAGATTTGGAGAGGCTGGATCGATTTGAACATGCTGGATAGATTTGATGATGCCGGATAGATTTGAGTACACTGCATAGATTTGAACACGCTGGATAGATTTGATCATGCTGGAAACCTTTGAGTATGCTGGATAGATTTGTACATGCTGGATAGATATGATAAGGATGGATAGTTTTGATCATGCTGGACAGATTTGAGTACGATGGATAGATTTGATTATGCTGGATAGATTTGATTATGCTGGATAGATTTGATCACGATGGATAGAGTCGATTATGGTGTATAGAATTGAAAATGATGGATAGATTTGATCAAGCTCGATAGATTTGATCATGCTGGATAGATTTAACTACGCTGGATAGATTTCAACATTGTGGTTTGAATTGAAAAGGCTTGGACCGATTTCATCACCCTGGATAGATTTCATCACACTGGATAGATTTGATCACACTGGATAGATTTGATCACACTGGATAGATTTGATCACGCTGGATAGATTTGATCACGCTGGATACATTGCAGTATGCTGGGTAGATTTGATTATGCTGGATCGATCTGAACACGCTGGATAGATTTGATCACGCTGGATAGATTAGATCACGCTGGATAGATTTGATCACACTGGATAGATTTGATCACGCTGGATAGATTTGATCACACTGGATAGATTTGATCACGCTGGATAGATTTGATTATGCTGCATCGATCTGATCACGCTGGATAGATTTGATCACGCTGGATAGATTAGATCACGCTGGATAGATTTGATCACACTGGATAGATTTGATCACGCTGGATAGATTTGATCATGCTGGATTGTTTTGAGTATGCTGGATAGATTTGTACATGCTGGATAGATATGATAAGGCTGGATAGATTTGATCTCACTGGATAGATTTGATCACGCTTGATAGATTTGAACACATTGGATAGATTTGAGTACAATGGATAGATTTGATTATGCTGGATAGACTTAATCACGATGGATAGAGTCGATTATGGTGGATAGAATTGAAAATGATGGATAGATTTGATCAAGCTCGATAGATTTGACTACGCTGGATAGATTTGATCACACTGGATAGATTTTATCACGCTGGATAGATTTGATCATGCTGGATAGTTTTGAGTATGCTGGATAGATTTGATCATGCTGGATAGATTTGATCATGCTTGATAGATTTGAAGAGGCTGGATAGATTTGAAGATGCTGGATAGATTTGATCACACTGGATTGATTTGATCACACTGGATAGATTTGAACATGCTGGATAGATTTGATCACACTGGATAGATTTAAGTGCGCTGGATAGAGTTGATCATGGTGGATTGAATAGAAAACGCTGGATAGATTTGATCATGCTCGATAGATTTGATCATGCTGGATATGTTTGATCATGCAGGATAGATTTGAATACGCTGGATATATTTCAACACTGGGGATTGAATTGAAAAGTCTGTATAGATTTGATCTCCCTGGATAGATTTGATCACGCTGGATAGATTCGATCACACTCGATAGAATTGATCATGCTTGATAGATTTGATCATGCTGGATAGATTTGAAGAGGCTGGATAGATTTGATCATGCTGGATAGATTTGAGTACACTGCATAGATTTGACCACGCTGGATAGATTTAATCACGCAGGATAGACTTGATCATGCTGGATAGTTTTGAGTATGCTGGATAGATTTGATCATGCTGGATAGATATGATCACGCTAGATAGATTTGAAGAGGCTGGATCGATTTGAACACGCTGGATAGATTTGATGATGCCGGATAGATTTGAGTACACTGCATAGATTTGAACACGCTGGATAGATTTCAGTATGCAGGATAGATTTAATCATGCTGGATACCTTTGAGTATGCTGGATAGATTTGTACATGCTGGATAGATATGATAAGGCTGGATAGTTTTGATCTGACTGGAGAGATTTGATCACGCTTGATAGATTTGAACACACTGGATAGATTTGAGTACAATGGATAGATTTCATTATGCTGGATAGATTTAATCACGATGGATAGAGTTGATTATGGTGGATAGAATTGAAAATGATGGATAGATTTGATCAAGCTCGATAGATTTGATCATGCTGGATAGATTTGACTACGCTGGATAGATTTCAACATTGTGGTTTGAATTGAAAAGGCTTGGACCGATTTCATCACCCTGGATAGATTTGATCACGCTGAATACATTGGAGTATGCTGGATAGATTTGATTATGCTGGATCGATCTGATCACGCTGGATAGATTTGATCACGCTGGACAGATTAGATCATGCCGGATAGATCTGATCATGCTGGATAGATTTGATCACACTGGATAGATTTGATCACGCTGAATACATTGGAGTATGCTGGATAGATTTGATCACACTGGATAGATTTGATCACGCTGGATAGATTTGAAGACGCTGGGTAGATTTGATCATGCTGGATAGATTTGAGTACACTGCATAGATTTGAACACGCTGGATAGATTTGAACACGCTGGATAGATTTGATCATGCTGGATAGATTTGATCATGCTGGATAGATTTGTACATGCTGGATAGATATGATAAGGATGGATAGTTTTGATCATGCTGGATAGATTTGATCACGATGGATAGAATCGATTATGGTGTATAGAATTGAAAATGATGGATAGATTTGATCAAGCTCGATAGATTTGATCATGCTGGATAGATTTAACTACGCTGGATAGATTTCAACATTGTGGTTTGAATTGAAAAGGCTTGGACCAATTTCATCTCCCTGGATAGATTTGATAACACTGGATAGATTTGATCACGCTCGATAGAATTGATCATGCTTGATAGATTTGATCATGCAGGAAACATTTGATCACGCCTGATAGCTTTGAGCACGCTCGCTAGATTTGAAAAAGTTGGATAGTTTAGATCACGCTGGATAGATTTGAACATGCTGGATAGATTTGAACATGCTGGATAGATTTGATCACGCTGGATAGATTTGATCACGCTGGGTAGATTAGATCACGCGAGATAGATTTGACGAGGCTGGATAGATTTGAAGACGCTGGATAGATTTGATCATGCTGGATAGATTTGAGTATGCTGGATAGATTTGATCACACTGCATAGATTTGAACACGCTGGATAGATTTGATCACGCTGGATAGATGTGAATATGCTGGATAGATTTGATCACACTGGATAGATTTGATCACACTGGATAGATTTGAACATGCTGGATAGATTTGATCACACTGGATAGATTTCATCACACTGGATAGATTTGATCACACTGGATAGATTTGATCACGCTGGATAGATTTGATCACGCTGGATCGATCTGATCACGCTGGATAGATTAGATCACGCTGGATAGATTTGATCTCACTGGATAGATTTGATCACGCTTGATAGATTTGATCATGCTGGATATGTTTGATCATGCAGGATAGATTTGAATACGCTGGATATATTTCAACACCGGGGATTGAATTGAAAAGGCTGTATAGATTTGATCTCCCTGGATAGATTTGATCACGCTGGATAGATTTGATCACGCTGGATAGATTTGATCATGCTGGATAGATTTGAGTACACTGCATAGATTTGACCACGCTGGATAGATTTGATCACGCTGGATAGATTTGATCATGCTGGATAGATTTGAGTATGCTGGATAGATTTGATCACACTGCATAGATTTGAACACGCTGGATAGATTTGATCACGCTGGATAGATGTGAATATGCTGGATAGATTTGATCATGCTGGATAGATTTGATCACACTGGATAGATTTGATCACACTGGATAGATTTGAACATGCTGGATAGATTTGATCACACTGGATAGATTTGATAACGCTGGATAGATTTGATTACGCTTGATAGATTTGATCACACTGGATAGATTTGATCACGCTGGATAGATTTGATCACGCTGGATAGATTTGAGTATGCTGGATAAATTTGATCACGCTGGATAGATTTGATCACGCTGGATAGATTTGATCACGCTGGATAGATTTGATCATGCTGGATAGATTTGATCATGCTGGATAGATTTGAGTATACTGGATAGATTTGATAATGCTGGGTAGATTAGATCATGCTGGATAGATTTGATCATGCTGGATATATTTGATCATGCTGGATAGATTTGAGTATACTGGATAGATTTGATCATGCTGGGTAGATTAGATCATGCTGGATAGATTTGATCACGCTGGATAGATTTGATCACGCTGGATAGGTTTGATCATGCTGGATAGATTTGATCATGCTGGATAGATTTGAGTATACTGGATAGATTTGATCATGCTGGGTAGATTAGATCATGCTGGATAGATTTGATCACGCTAGATAGATTTGAAGAGGCTGGATCGATTTGAACACGCTGGATAGATTTGATGATGCTGGATCGATTTGAGTACACTGCATAGATTTGTACACGCTGGATAGATTTGATCACGCTGGATCGATTTGATCATGGTGGATTGACTTGATAAGGTAGGGCCGAATTCATCACCCTGGATAGATTTCATCACGCTGGATAAATTTGATCACGCTGAATACATTGGAGTATGCTGGATAGATTTGTACACGCTGGATAGATTTGATCTTGCTGGATAGATTTGATTATGCTGGATCGATCTGAAAACGCTAGATAGTTTTGAGTACGCTGGATAGATTTGATCTTGCTGGATAGATTTGATTATGCTGGATCGATCTGAACACGCTAGATAGTTTTGAGTACGCTGGATAGATTTGATCATGCTGGGTAGATTTCATAAGGCTGGATAGATTTGAAGAGGCTGGATATATTTGAAGACGCTGGATAGAGTTGATAACGCTGGATAGATTTGATTACGCTTGATAGATTTGATCACACTGGATAGATTTGATCACGCTGGATAGATTTGATCACGCTGGATAGATTTGAGTATGCTGGATAAATTTGATCACGCTGGATAGATTTGATCACGCTGGATAGATTTGATCACGCTGGATAGATTTGATCATGCTGGATAGATTTGAGTATACTGGATAGATTTGATAATGCTGGGTAGATTAGATCATGCTGGATATATTTGATCATGCTGGATATATTTGATCATGCTGGATAGATTTGATCATGCTGGATAGATTTGAGTATACTGGATAGATTTGATAATGCTGGGTAGATTAGATCATGCTGGATAGATTTGATAATGCTGGATATATTTGATCATGCTGGATAGATTTGATCATGCTGGATATATTTGATCACGCTGGATAGATTTGATCATGCTGGGTAGATTTGATCACGCTAGATAGATTTGAAGAGGCTGGATCGATTTGAACATGCTGGGTAGATTTGAGTATACTGGATAGATTTGATCATGCTGGATAGATTTGATCACGCTAGATAGATTTGAAGAGGCTGGATCGATTTGAACACGCTGGATAGATTTGATGATGCTGGATCGATTTGAGTACACTGCATAGATTTGTACACGCTGGATAGATTTGATCATGCTGGATCGATTTGATCATGGTGGATTGACTTGATAAGGTAGGGCCGAATTCATCACCCTGGATAGATTTCATCACGCTGGATAGATTTGATCACGTTGGATAGATTTGATCACGCTGGATAGATTTGATCATGCTGGATAGATTTGATCACACTGGATAGATTTAAGTGCGCTGGATAGAGTTGATCATGGTGGATCGAATAGAAAACGCTGGATAGATTTGATCATGCTCGATAGATTTGACCATGCTGGATATGTTTGATCATGCAGGATAGATTTGAATACGCTGAATATATTTCAACACCGGGGATTGAATTGAAAAGACTGTATAGATTTGATCTCCCTGGATAGATTTGATCACGCTGGATAGATTTGATCATGCTGGATAGATTTGATCATGCTGGATACCTTTGAGTATGCTGGATAGATTTGTACATGCTGGATAGATTTGATCATGCTGGATACCTTTGAGTATGCTGGATAGATTTGTACATGCTGGATAGATTTGATTATGCTGGATCGATCTGAACACGCTGGATAGATTAGATCAGCTGGATAGTTTTGAGTACACTGCATAGATTTGAACACGCTGGATAGATTTGATCACGCTGGATAGATTTGAACACGCTGGATAGATTTGAACACGCTGGATAGATTTGATCACGCTGGATAGATTTGATCATGCTGGAAACCTTTGAGTATGCTGGATAGATTTGTACATGCTGGATAGATATGATAAGGATGGATAGTTTTGATCATGCTGGATAGATTTGATCACGGTGGATAGATTTGAGTACGATGGATAGATTTGGTTATGCTGGATAGATTTGATCACGATGGATAGAGTCGATTATGGTGTATAGAATTGAAAATGATGGATAGATTTGATCAAGCTCGATAGATTTGATCATGCTGGATAGATTTATCTACGCTGGATAGATTTCAACATGGTGGTTTGAATTGAAAAGGCTTGGACCGATTTCATCACCCTGGATAGATTTCATCACACTGGATAGATTTGATCACGCTGATTATATTGCAGTATGCTGGATAGATTTGATTATGCTGCATTGTTCTGATCACACTGGATAGATTTGAACATGCTGGATACATTTGATCAGGCTGGATAGATTTGATGATGCTGGATAGATTTGATCACGCTGGATAGATTTGATCACGCTGGACAGATTTAAGTGCGCTGGATAGAGTTGATCATGGTGGATTGAATAGAAAACGCTGGATAGATTTGATCATGCTCGATAGATTTGATCATGCTGGATAGATTTCATCATGCAGGATAGATTTGATCACGCTGGATATATTTCAACACTGGGGATTGAATTTAAAAGGCTGTATAGATTTGATCTCCCTGGATAGATTTGATCACGCTGGATAGATTTGATCACGCTGGGTAGATTAGATCACGCGAGATAGATTTGACGAGGCTGGATAGATTTGAAGACGCTGGATAGATTTGATCATGCTGGATAGATTTGAGTATGCTGGATAGATTTGATCACACTGCATAGATTTGAACACGCTGGATAGATTTGATCACGCTGGATAGATGTGAATATGCTGGATAGATTTGATCATGCTGGATAGATTTGATCACACTGGATAGATTTGATCACACTGGATAGATTTGAACATGCTGGATAGATTTGATCACACTGGATAGATTTGATAACGCTGGATAGATTTGATTACGCTTGATAGATTTGATCACACTGGATAGATTTGATCACGCTGGATAGATTTGATCACGCTGGATAGATTTGAGTATGCTGGATAAATTTGATCACGCTGGATAGATTTGATCACGCTGGATAGATTTGATCACGCTGGATAGATTTGATCATGCTGGATAGATTTGATCATGCTGGATAGATTTGAGTATACTGGATAGAGTTGATCATGCTGGGTAGATTAGATCATGCTGGATAGATTTGATCACGCTAGATAGATTTGAAGAGGCTGGATCGATTTGAACACGCTGGATAGATTTGATGATGCTGGATCGATTTGAGTACACTGCATAGATTTGTACACGCTGGATAGATTTGATCACGCTGGATCGATTTGATCATGGTGGATTGACTTGATAAGGTAGGGCCGAATTCATCACCCTGGATAGATTTCATCACGCTGGATAAATTTGATCACGCTGAATACATTGGAGTATGCTGGATAGATTTGTACACGCTGGATAGATTTGATCTTGCTGGATAGATTTGATTATGCTGGATCGATCTGAAAACGCTAGATAGTTTTGAGTACGCTGGATAGATTTGATCTTGCTGGATAGATTTGATTATGCTGGATCGATCTGAACACGCTAGATAGTTTTGAGTACGCTGGATAGATTTGATCATGCTGGGTAGATTTCATAAGGCTGGATAGATTTGATCAGGCTAGATAGATTTGAAGAGGCTGGATATATTTGAAGACGCTGGATAGATTTGATCACGTTGGATAGATTTGATCACGCTGGATAGATTTGATCACGCTGGATAGATTTGATCACACTGGATAGATTTAAGTGCGCTGGATAGAGTTGATCATGGTGGATCGAATAGAAAACGCTGGATAGATTTGATCATGCTCGATAGATTTGACCATGCTGGATATGTTTGATCATGCAGGATAGATTTGAATACGCTGAATATATTTCAACACCGGGGATTGAATTGAAAAGACTGTATAGATTTGATCTCCCTGGATAGATTTGATCATGCTGGATAGATTTGATCACGCTGGATAGATTAGATCATGCTGGATACCTTTGAGTATGCTGGATAGATTTGTACATGCTGGATAGATTTGATCATGCTGGATACCTTTGAGTATGCTGGATAGATTTGTACATGCTGGATAGATTTGATTATGCTGGATCGATCTGAACACACTGGATAGATTAGATCAGCTGGATAGTTTTGAGTACACTGCATAGATTTGAACACGCTGGATAGATTTGATCACGCTGGATAGATTTGATCCCGCTGGAAACCTTTGAGTATGCTGGATAGATTTGTACATGCTGGATAGATATGATAAGGATGGATAGTTTTGATCATGCTGGATAGATTTGATCACGGTGGATAGATTTGAGTACGATGGATAGATTTGGTTATGCTGGATAGATTTGATCACGATGGATAGAGTCGATTATGGTGTATAGAATTGAAAATGATGGATAGATTTGATCAAGCTCGATAGATTTGATCATGCTGGATAGATTTATCTACGCTGGATAGATTTCAACATGGTGGTTTGAATTGAAAAGGCTTGGACCGATTTCATCACCCTGGATAGATTTGATCACGCTGATTATATTGCAGTATGCTGGATAGATTTGATTATGCTGCATTGTTCTGATCACACTGGATAGATTTGAACATGCTGGATACATTTGATCAGGCTGGATAGGTTTGATGATGCTGGATAGATTTGATCACGCTGGATAGATTTGATCACGCAGGATAGATTTGATCATGCTGGATAGATTTGATCACGCTGGTTAGATTTGATCACGCTGGATAGATTTAAGTGCGCTGGATAGAGTTGATCATGGTGGATTGAATAGAAAATGCTGGATAGATTTTAAGAGGCTGGATATATTTGAAGACGCTGGATAGATTTGATCATGCTGGATAGATTTGAGTACACTGCATAGATTTGAACACGCTGGATAGATTTGAACATGCTGGATAGATTTGATCACGCTGGATAGATTTGATCACGCTGGATAGATTTGATCACGCAGGATAGATTTGATCATGCTGGATAGATTTGATCATGCTGGTTAGATTTGATCATGCTGGATAGATTTGATCACGCTGGATAGATTTGATCACGCTGGATAGATTTGATCACGCAGGATAGATTTGATCACGCAGGATAGATTTGATCACGCTGGATAGATTTGATCACGCAGGATAGATTTGATCATGCTGGATAGATTTGATCATGCTGGTTAGATTTGATCATGCTGGATAGATTTGATCACGCTGGATAGATTTGATCACGCTGGATAGATTTGATCACGCAGGATAGATTTGATCATGCTGGATAGATTTGATCATGCTGGTTAGATTTGATCATGCTGGATAGATTTGATCACGCTGGATAGATTTGATCACGCTGGATAGATTTGATCACGCAGGATAGATTTGATCATGCTGGATAGATTTGATCATGCTGGTTAGATTTGATCATGCTGGATAGATTTGATCACGCTGGATAGATTTGATCACGCTGGATAGATTTGATCACGCAGGATAGATTTGATCATGCTGGATAGATTTGATCACGCTGGATAGATTTGATCACGCAGGATAGATTTGATCATGCTGGATAGATTTGATCATGCTGGTTAGATTTGATCACGCTGGATAGATTTAAGTGCGCTGGATAGAGTTGATCATGCTCGATAGATTTGACCATGCTGGATATGTTTGATCATGCAGGATAGATTTGAATACGCTGAATATATTTCAACACCGGGGATTGAATTGAAAAGACTGTATAGATTTGATCTCCCTGGATAGATTTGATCACGCTGGATAGATTTGATCACGCTGGATAGATTAGATCATGCTGGATACCTTTGAGTATGCTGGATAGATTTGTACATGCTGGATAGATTTGATCATGCTGGATACCTTTGAGTATGCTGGATAGATTTGTACATGCTGGATAGATTTGATTATGCTGGATCGATCTGAACACGCTGGATAGATTAGATCAGCTGGATAGTTTTGAGTACACTGCATAGATTTGAACACGCTGGATAGATTTGATCATGCTCTGTAGATTTCATAAGGCTGGATAGATTTGATCATGCTGGATAGATTTGAGTACACTGCATAGATTTGAACACGCTGGATAGATTTGATCACGATGGATAGATTTGAGTATGCTGGATAGATTTCATCATGCTGGATAGATTGGATTATGCTGGGTAGATTTGATCACACTGGATATATTTTATCACACTGGGTAGATTTGATCACACTGGATAGATTTGATCACGCTGGATAGATTTGATCATGCTGGATAGATGTGATCACGCTGGATAGGTTTGATCACGCAGGATAGATTTGGTCACACTGGATAGATTTAAATGCGCTGGATAGAGTTGATCATGGTGGATTGAATAGAAAACGCTGGATAGATTTGATCATGCTCGATAGATTTGACCATGCTGGATATGTTTGATCATGCTGGATAGATTTGAATACGCTGGATATATTTGAACACCGGGGATTGAATTGAAAAGGCTGTATAGATTTGATCATGCTGGATAGATTTGATCACGCTGGATAGATTTGATCACGCTGGATAGATTTGAACACCGGGGATTGAATTGAAAAGGCTGCATAGATTTGATCTCCCTGGATAGATTTGATCACGCTGGATAGATTAGATCACGCTGGATAGATTTGATCACGCTGGATAGATTTGATCACGCTGGATAGATTTGATCACACTCGATAGAATTGTTCATGCTTTCTCGATTTGATGATGCAGGAAAAATTTGATCACGCCTGATAGCTTTGAGCACGCTCGCTAGATTTGAAAAAGATGGATAGATTAGATCACGCTGGATAGATTAGATCATGCTGGATACCTTTGAGTATGCTGGTTAGATTTGTACATACTGGATAGACATGATAAGGCTGGATAGATTTGATCACGCTGGATAGATTCGATTATGGTGGATAGAATTGAAAATGATGGATAGATTTGATCAAGCTCGATAGATTTGATCATGCTGGATAGATTTTACTACGCTGGATAGATTTCAACATGGTGGAGTGAATTGAAAAGGCTTGGACCGATTTCATCACCCTGGATAGATTTCATCATGCTGGATAGATTTGAACATGCTGGATAGATTTGATCACGCTGGATAGATTTGATCATGCTGGATAGATTTGATCACGCTGGATAGATTTGATCACACTGGATAGATTTGATCACGCTGGATAAATTTGATCATGCTGGATAGATTTGATCACTCTGGATAGATTTGATTACGCTGGATAGATTTGATCATGCTGGATAGATTTGATCACACTGGATAGATTTGAACATGCTGGATAGATTTGATCACGCTGGATAGATTTGATGATGCTGGATAGATTAGATCATGCTGGATAGATTTGATCACTCTGGATAGTTTTGAGTATGCTGGATAGATTAGATCATGCTGGATAGATTTGATCACGCTGGATAGTTTTGAGTATGCTGGATAGATTTGATCACGCTAGATAGATTTGAACATGCTGGATAGATTAGATAACGCTGGATAGATTAGATCACGCTGGATAGATTTGATCACGCTGGATAGATTAGATCACGCTGGATAGATTTGATTATGCTGGATCAATCTGATCACGCTAGATAGATTTGATCACAGTGGATAGATTAGATCATGCTGGATAGATTAGATCACACTGGATAGATTTGATCATGCTGGATAGATTTGATCATGCTGGTTAGTTTTGAGGATGCTGGATAGATTTGATCATGCTGGTTCTATTTGATAAGGCTGGATAGATTTGATCATGCTAGATAGATTTGAAGAGGCTGGATATATTTGAAGATGCTGGATAGATTTGATCATGCTGGATAGATTCGAGTACACTGCATAGATTTGAACACGCTGGATAGATTTGATCATGCTGGATAGATTTGATCATGCTGGATACCTTTGAGTATGCTGGATAGATTTGTACATGCTGGATAGATTTGATTATGCTGGATCGATCTGAACACGCTGGATAGATTAGATCAGCTGGATAGTTTTGAGTACACTGCATAGATTTGAACACGCTGGATAGATTTGATCATGCTCTGTAGATTTCATAAGGCTGGATAGATTTGATCATGCTGGATAGATTTGAGTACACTGCATAGATTTGAACACGCTGGATAGATTTGATCACGATGGATAGATTTGAGTATGCTGGATAGATTTCATCATGCTGGATAGATTGGATTATGCTGGGTAGATTTGATCACACTGGATATATTTTATCACACTGGGTAGATTTGATCACACTGGATAGATTTGATCACGCTGGATAGATTTGATCATGCTGGATAGATGTGATCACGCTGGATAGGTTTGATCACGCAGGATAGATTTGGTCACACTGGATAGATTTAAATGCGCTGGATAGAGTTGATCATGGTGGATTGAATAGAAAACGCTGGATAGATTTGATCATGCTCGATAGATTTGACCATGCTGGATATGTTTGATCATGCTGGATAGATTTGAATACGCTGGATATATTTGAACACCGGGGATTGAATTGAAAAGGCTGTATAGATTTGATCATGCTGGATAGATTTGATCACGCTGGATAGATTTGATCACGCTGGATAGATTTGAACACCGGGGATTGAATTGAAAAGGCTGCATAGATTTGATCTCCCTGGATAGATTTGATCACGCTGGATAGATTAGATCACGCTGGATAGATTTGATCACGCTGGATAGATTTGATCACGCTGGATAGATTTGATCACACTCGATAGAATTGTTCATGCTTTCTCGATTTGATGATGCAGGAAAAATTTGATCACGCCTGATAGCTTTGAGCACGCTCGCTAGATTTGAAAAAGATGGATAGATTAGATCACGCTGGATAGATTAGATCATGCTGGATACCTTTGAGTATGCTGGTTAGATTTGTACATACTGGATAGACATGATAAGGCTGGATAGATTTGATCACGCTGGATAGATTCGATTATGGTGGATAGAATTGAAAATGATGGATAGATTTGATCAAGCTCGATAGATTTGATCATGCTGGATAGATTTTACTACGCTGGATAGATTTCAACATGGTGGAGTGAATTGAAAAGGCTTGGACCGATTTCATCACCCTGGATAGATTTCATCACGCTGGATAGATTTGAACATGCTGGATAGATTTGATCACGCTAGATAGATTTGATCATGCTGGATAGATTTGATCACGCTGGATAGATTTAAGTGCGCTGGATAGAGTTGATCATGGTGGATCGAATAGAAAACGCTGGATAGATTTGATCATGCTCGATAGATTTGACCATGCTGGATATGTTTGATCATGCAGGATAGATTTGAATACGCTGAATATATTTCAACACCGGGGATTGAATTGAAAAGACTGTATAGATTTGATCTCCCTGGATAGATTTGATCATGCTGGATAGATTTGATCATGCTGGATACCTTTGAGTATGCTGGATAGATTTGTACATGCTGGATAGATTTGATTATGCTGGATCGATCTGAACACGCTGGATAGATTAGATCAGCTGGATAGTTTTGAGTACACTGCATAGATTTGAACACGCTGGATAGATTTGATCATGCTCTGTAGATTTCATAAGGCTGGATAGATTTGATCATGCTGGATAGATTTGAGTACACTGCATAGATTTGAACACGCTGGATAGATTTGATCACGATGGATAGATTTGAGTATGCTGGATAGATTTCATCATGCTGGATAGATTTGATCACAGTGGATAGATTAGATCATGCTGGATAGATTAGATCACGCTGGATAGATTTGATCATGCTGGATAGATTTGATCATGCTGGTTAGTTTTGAGGATGCTGGATAGATTTGATCATGCTGGTTCTATTTGATAAGGCTGGATAGATTTGATCATGCTAGATAGATTTGAAGAGGCTGGATATATTTGAAGATGCTGGATGGATTTGATCATGCTGGATAGATTCGAGTACACTGCATAGATTTGAACACGCTGGATAGATTTGATCACGCTGGATAGATTTGATCACGCAGGATAGATTTGATCATGCTGGATAGATTTGATCACGCTGGTTAGATTTGATCACGCTGGATAGATTTAAGTGCGCTGGATAGAGTTGATCATGGTGGATTGAATAGAAAATGCTGGATAGATTTTAAGAGGCTGGATATATTTGAAGACGCTGGATAGATTTGATCATGCTGGATAGATTTGAGTACACTGCATAGATTTGAACACGCTGGATAGATTTGAACATGCTGGATAGATTTGATCACGCTGGATAGATTTGATCACGCTGGATAGATTTGATCACGCAGGATAGATTTGATCATGCTGGATAGATTTGATCATGCTGGTTAGATTTGATCACGCTGGATAGATTTAAGTGCGCTGGATAGAGTTGATCATGGTGGATTGAATAGAAAATGCTGGATAGATTTTAAGAGGCTGGATATATTTGAAGACGCTGGATAGATTTGATCATGCTGGATAGATTTGATCACTCTGGACAGATTTGATCGCGCTGGATAGATTTGATCATGCTGGATAGATTTGATCTCCCTGGATAGATTTGATCACGCTGGATAGATTTGAACATGCTGGATAGATTTGATTACGCTGGATAGAACTGATCACGCTGGATAGATTTTATCATGCTGGATAGATTAGATCATGCTGGATAGATTAGATCATGCTGGATAGATTAGATAACGCTGATTAGATTAGATCACGCTGGATATATTTGATCACGCTGGATAGATTAGATCACGCTGAATAGATTTGATTATGCTGGATCAATCTGATCACGCTAGATAGATTTGATCACGCTGGATAGATTAGATCACGCTGGATAGATTTGATCACGCTGGATAGATTTGATCACGCTGGATAGATTTGATCATGCTGGATAGTTTTGAGGATGCTGGATAGATTTGATCATGCTAGATAGATTTGAAGAGGCTGGATATATTTGAAGACGCTGGATAGATTTGATCATGCTGGACAGATTCGAGTACACTGCATAGATTTGAATACGCTGGATAAATTTGATCATGCGTGATAGATTTGAGCACACTGGATAGATTTTATCACACTGGATAGATTTGATCACGCTGGATAGATTTGATTATGCTGGATCAATCTGATCACGCTAGATAGATTTGATCACAGTGGATAGATTAGATCATGCTGGATAGATTAGATCACGCTGGATAGATTTGATCATGCTGGATAGATTTGATCATGCTGGTTAGTTTTGAGGATGCTGGATAGATTTGATCATGCTAGATAGATTTGAAGAGGCTGGATATATTTGAAGATGCTGGATAGATTTGATCACGCTGGATAGATTCGAGTACACTGCATAGATTTGAACACGCTGGATAGATTTGATCATGCTTGATAGATTTGAGTATGCTGGGTAGATTTGAGCACACTGGATAGATTTGATCACGCTGGATAGATTTGAACATGCTGGATAGATTCGAGTACACTGCATAGATTTGAATACGCTGGATAAATTTGATCATGCGTGATAGATTTGAGCACACTGGATAGATTTTATCACACTGGATAGATTTGAACATGCTGGATAGATTTGATCACGCTGGATAGATTTGATCATGCTGGATAGATTTGATCACGCTGGATAGATTTGATCACGCTGGATAGATTTGATCACGATGGATAGATTTAAGTGCGCTGGATAGAGTTGATCATGGTGGATTGAATAGAAAACGCTGGATAGATTTGAAGAGGTTGGATATATTTGAAGACGCTGGATAGATTTGATCTCACTGGATAGATTTGAACATGCTGGATAGATTTGACCATGCTGGATATGTTTGATCATGCAGGCTAGATTTGAATACGCTGGATATATTTCAACACCGGGGATTGAATTGAAAAGGCTGTATAGATTTGATCTCCCTGGATAGAATTGATCACGCTGGATAGATTTGATCTCCCTGGATAGATTTGATCTCCCTGGATAGAATTGATCATGCTTTATAGATTTGATCGTGCAGGAAAAATTTGATTATGCCTGATAGCTTTGAGCACGCTCGCTAGATTTGAAAAAGATGGATAGATTAGATCACGCTGGATAGATTTGATCATTCTGGATAGATTTGATCATGCTGCATACCTTTGAGTATGCTGGATAGATTTGTACATACTGGATAGCTATGATAAGGCTGGATAGATTTGATCAAGCTCGATAGGTTTGATCATGCTGGATATATTTGACTACGCTGGATAGATTTCAACATGGTGGATTGAATTGAAAAGGCTTGGACTGATTTCATCACCCTGGATAGATTTCATCACACTGGATAGATTTGATCACGCTGGATAGATTTGATCACGCTGAATATATTGGTATATCCTGGATAGATTTGATTATGCTGGATCGATCTGATCACGCTGGATAGATTTGAACATGCTGTATAGATTTGAGTACACTGCATAGATTTGAACACGCTGGATAGATTTGAGTACACTGCATAAATGTGATCACAATGGATAGATTTGATCGCACTGGATAGATTTGAACATGCTGGATAGATTTGATTACGCTGGATAGATCTGATCACGCTGGATAGATTTGATGACGCTGGATAGATTTGAACACGCTGGATAGATTTGATCACACTGGATAGATTGGATCACGAAGGATAGATTTAAGTGCGCTGGATAGAGTTGATCATGGTGGATTGAATAGAAAATGCTGGATAGATTAGATCACGCTGGATAGATTTGATCATGCTGGATAGATTTGATCACGCTGGATAGATTTGATCACGCTGGATAGATTTGATCACGCTGGATAGATTTGATCACGCTGGATAGATTTAAGTGCGCTGGATAGAGTTGATCATGGTGGATTGAATAGAAAACGCTGGATAGATTTGATCATGCTCGATAGATTTGACCATACTGGATATGTTTGATCATGCAGGATAGATTTGAATACGCTGGATATATTTCAGCACCGGGGATTGAATTGAAAAGGCTGTATAGATTTGATCTCAATAGATAGATTTGATCACGCTGGATAGATTTGATCACGCTGGATAGATTTAAGTGCGCTGGATAGAGTTGATCATGGTGGATTGAATAGAAAACGCTGGATAGATTTGATCTCAATAGATAGATTTGATCACGCTGGATAGATTTGATCACGCTCGATAGAATTGTTCATGCTTTCTCGATTTGATGATGCAGGAAAAATTTGATCACGCCTGATAGCTTTGAGCACGCTTGCTAGATTTGAAAAAGATGGATAGATTAGATCACGCTGGATAGATTAGATCATGCTGGATACCTTTGAGTATGCTGGTTAGATTTGTACATACTGGATAGACATGATAAGGCTGGATAGATTTGATCACGCTGGATAGATTTGAACATGATGGATAGATTTGATCACGATGGATAGATTCGATTATGGTGGATAGAATTGAAAATGATGGATAGATTTGATCAAGCTCGATAGATTTGATCATGCTGGATAGATTTTACTACGCTGGATAGATTTCAACATGGTGGATAGATTTGATCACGCTGGATAAGTTTGATCATGCTGGATAGATTTGATCACGCTGGATAGATTTGATCACACTGGATAGATTTGATCACGCTGGATAAATTTGATCATGCTGGATAGATTTGATCACTCTGGATAGATTTGATTACGCTGGATAGATTTGATCATGCAGGATAGATTTGATCACACTGGATAGATTTGAACATGCTGGATAGATTTGATTACGCTGGATAGATCTGATCACGCTGGATAGATTTGATGACGCTGGATAGATTAGATCATGCTGGATAGATTTGATCACGCTGGATAGTTTTGAGTATGCTGGATAGATTTGATCATGCTGGATAGATTCGAGTACACTGCATAGATTTGAACACGCTGTATAGATTTGATCATGCTTGATAGATTTGAGTATGCTGGATAGTTTTGAGTATGCTGGATAGATTTGATCACGATGGATAGATTTGATCATGCTAGATAGATTTGAACATGCTGGATAGATTTGATTACGCTGGATAGAACTGATCACGCTGGATAGATTAGTTAACGCTGGATAGATTAGATCACGCTGGATAGATTAGATCACGCTGGATAGATTTGATTATGCTGGATCAATCTGATCACGCTAGATAGATTTGATCACACTGGATAGATTAGATCACGCTGGATAGATTAGATCACGCTGGATAGATTTGATTATGCTGGATCAATCTGATCACGCTAGATAGGTTTGATCACAGTGGATAGATTAGATCATGCTGGATAGATTAGATCACGGTGGATAGATTTGATCATGCTGGATAGATTTGATCATGCTGGTTAGTTTTGAGGATGCTGGATAGATTTGATCATGCTGGTTCTATTTGATAAGGCTGGATAGATTTGATCATGCTAGATAGATTTGAAGAGGCCGGATATATTTGAAGATGCTGGATAGATTTGATCATGCTGGATAGATTCGAGTACACTGCATAGATTTGAACACGCTGGATAGATTTGATCATGCTTGATAGATTTGAGTATGCTGGGTAGATTTGAGCACACTGGATAGATTTGATCACGCTGGATAGATTTGAACATGCTGGATAGATTCGAGTACACTGCATAGATTTGAACACGCTGGATAGATTTGATCATGCTTGATAGATTTGATCATGCTGGATAGATATGATCATGCTGGATAGATTTGATCACGCTGGATAGATTTGATCACGCTGGATAGATTTGATCACGCAGGATAGATTTGATCATGCTGGATAGATTTGATCACGCTGGTTAGATTTGATCACGCTGGATAGATTTAAGTGCGCTGGATAGAGTTGATCATGGTGGATTGAATAGAAAATGCTGGATAGATTTTAAGAGGCTGGATATATTTGAAGACGCTGGATAGATTTGATCATGCTGGATAGATTTGAAGATGCTGGATAGATTTGATCATGCTGGATAGATTTGAAGATGCTGGATAGATTTGAACACGCTGGATAGATTTGAAGATGCTGGATAGATTGAACATGCTGGATAGATTTGATCACGCTGGATGGATTTGATCACGCTGGATAGATTTGAACACGCTGGATAGATTTGATCACGCTGGATAGATTTGATCACGCTGGATAGATTTGATCACGCTGGATAGATTTGATCACGCTGGATAGATTTGAACACGCTGGATAGATTTGATCACACTGGATAGATTTGAACACGCTGGATAGATTTGATCACACTGGACAGTTTTGAACACGCTGGATAGATTTGAACACGCTGGATAGATTTGATCACACTGGATAGATTTGAACACGCTGGATAGATTTGATCACACTGGACAGTTTTGAACATGCTGGATAGATTTGATCACACTGGATAGATTTGAACATGCTGGATAGATTTGATCACACTGGACAGTTTTGAACACACTGGATAGATTTGAACACGCTGGATAGATTTGATCACACTGGATAGATTTGAACACGCTGGATAGATTTGATCACACTGGATAGATTTGAACACGCTGGATAGATTTGATCACGCTGGATAGATTTGAACACGCTGGATAGATTAGATCACGCTGGATAGATTTGAACACGCTGGATAGATTTGATCACGCTGGATAGATTTGAAGATGCTGGATAGATTTGAACATGCTGGATAGATTTGAACATGCTGGATAGATTTGATCACGCTGGATAGATTTGATCACACTGGATAGATTTGAAGATGCTGGATAGATTTGAACATGCTGGATAGATTTGAAGATGCTGGATAGATTTGAACATGCTGGATAGATTTGATCACGCTGGATAGATTTGATCACGCTGGATAGATTTGATCACGCTGGATAGATTTGAACACGCTGGATAGATTTGACCACGCTGGATAGATTTGAACACGCTGGATAGATTTGATCACACTGGATAGAACTGATCACGCTGGATAGATTAGTTAACGCTGGATAGATTAGATCACGCTGGATAGATTAGATCACGCTGG